>NW_024387419.1:341927-436316 GCF_900408965.1 Simochromis diagramma | reverse complement strand
AGTGTAATGATTTCTATTTATTAGGATATTCCTAGTCCTCGAACTTAATCCTTTTTACGCAACACTCCTCCAAGATGACATTCTATTATATAGGATTCATTATTATGTGACTCTTGATATTTTTGTTCCTTGCTCTTTTTTGTCGCCCCAGGACCCCAAGTTTTATCATCATTAACTTACGCGATCGTGGGGTGTTCAACCAATTAGTTGCCTTATTCTGCTTTGACTAGACCCGCTATAATCTGTGGGGTCCGCCTTACCCCCGTCTGCCCCCCACCGCGAACCGGCGCCCTTTTGTCGTCTACTGGATACTTTTTCCCTCGCTTCCGTGGTTTCATGGCCTTTACCCCACCCGCTTCTTCGTTATTATCTTTTGTCCAGTGCTCACAGGATGTTAGAACCATTAGAAGATTTTTTTACCAATTTTTTATTTTGTTTTTCCGATTTTAAGTCACGTCTGTCCCATACAATAGTTATCCCATCAAATTCCGCATATTCTTTCGAAAACGCTAACCATTCATATTCCCCTTTCACGCCTCTTTTGATATCCTCTATTTTGCATATTTGTTTTTTTTTTTTTATCTCCTCTCTCTCTCCCTCTCTCTCGACTCTCTACCCTCTCTCTAGCTCACGGGTCCTTATGTCTACACGTTCTTTCGTCCCTGCTTCTTGCACCACACCGAGGACCTTAACTCGGCTGCCGACCAAAGCCCGCAAAAAAACGGGAAAAGGCCATTCACTCGTTGCTCCCGTCTCTCCTTCACTAACGTTCTGTTTCTATTGCTAAGCCCATCTTTCTTTCTCTGGTTGCTGCTTGTTACTCTATCATTTCCTTTTAGTCCTTGTTTTTCTTCTCACCTTTACTTTTAGAATTTCTTAATAGAATGTACGGCTGCTAACCCTAGCTTTTATTTTTATATAGTTCTAATTATTACGCCCAGATTGATTAGGCAGACGGTGGAGGTGGGGTCATGACGATATGTGCATTTCTTTTCCTTTTTTTTCCCGAACTTGGTTCCACCCCCCCGTTGAGCATCCCCACACGACTGGTTTTCCCCTGAATCCCCCCATTTCAGTCCCCCAGCTAGAACCTTCCACACCTTTTCCCGTGCGCCCCTATCCCTGATGTGACTTGCTCACTTCGCCCCTTTGTTTTCTTTTTTGCCCCTTTCCACCGTAACGACGCCCTCCGGGACTTTCGCTTCGGGCTTAAATTACAACCATGTCCTGCTCCATTAGTCTCTTTAGCGATAACCCTCATCCTACATGTGATCTTTTTTAGACGAACACAACCGCTTAGCGAGTGCATAATTTTTTTACCCCTTGTGTGTGTTTCTCAACAGTCTTTAAGCACTGGTTTAATCACCGGCACAGTTTCAAAAGTAGCCGGTGTTTTGGCACCGGGTATCAGGGATGAAAACTAGAACAATACCATCCCCTAGTTCTGTATATTCTATCCGTCGTGTTTCCATACAAACGCTGTTCTGCTGTACATCTATCCTTGTTTCACAAATTCCGGTTGTTTTCATTCTAATTCCATTGTGTTTGATTCAGATTCGGTTTTTTCGATTCTAAATTCTTGTTTTCATTCAAATTCTACCTCTTTTTATCAAATTCTTTCAGGGTTTGTCATGTAAAATTCTGTCATTTTCATAGTATCATTGCATCTATGCTTGTTTTTTATTCAAGTGCATGTTGTTTTTTTGATTTCAAATTCGTTGTTTGAAGGTGTGTTTTCATTAAAATTCCGTCCTTAGGTTCATGTTAATTCCGTTGGTTTCTATCTAATTTCGTTGTTTTGTTTTAACAATTCGCATGTTTTCATTATCAAAAGATTCGTTGTGTTTCACTTAAAATTCCGTCCTTTTCATGTTAATATTCCGATTGTTTCATTCTAAATTCTGTTGTGTGGTGTTAAACTTCAATTGTTTTCATTCAAACTCTGTTCTGTACATGTCTAAATTCTGGTTGTTTTCGTTCAATTCCGTGTTTTCATTGAAAGTTCGTTGTTATTCCATTGAAATATCAAATGTGTTTGGATTCAAAGGCTGTTCTGTACATTTTCTAATGTCCGTTGGGTCGGGGTTTTTAATCTGTTTTTAGGTTGTTTGTTTCACGTTTCCAAACCGAAATTTTGGGAAATTTCTGTTCTGTTCTATTCGTTTTCGTTCAAAATTCCGGTTGTTTTCATGTCTAAGTCCGTTGTTCATTCAAGACTCTGTCTGTACATTCTAATTCAGTTGTTTTCATTCAAACTCTGTTCTGTACATTATAATTCTGTTTGTTTTAACATCAACGGTGTTCTGTACAAGTCAAATTCTGTTGTTTATATTCAATTTCCATTGTTATTGAGTCAATCAGTGTTCTGTACATTCTAATGCGGTGTTTTCATTTGAAATGCTTGTATTTCATTCTCTAATTACTCATCTTGTTACCCCAATGCTGGTTGGTTTTCAGTACAATTCTGTTGTGTGTGTGATTTGAATCGTTCATTTATTCTTCATTCTCTGTTGTTTTCATTCAATTTCCAATCGTTTGATTGCAAATTCTGTTGTGTCATTTCTAAATTCCGGTGGTTTTCATCAAACTCCCATTGTTTTGATTCAAATTCTGTTCTGTTCATTCTAATTCCGTTGTTTTCATTCAAACTCTGTTCTGTACATTCTAATTCCGTTGTTTTCGTTCAAATTCCCGTTGTTTCATTTCAGAACTCTGTTCTGTACATTCTAATTTCGTTGGTTTCACATTCTATTCTGTTGTTTTCAATCAAACTCTGTTTCTGTACATTTCAATTCTGTTGTTGTTCTCATCAAAATTCCATTGTTTTATTCAAACTCTGTCTGTATCTAGTCTATGATTCACTTTGTTGTTCAGGTCAAATGCTTTTATTTTCATTCTAATTCTACTCTTTTTATTCCAATTCTTGTTGGTTTTTCATTACAATTCTGTTGTTTGTTTTAATCTTCCATTGTTTTCATTTCAAATTCTGTTGTTTTCATTCAAAATTCCATCGTTTTGATTCAAATTCTGTTGTGTTCATTCTAATTCCGTTGTTTTCATTCAAATTCCATTGTTTTGATTCAAATTCTGTTCTGTACATTCTAATTTCCGTTGTTTTCATTCAAACTCTGTTCTGTACATTCTAATTCTGTTGTTTTCATTCAAATTCCGTTGTTTTCATTCAAACTCTGTTCTGTACATTCTAATTCTGTTGTTTTCATTCAAAATCCTTTGTTTTCATTCTAATTCTGTTGTTTGTTTTTAAATTCCATTGTTTTGATTCAAATTCTGTTCTGTACATTCTAATTCTGTTGTTTTCATTCAAATTCCTTTGTTTTCATTCTAATTCTGTTGTTTTCATTCAAACTCTGTTCTGTACATTCTAATTCCGTTGTTTTCATTCAAACTCTGTTCTGTACATCAGAATCAGAATCAGAATCGTGTTTATTGGCCAAGTATATGTGCAGACACATACAGGGAATTTGGTTCCGGTAGATGGTGGCTCTCAAGCACAGCAATGTAAATCTCACACACACACACACACACACACACACACACACACACACACACACACAAGTGTCTATATAGACACATTACACATACATACACAAAGCTGTGTAAACCAATTATAAATAACGAATCTAAACTTATATACATAAAATACAGAAATGAATGAGGTGGAATGAATACTACAAAATGTACATAAGGTGCAGTTGCAGTCTGGCAGTGGAATGAATACTACAAAATGTACATAAGGTGCAGTTGCAGTCTGGCAGTGGGAGCAGTGTGACAGGTCAACTGTTAAGAAGGGAGATGGCGAGGGGAAAGAAACTGTTCCTGTGTCGGGTGGTCCTGGTCTGCAGGCTTCTGTACCGTCTGCCAGAGGGCAGCAGATCAAAAAGTCTGTGTGCAGGGTGTGAGGGGTCTGCGATGATTTTCCCTGCCCGTTTCCTGGTTCTTGAGAGGTACAGATCCTGGATGGAGGGCAGGGGGGCGCTGATGATCCTTTCTGCTGCCCGTACAGTCCGCTGCAGTCTGCTCCTGTCCTGTTTAGTGGCTGCTCCATACCAGACTGTGATGGAGGAGCACAGGACAGACTCAATGACCGCAGTGTAGAACTGGATCAGCAGCTCCTGTGGAAGACTGTACTTCCCCAGTTGTCTCAGGAAGTACATCCTCTGCTGGGTCTTTTTGAGGATGGAGTTGATGTTGGTCTCCCACTTCAGGTCCTGGGAGATGGTTGTACCCAGGAACTTCAGAATCAGAATCAGAATGGGGTTTATTGCCAAATGTTGAGCAGGTTTACAACATTAGGAAATTGCTGCGGTGCTTCAGTGCAAACATGGTGTCATAAATAACACTTAAATAGACATGGAAAAAATAAAAGTAGGGATAAGAATTAAAAGTGCTACGTGGAAAGATATGTGCATGAGATATACATGAGATATATACATGAGAGTAAGAATTAAGAGTGCTACGTTGAAAGATATATACATGAGTGCAGGTGGTGATCAGTGCCAAACATGGAATGATACAGTGAACACAGCGTAGGGTCATGTGTTAGTGGTGGGGATAGTCATATGGTTATTGTTCATGTGTCCAACAGCAGAGGGGAAGAAACTGTTCTTATGGCGAGAGGTTCTGGTGCGAATGGACCGGAGCCTCCTGCCTGAGGGGAGCAGGTCAAACAGACTGTGACCAGGGTGAGAAGGGTCAGCTGAGATCCGAGCTGCACGCCGCAATGTCCTGGAGGTGTACAGGTCCTGCAAAGATGGGAGTCTGCAGCCATCACCTTCTCAGCAGAGCGCACAACACGCTGCAGTCTCTGTTTGTCCCTGATAGTGGCTCCAGCGTACCACACGGTGATGGAGGAGGTGAGGATGGACTCGATGATTGCGGTGTAGAACTGCATCATCGTCCGTGTTGGCAGGTTGAATTTCTTCAGCTGCCTCAGGAAGTACATCCTCTGCTGGGCTTTCTTGATGACGGAGGTGATGGTGGGCTCCCACTTCAGGTCCTGGGTGATGGTGGTACCCAGGAAGCGGAATGAGTCCACAGAGGTGATGGGGGTGTCAGTCAGGATGATGGGGGGGAGTGGGGCTGTGTGCTTCCTGAAGTCCACAATAATCTCCACTGTCTTCTGGGCATTCAGCACCAGGTTGTTGTGGCTGCACCAGGACACCAGACGTTCAACCTCCCTCCTGTAGGCAGACTCGTCCCCGTCCGAGATGAGTCCAATAACGGTGGTGTCATCTGCAAACTTGATTAGCTTGACAGACTGGTGGGTGGAGGTGCAGCAGTTGGTGTACAGGGAGAAGAGCAGAGGAGAAAGAACACAGCCCTGAGGGGAGCCGGTGCTGATGGTCCGGGAGTCCGAGACATTCTTTCCCAGCCTCACATGCTGCTTCCTGTCCGTCAGGAAGTCAGTGATCCACAGGCAGATGGGATCAGGCACATTCATCTGGGAAAGCTTGTCTCGGAGATGGTCTGGAAGGATGGTGTTGAAGGCAGAGCTGAAGTCCACAAACAGGATCCTGGCGTAGGTTCCTGGGGAGTCCAGATGCTGCAGGATGAAGTGTAGGGCCATGTTGATGGCGTCATCTACAGACCTGTTGGCTCTATATGCAAACTGCAGGGGGTCCAGGAGGGGGGCCGTGAGGGTCCTGAGATGGGAGAGAACTAGGCGCTCAAAGGACTTCATGACCACAGATGTCAGAGCCACGGGTCTGTAGTCATTTAGTCCAGTGATCCTAGGTTTCTTGGGGACAGGGATTATGGTGGAGGACTTGAAGCAGGCAGGCACATGACATGCCTGCAGTGAGGAGTTGAAAATGCCAGAAAACACTGGGGCCAGCTCGTTTGCACAGTGTCTGAGGGTGGCAGGAGACACGCCGTCTGGGCCGGGAGCTTTCCGAGCATTCAGGTTCTTAAACTGCTTCCTCACATCTGCTTCATGAATATGAAGAGTTGTGGTGGGAGGAGGTGGTGTGAAATCCTCTTTTGTGTGGGGTGAGGAGGGGGGTGTTGTAGGTGAACGGTTTGAAGGTGGTGATGGCTCTATGGAGGGGGGAGAGGTGGGGGAATTAGTGTCCAAAGTGTCTCTATTGTTGGGGCCGTTGGAGGTGTGAAGGCTGCCTGATGGCTCGTCAAAACGACAGTAGAAGTCGTTAAGGGTGTTGGCCAAGAGCAAGTCATCAGTGGAGTGGGGGGTTTTAGGCTTGTAGTTTGTGATATTCCTAAAACCTTTCCACACAGAGGCCGAGTCATTCTCTGAGATCTGCTGCTGCATCTTCTCAGAGTGCTGATGTTTAGCAATGTCCACTTCTTTAGTGAACCTGTACTTGGCCTCTCTGTAGCAGTCCCTGTCTCCGCTTCTGAACGCCTTTCTCTTTTCCCAGCCACAGCTTTTTGAGTTTAGGAGTAAAACCAGGGTTTGTCATTGTTATAACTCACCCTGGTGCGTGATGGCACAATGCTGTCCTCGCAGAAGTGGATATAGGAGGTGACAGTGTCCGTAAACTCGTCCAAGCTGTTAGAAGCAGCCTTCATTGTGTCCCAGTCTGTAGACTCCAAACACGTGCGAAGCTCCTCCACAGCCTCGTTGCTCCACAGTTTTTTAGTCCTCACGACAGGTTTGGAGAGCTTCAGCCTCTGTCTGTACGCGGGGATTAGGTGGATCATGACGTGGTCAGAAAGTCCGAGTGAAGCGCGGGGCACCGCGCGATAGGCCCCGCTGATTGTGCTGTAACAGTGGTCCAATGTCCTCTCCTCTCTGGTCGGGCATTTAATATACTGCTTGTATTTTGGAAGCTCATGGCTCAGATTGGCTTTGTTAAAGTCCCCAAGAGCAATGATGAGAGAGTCCGGGAATGTCCGCTCCGTGTGGAGAATCTGCTCCGCGAGTGCGCACTGAGCTGCCTGCGCATCTGCGTCTGGCGGGATGTAAACAGCAGCCAGGATGAATGAAGCAAACTCCCGCGGAGAATAAAACGGTTTGCAGTGAATAAAAAGATATTCCAGAGAGGAAGAGCAGTGCTGAGCAATCACTGTCACATCTGTGCACCAGCCACTATTGATGTAGAAGCAGAGACCTCCACCTTTGGACTTACCGGAGAGAGCGGCCTGCCGGTCCGCGCGCAGCAGATGGAAGCCCTCCAGTTTGAGCGCGCAGTCTGGGATGTTCTCACTGAGCCACGACTCCGTAAAACATAAGACACAGGAGGAGGCAAAGTCTCTGTTCATGCTTCTCATCAGGGCCAGTTCGTCAATCTTATTCCCGAGTGAGCGTACATTAGAAAGGAAGATCCCAGGAAGAGCGGTTCGCAGTCCGCGTCTCCTCAAACGCACGAGTGCGCCGGCTCGCTTCCCTCTCTTTCGGCGTCTCGCTTTCCTGGTCAGAGTCAGCAGTAAATCTGCCGCAGATGCGACAAATATTGGAAATAAATCCACAGGCGTTGTAGTCCTGTAGTTAAGGAGCTCTTCTCTGGTGTACGAATATCCAGAGGAGTGCCCAGACACAGAAGAAATGCACAAAAACAAAACAAAAGTAACGCACTGAAGCACCAGGGCGACCATCCGCGGCGCCATCTTGGTTCAACTTGAAGGTCTTCACAGTTGACACAGGGCTGTCTGATATGGTGAGGGGGAGCAGAGTTGAGGGATGTCTCCTGAAGTCCACTGTCATCTCTACAGTCTTAAGAGTGTTCAGCTCCAGATTGTGCTGACTGCACCAGAGTACCAGCCGCTCAACTTCCTGCCGGTATGCAGACTCATCACCATCTTGAATGAGGCCAATGACAGTGGTGTCATCTGCAAACTTTAGGAGTTTGACAGCCGAGTTATTGGAGGTGCAGTCGTTAGTGTAGAGGGAGAACAGTAGTGGTGAGAGGACACATCCTTGAGGGGCACCAATACTGAGGGACCGGGTTTCAGAGGTGATCTCCCCCAGCCTCACTTGTTGCTTTCTGTCTGTCAGGAAGCTGGTGAACCACTGACAGGTAGCTGGTGACACGCTGAGCTGGGAGAGTTTGGAGGAAAGAAGTTCAGGCACAATGGTGTTAAAAGCCGAACTAAAGTCCACAAACAGGACCCTGGCATAAGTTCCCGGGCGGTCAAGGTGTTGCAGGATGTAATGCAGCCCCATGTTCACTGCATCATCCACATTCTAATTCTGTTGTTTTCATTCAAATTCCGTTGTTTTCATTCAAACTCTGTTCTGTACATTCTAATTCTGTTGTTTTCATTCAAATTCCATTGTTTTGATTCAAATTCTGTTCTGTACATTCTAATTCCGTTGTTTTGATTCAAATTCTATTCATTTCATTCTAATTCCATTCTTTTTAGTGAAATTCCGTTGTTTTCATTCAAATGCTTTTGTTTTCATTCTAATTCTACTCTTTTTATTCAAATTCCGTTGTTTTCATTCAAATTCCATTGTTTTGATTCAAATTCTGTTCTGTTCATTCTAATTCCGTTGTTTTCATTTCTAATTCCATTCTTTTTAGTGAAATTCCGTTGTTTTCATTCAAATGCTTTTGTTTTCTTCCTAATTCTACTCTTTTTATTCAAATTCTGTTGTTTTCATTCAAATTCCATTGTTTTGATTCAAACTCTGTTCTGTACATTCTAATTCCGTTGTTTTCATTCAAATGCTTTTATTTTCATTCTAATTCTACTCTTTTTATTCAAATTCTGTTGTTTTCATTCAAATTCCATCGTTTTCATTCAAACTCTGTTCTGTACATTCTAATTCCGTTGTTTTCATTCAAACTCTGTCCTGTACATTTCAAATTCTGTTGTTTTGATTCAAATTCCATTGTTTTGATTCAAATTCTGTTGTGTTCATTCTAATTCCGTTGTTTTCATTCAAACTCCATTGTTTTGATTCAAATTCTGTTCTGTTCATTCTAATTCCGTTGTTTTCATTCAAACTCTGTTCTGTACATTCTAATTCCGTTTTTTTCATTCAAACTCTGTCCTGTACATTTCAATTCTGTTGTTTTGATTCAAATTCCATTGTTTTGATTCAAATTCTGTTCTTTCATCTACAATTCTAATTCCGTTGTTTCATTCAAATGTTGTATTCATTTTCTAAGTCTTTTTGTTTCAAATTCGTTGTTTTTTCAAACTTGTTCTTTACATTCTAATTCTTTTTCTACATTCAGATTCTGTTGTTTTCAGGTCAAGTCCATTATTTTGATTCGAATTCTTGTTCTGTTCATTCTAAATTCCCGTGTTTGCATTCAAATTCCGATTCATTTCATTCTAATTCCGTTCTTTTTATTGAAATTCCGTTGTTTTCATTCAAATGCTTTTGTTTTCATTCTAATTCTACTCTTTTTATTAAAATTCTGTTGTTTTCATTCAAATTCCATTGTTTTCATTTATCAAATTTAACGGAGTTAGAAGTTAGCAGGAAGTTAGCTCGCTAGTTTCCATGTAAACATGATATAGCATGTTCTGACTGAGAGATTTCTGAAAAAATTGAAATGTACAGGTCTGCTATCACTTCCAACATAAATGGAGACAGAAAACTAAACAGCAGTGACTTTTGTAGGGTTACTGAAGTCGGGCTAGCTGGTATATAATGATGTGCTACGTGATTGCTAGTGACACAGCTATGTTAGTATAGGGAGTGCAGAATTATTAGGCAAGTTGTATTTTTGAGGAATAATTTTATTATTGAACAACAACCATGTTCTCAATGAACCCAAAAAACTCATTAATATCAAAGCTGAATGTTTTTGGAAGTAGTTTTTAGTTTGTTTTTACTTTTAGCTATTTTAGGGGGATATCTGTGTGTGCAGGTGACTATTACTGTGCATAATTATTAGGCAACTTAACAAAAAACAAATATATACCCATTTCAATCATTTATTTTTACCAGTGAAACCAATATAACATCTCCACATTCACAAATATACATTTCTGACATTCAAAAACAAAACAAAAACAAATCAGCGACCAATATAGCCACCTTTCTTTGCAAGGACACTCAAAAGCCTGCCATCCATGGATTCTGTCAGTGTTTTGATCTGTTCACCATCAACATTGCGTGCAGCAGCAACCACAGCCTCCCAGACACTGTTCAGAGAGGTGTAGTGTTTTCCCTCCTTGTAAATCTCACATTTGATGATGGACCACAGGTTCTCAATGGGGTTCAGATCAGGTGAACAAGGTGGCCATGTCATTAGTTTTTCTTCTTTTATACCCTTTCTTGCCAGCCATGCTGTGGAGTACTTGGACGCGTGTGATGGAGCATTGTCCTGCATGAAAATCATGTTTTTCTTGAAGGATGCAGACTTCTTCCTGTACCACTGCTTGAAGAAGGTGTCTTCCAGAAACTGGCAGTAGGACTGGGAGTTGAGCTTGACTCCATCCTCAACCCGAAAAGGCCCCACAAGCTCATCTTTGATGATACCAGCCCAAACCAGTACTCCACCTCCACCTTGCTGGCGTCTGAGTCGGACTGGAGCTCTCTGCCCTTTACCAATCCAGCCACGGGCCCATCCATCTGGCCCATCAAGACTCACTCTCATTTCATCAGTCCATAAAACCTTAGAAAAACCAGTCTTGAGATATTTCTTGGCCCAGTCTTGACGTTTCAGCTTGTGTGTCTTGTTCAGTGGTGGTCGTCTTTCAGCCTTTCTTACCTTGGCCATGTCTCTGAGTATTGCACACCTTGTGCTTTTGGGCACTTCAGTGATGTTGCAGTTCTGAAATATGGCCAAACTGGTGGCAAGTGGCATCTTGGCAGCTGCACGCTTGACTTTTCTCAGTTCATGGGCAGTTATTTTGCGCCTTGGTTTTTCCACACGCTTCTTGCGACCCTCTTGACTATTTTGAATGAAACGCTTGATTGTTCGATGATCATGCTTCAGAAGCTTTGCAATTTTGAGACTGCTGCATCCCTCTGCAAGATATCTCACTATTTTTGACTTTTCTGAGCCTGTCAAGTCCTTCTTTTGACCCATTTTGCCAAAGGAAAGGACGTTGCCTAATAATTATGCACACCTGATATAGGGTGTTGATGTCATTAGACCACACCCCTTCTCATTACAGAGATGCACATCACCTAATATGCTTAATTGGTAGTAGGCTTTCGAGCCTATACAGCTTGGAGTAAGACAACATGCATGAAGAGGATGATGTGGACAAAGTACTCAGTTGCCTAATAATTCTGCACTCCCTGTATAACATGAACACAGTGAAGCTGGAGGATGAACACTAACATTTTGTTGTTACAGTGAAATAAATAAAACTCATAGTTGAATTTTTATCTAAAAATGTTGAATTTGAGTAAAAACCAACACTCCGTAGTGCGACACTGCCATGACAGAAAAAGTGAATGTTTAAAAACCTGTTGGCATGATGGGCATGAATTTGAAACGCAATATGTCTCCTTATCAGCTGGAAATATTAAAGCGAAAACTTACAACATCAACAACTTTTTACTTCCTGTAAAGCCGAGCTTCCCAAAGAGTGTGTGTGTGTGTGTGTGGGGGGGGGCAGAGCCATTGCAGGGGGGCGCGGTATGAATTTAAAAAAAAAAGAAAAAAAAAAGAATACATGGACACTGCTAGCATAATGTACAGGTTTTTGACAGGGCTCCCATGCAGACGCAAAGCAGAAAATGAAGCATCGCCAAATATGTTTCCAAACCAACTTCCTTCCAAGCCAAATACTAGAAAATATGATAAAGCATATCTTGCCTTTGGCTTTACCTGCACAAGTGCCAAGGTAGGTATCCCCGACAGAATTAGTTTCCCCTGCGTGGCGAGCACGCGATGGGCTGTCCAAATCATGGACAAACAGTACCTGACCTTGTTGATTTTTAGTTCACACACACTTCTTATAATGACTAATTACTCCTTAATTTTGGAGGTGTTAGTTCTTTCCCACATGGAAAAGATATATATAAATCTTATAAAGTTTGTATCTGTCTTGTGTGAAACTTGTATGAAAAGCATACAAGAGTGAAAACAGATATAAGATCCCTTGAAAAATTATAGAAATGAAACTTGTATGTTTTGGTTACTTAACAAAACAATAAATGAAAGTAATGAGAAAGTGGCCACTTTCATGAGTAAATCATATAAGCCTTATATGATTCACTGTATGAAGTAGGCCACATCTTATGCAAGTTTTTTCTATTTCCTTTCCATATGGGTTACACAGTAAAGTTACAGTGGGATGCAAATAATATCAGGCTGATCCTACCACAATTTGTTCCCCCTCTCCAAATCACGAACAAACAGCATCCCACAAGTTGTTTATGTTTTTCAACCCATTTTGCACAGAGGGGCATTTTTAAAAAAATGTATTGATAGCAATGTTGAATATTATTACACAGGGAAATAACAACTACATGTAAAATAATTACACCATGACGTCTTCTAAATGGAGCGACAGTAACTGCGTGTGTGAGCGTGTACAAACTGCAGATAGTAAGACTAACAGTAACAGTATTTTGTCTTTATCCGCCGTCAAAAACTTGACAAAAGGTACATACCTTTGACGATGCGTGACAAACTCCATATTCCTTGTCCACACATAAACGAAAAAACCTGAGTTTTCGAAAAAATCTCCAACCTGGCAGGAGTTTTAAAAAATGTCAGTATTCGGTGATTCGAAACGCTGTTTACGTATGAACGAAAGGTCCAAACGCATAGAAAAAGCTGTGTAGGTAGGTGTGGACGTAGCGTAAAAGAGTTAGTAGTTTATACCTGTAATTTATTGCAGTTTACTGTTGTTTTTGATGTGAAATAAACTGCAGTGGAATTTGAAAACAAAATGTGGATGTGTGTGGTCGGAGAATGTGGTTGTGCTGGGGGGGGGGCGAAGATTTTCTTGTAAAACAAAGGGGGGCCTAACCAAATTTTTTTTTTAAAATAACTCTGAATCACTCTATGGTAAATAACACACTATCTGCAAAAAACAGTGATAGAATTGTTTACTCCGGAACAAATAAAACACAGAAAAAAGCCAAACAATTACATTTTTAAGTTATCTGAGTGACTTATATATCATGTTTAACCTGAGTAGTGAAAGACAGCGGGGGTCTGAAAATGATGAAGCCAGGAGTCAATGTCCTATGACCATTGAGTGACCATTGAATCCCCCGGCTAGCTATCAAGCAGGTGGGTAACAGACATCTCCGAAAACGTCGGTGCACTTTTGCAAATATGTGATGTCTTGATAAACCAAGCAAATATTTGAAGTTTACACAGCTACTTTCTCGCCTGAAAATATGTTAAAAGTTTATTTTGTGACCCAGAAAGATTAATAAGTGTAATTTTAAAACTTCGTCACCTGGCTGTGACGTACTTGGCCTTCAAATGCAGCCTCCGAAGGAAGCAGCCGACGTTTTGGGACACAGCTACTCACTCACTCACCCCCTCCCTCCTGGCTCACAGCTTCTTCTTCTTGGTTGGCAACCAATGTTAAGCTAAATTACCGCCCCCTGGCTCGCGGGGGCCCATCGCGTATAGGTGTAACGGAGAAACAGCCAATCAAATTGCAGCTTTTCAGGCATTGGAAAAAAATGGGGTTTTTTTTACACTGAACTGTCGGAGCGCGGGTTCGAGTCCTGGTTGGGACAAAGGTTGTGTTACATTATTAAAAGTTAAACACCATTTTCAATTTACTTATTGTGGATAACATTTATTTTTCACTTTGCTTTTAATTTTTATTTCATTATCATTTTATTTATATTATATAGTGTTATGGCCTGTGGGGCAATTTTTCTGCATTACGTACCTATACTGTCACAAAGTACATAACTCAGACTAAACTGTATCATCACAGTCTTGAGATGATACATACCAGACATATAGTCTACAATTATGGAGACATCCAACTTTTAATACAAAGACTAAAGCTAAAACTATAATACAGATATATTCTGATGATATAGAAAATGAAGCTTATACATAATTTAAACAAGGCATGTCTGTAATAAGTCATCTGTCTGCTTCCTGGTGGCTGTTAGTTTATATCTATTCATTTTCCAGCACAAACTCAGTACTGACATCATTACTTTATTCCAGTCATGCTCTTGCCAGCCTCCACTCTGCATGCTTTAAATCTGTTGCTCTTCTGCTTCTGCCATTCTGTGTTTCAGATCCGCAGCCATGCAGCCCGCCTCCTCTCCTTTCTCCTCCCCACTGTGGTCACTCAGAACCCTGTCCCAGCCTCCATCTTCATCTTCATTACTATCAGCATGTTGACTCTGGGGTGGTGGTTGTGCAAAATCCTGTCACTGCTGGGATTCTTTCTGCTATGATGGGTCATAACTGCCAAACAGTTACATTTATTTCTGTATCTCAATAAATCATGTTGAGTTTTTCCACATGATCTCTCCTTATTGAATTATTTTTGTAGATAAGCTTCAAGCTAGCAAGCAACAATACCTAAATCAAAAATATTATCACCAGAAGTGAGAAACTGTCTGCAGCTTCAGCTGTGTGCTGCATGTATTAAAGATAACTTCAGACATTGTGTGGGGGTCATGTCTGAAACAGGCTGTACAATCACACAGATAAAAGACAGCAGTCATGTTTCTAATAATATAAATGAAAACAGAAAGATTATGAAGATAAAAGCTGTGAGACTCCTCTAGAGAAAGGATGGCTTGTTATCATTACATGAAGTGATTTAGAAATAGTATGTAAGCTTTAAGGCCAGCACTCACAACTTATTAAAACTGATTACCTGATGGTGAGCACACACAGATATATAAACATATAGGTGAACTCTAAGAAGAAAACTGTGTTGATATTTTTGCAGAAAACTATTTATTTACACTTTTATATTTACAATCAGTTTATATTTATATAAACAAAAGAAACATTCACAACTAGAACAAAACTGTCTTATATACAATATCAACCGTTTCTCCCTTATTTACTGTTTTCTTCCACCATACAGCCAGCATACAACTATACTATTAGAGGAACATCACTGGAAGGTGGCCAGAACACACAAAAACAAGAACAAGACAATATATAAAAGTTCAAGTTCAGGCTCAGCTTTGCAGAGCAATTCATGGAAAACAATTGTACTCCAGTTCTGAAACCTTTCATTTGAAAACCTGTTTGCTCCTGAAGATCCTCTGGGTGTGGACCCTGCTGCTGCTGCTGGCACAGTGACTAGTAATGCAGAGACAGAGGACAGGGACATATGAGACAGAACCAGACTTAGCCATTATCACTTCTGACATTTACCGTATTTTCACGACCATAAGGCGCACTTAAAAGTCTTAGATTTTCTTCAAAAAGTACGGCGCGCCCTATAGCGCAGTGCGCCCTGTGTGTTGTAATGAGGACGTAGTAGAGAACACCATGAGAACGCTAAAGGGTGAAGTGTGGCCGAGTTGGAGGAAAGACTCGAGCGGTGGATCATCGAGCAAAGAACGAGCGGGAGAAGCGTTTCGACGGTCACCATTCGGCTAAAAGCAGTTTCACTTTCACTTTTTATGAAACGGTGCCATTTTTCCATTAGGACCGGGACTACGGTAGCGCAGCAACTTCCAGCGGATTATAAGGAAAAGCTGGCCATCTTCCGCTCCTACTGCAGCAAACACATCGGCGACAAAAACATCCAGCCCAGCCACATCACTAACATGGACGAGGTCCCGCTCACTTTTGACATCCCGGTGAGTCACACTGTGGAGAAGAAGGGGACCAGCACGGTAGCGATACGCACAACGGGGTATGAAAAGTCTTCTTTTACTGTTGTGCTTGGCTGCCATGCTAATGGACAGAAACTGCCGCCTATGGTGATTTTTAAGCGAAAGACTTTGCCTAAAGAGAAGTTTCCAGCAGGAATCATCATTAAGGCAAATGAAAAGGGCTGGATGGATGAGGAAATGATGAAAGACTGGCTGAGGGAGATGTATGTAAGGAGACCAGGTGGTTTTTTCCACGCATCACCATCGCTCTTAATCTGTGACTCTATGCGTGCCCATCTCACAGCCGATGTGAAAAAACTAGTGAAACAAATTAACTGTGAGCTTGCTGTCATTCCGGGAGGCCTGACAAAGGAACTCCAACTGCTGGACATCAGTGTGAACCACCCGTTCAAAGTAAGGCTGCGACCGGCCTGAGAGCGATGGATGACCGATGGAGACCAGTTTCACCAAGAGTGGAAGGCAGCGCCGGGCGAGTTACGCCACAATTTGCCAATGGATTGTAGATGCTTGGGCTAACATGTCTGCTGGCACTGTTGTTCGAGCTTTCGCAAAAGCCGGCATCGTTTCCGAGGAGCCGCACGGCACGGAAAGTGACTCTGACGGTGAAGAAAGTGAACCTGGAATGTTTGATGGAGATTTAGCGCAGCTGTTCAATTCAGACACAGAGGATGAGGACTTCGATGGGTTTGATTGATGATAAAAATGTGAGTACCAAACTTTGTTTTGCTCCTGCTTTATTTTTAAATATGCACACTTGTATGCTTGTGTGTTGTTGATGATGACGATTACCAGTAATAGAAATGTGAGTAAGGTACCGAACTCAGGTTTGCTCCCGCTTTATTTTTAAATACGCATACGGTACTTGTATGCGCCCTATGATCCAGTGCGCCTTATGTGTGTGTTAAATACAGTAATGGCACACATAACTGAGACTGCGCCTTTTAGCACAGTGCGTCTTATGGTCGTGAAAATACGGTAGTAATAACGCAGTACTTACAGCTCTATAATTGTAGTTTTACAGGTGAGATGCTCAGCATTGTGTCCTCCAGGTCTTTATCCTCATCCATCCCTGTGATGGAGGCAACAATTAGACAAATATGTACGGAATTTATATTTCATGTCAACAATGTTATTAAAATCTTATTAAAACAACTTACCAAGAGATTGTTTAGTTGGGGCGTTTGTAGTAGCAGGCGCAGACTGCTACTTCTTCCGCAGGTACTGCTGCAGCTTATGAATCCGTGTTCCTTGACTGCAGCTCTTCCTCATGATAAGGTCTGCATAGCCGTCACCTCTGCCGTCCCAAATCTCCTTCCAGGTGCTCTTGGCTCATGAGCCAAAGCCAACCAGCTGATCATCCTCAGAGGCTTCTGCTGCAACACTCACTCCGCTGGTCTCGTAGCTCAGAAGAGTTTTTATCTCTGCAAAGCTGAGGGCTTACTGTACAAATGAATGCAAGCTCTCCTTGCCATGCCATTCGCCACAGAGGTCCCTGCAGCCTCTTGCTTCTGGAGATCTTTGATCAGGTACATGGTGTCCCCGACATCATTCTCCAGAAGCCACCGGAAAGATTTCTCTTTATATTTTCCAAACTGCAGGATGTACTCTCCCTGCACTTCCTTCATGTCAGAGGCATCCCCTCCTCTCTGATAGATGACAGTCAGAGCATCGTCCTCCCTCACAGGTGCAGACTTGTCCTGAAGCTTGGGGTCATTTTTAATCCTTTGAGCTTCTTTTGACGAGTCCTGGAGAAGGTATCCAAGTGGCCCCTTGCGGAACGCCACAGAGATTTTCCCTGGATATGGCGCAACTTTCTTCTGCATCTTGACATGCAGTGAAAAAATAAACAATTATATTAAACAAAATTGATTCCAAACACAAACAAAGACATTTCAGGTTACAATCTTGCTGCACATTGTGGCTGGGTTTAAACAGCAGGATGCAGGAGAACAATAACGAGACACAATTATTCAT
The DNA here is from genome assembly GCF_900408965.1 of Simochromis diagramma. Lineage (NCBI taxonomy): Eukaryota > Metazoa > Chordata > Actinopteri > Cichliformes > Cichlidae > Simochromis > Simochromis diagramma. The sequence continues at coordinate 418,651 of NW_024387419.1, read as the reverse complement.
ACACGAGTGGGCATTGCTCATGTTATAGTGATATCAAAACAGATTTTCGCATTGATAAGGTGACTGACCATTACAACATGAAAGCAATACATTTTCTTTTAAAGCAGGTTCAGTTATTTAGCATGTCATCTCATAACAAGACACTTATTGGTTATTTAATTGTACCACATTATAGTAATGTCAGTGTCACAGCAGTCGGAAACCTACAAAGTTTATTTAATGGCAAAACACGTCAATGAAACACACAATTTATTTAAGGATCACGTTCATTCATTTTTTACCGTGCCACTTTACAACAGCAGATAAACTCCCACCGTCTTTAACTGAGCGATGGATGCTTCGTAAATGCAATCGCAACACGCCTATTACCTGTAATATACACCTGTAAATGTATTCTGTTGGTTTACTGTTATTTCAAACGACGTTTCTTACCTTTGATCAATGAATGAGGAGCGTTGGGATGTGTTGAGTTACTTGTTTTCTCTCCCGAAACGTAAAAGAGGAGATTTTTTAAAAGTGCCGCCGCATCTCAAACTCGCAACAGCGCCGGAAGACCGTAGTGGCCAAAAATATATTACATCCATAGTGGTTTAGCACTACCATAGAGAATGAATGGGAAACGGTTTAGGCCGTTTAGCTAAACAATCCCAGGCTCCCGCACAGCTTAGAGGACATTTAGATGAGAAAATATATATTTGACACATTTGAGGAAAATACTAATAAAATAAAAATGAATAAATGTTCCCATTAGAAATCTTTTTTTGTTCTATAAAAATAGTTGTTTTTCTTTTTCAATCACTCATCTTAGCAGTAGGATATGCATGAAAAGAGAAACAAATTAAGTTTGAGTGAAAATGCACATTTTTTGCACTCTCTGATCATCTGACTAAGTAACTCAAATGATTCAAAAAACCCCAATTCACTTTGGTGAGTGACTCATTCAAACTCAATTCAGTAAAAAGAATCAAATTTACCATCACTAATTACTATACCTAATGTGACGTTGTTGTCCCTTGTCTCTTTCTCTCTCTTTCCCTGCGGCTCTGTTCCTGTGTTACTGCGAGTGTAACTACCGCTCCTCCCCCCTCTTCCCAGCACAAAGCACAAGGCTCGCATGCGGAGTGAAGCGAAAATAAAGGGCAAGAGAGGGTGAGAGAAAGAAAAAAAAAAAAAGGCAGATTCATTCGCGACTGACACATCACTACAAAATGCTGTTTGTTCCCTTGAAATGTCCTGTTAGACCTTTACTGCAGCCACCCTTAGTTTCTATTTGTTTGTGAGTCTCTCTGCCTTATCCAGATATTTATAACTGTATATACAATTACTACATTTCATCCAAAGAACAGAAATGCAAATAAAGCAAAACACACACAAACTTGCTATTGCTATCCCAGTGAGGACATCTCATTGGCATAATTAATTGTAACCCTGACACTAAAACCACATTCTGAGCCTCAAAAATGCCTTCAAACTTGTGAGGCCTGGAATTTGGGCCATATAAGGCAGCGGTCCCCAACCCCCGGGCCTTGGACCAGTACCGGTTCGTGAGTCGTTTGGTACCGGGCCGCGAGAGTTGAGGCTCAGGTGTGAAATGTATGGTTTTCAGGGTTTTTATCAGTTTTCAGCGTTATTTTGTTATCGTTTTTATCATTAACTCTATTTTCCTGGGTCTTTTCATGTGTGTTATGAATAAATCTTCTTATTTTCGGTACTAGTTTTATTTTGTTGTATTTATCCGCGACACCTTAAAGGCCGGTCCGTGAAAATATTGTCGGGCATAAACCGGTCCGTGGTGCAAAAAAGGTTGGGGACCGCTGTTATAAGGGACTGTTGGTTCCCACGAGTATAGTAACAGTCAAATTTTTAGTCCCGTTTTATGGGCTCAAAATGTGGTCATAAATATTTTGTACTTGTAAATCGGTTTTGTACTTGTAAATCAGGATTTGTATGTGTAAAAAATTTTTGTGTGTGCTTAAAAAAGATTTGTATGTGTAAAAAAATTTTGTGTGTAAAAAAGATTTGTATGTGTAAAAAAAATTGTGTGTGTGTAAAAAAAGATTTGTATGTGTCAAAAAGATTTGTGTGCATAAAAAAAGATTTGTATGTGGACTTAGCCAAAAAAAACCCTGCAAGTTACAAGTACGCATTTTGACCCTATTTTTCTTCCTTTAAGCTGATTGGTCAATGTCATTTCAATCAGAAATTAAACAATCCAATCAGAGAACAGATGGGTTTGGCTGTCGGGGGGAGGGGGGTGCTTTATGGACCTTCAGGTCCTGGAAGGGTAACACAGTTAGAAGATGGAGGACAGCGGTGGCGCTACTGCGGCGCAGGTAAGCTTTAATTTATGGTTTACTGGAACAAGCTAATTGTCCAGACATATATTTTTGAATATCATGTTCGGTTACTACACTGTGACTTTTTCACGGTGCCAAAAGCTATCTTAAAAAGGGCTCTCAACATTAGCCCTAGTGTTGCATGTGTTCAAATAGATGAGATGTCGTTTTGGTAATAATTGGAACTGAAATGCTCTGACTTGACCTTAGCACTGGTCCCAGGTCACCCCCGAGTTTGTGTTACAGTAATACTACAGTAATTACAATATACAACAACTTTCAGCAGCTACTGAAAGTTAGGGGACCTAGCTTAACTTTCAGTAGCTGCTAACGCGTTAAGGAGCAAACAGCGCTAACGTGTTACGCTGCGCTAAATTGCTAACGGCAAATCAGTTAACGTCATTTTAAGGAGATTACCGCTGACAGCACAAATATATGTGCGTGTATAAAGTATTTGATTTCAATTTTCTTCTACTTCTGTAACTATGGCCTAACGAGCTTTTAACATGTTTTCAGGTGAGAATGTAGCTGTGTAAATTTCAAATATCTGAGCCGATCGACACATCGTTTTCAAACCCCTGCGGCCTTTCGCTACTCGGGTTAAACATGATATATAAGTCACTTTGATAACTTAAGAATGTTATTGTTTGGCTTTTTCAGTGTTTTATTTGTTCGTGAGTAAATTGGTTTGGCTGAGATTAAAGTTATTAGATTAGATTAAATTAAATTAAACTTTATTAATCCCTCGGGTGGGTTTTCACACAGCTGAATAAACATCAAACAGAAAATTAAAAAATTAATTAAAGAAAGTGTGAGATGGTCGAGAGTTTACGCCAGCGCCAGGTTATATTTTAGATAGGAAGGAGCAGACGGCTGAGTTTCACTCAACCGAGGGAACTCATGCCGTACTACACGGCTTTCTTTAGACCCCGAAGGGCGGGTCCTCAGGTGGAAGCAGCCTCTGAATTTGGACACCCCCGCTGTTTCCGGACCGGCTAATAATAACGGTGACATTTAACGTATTTTATCCGATAAATAAACACTGTAAAATGTATTTATCACCCCCCCCAACAGCCCTTTTGAATGTCTCCCTAATTCTGAGGTCTCAAGGTTGGGAAAGTATAGCCACAACACCTCACTCTTGGAGCACTTTTTTGCCACATGTATCGCAAACCATGTCTCAGCTGTTTGTGGAGGTAAAATACGTCCGCACAATTACGCTCAGCCATTGTTGTGAGTGCGCGTGCCAAGGGGCTGCGAGACATTTATACAGCCGTATTTCGCACATGACTATGAAAGGCGGAAGAGGAAGTAGTTCCTTTGAATGTAGACAATCCGAATGTTATAGTTTCTTTCCACTGTGTTGCTGTTAATGATAAACTACAAATTAACCCTAAATTACTAAAAATATCGATATTTTAATGTGAGAATCGATTCTAGAACATAAATGACTGGTATCGGAGGAATCGATATTTCAGGATCGATCCGCACATCACTACCTGTTTGTGGAAATCGTTATCCTCCAGATGACTTGGTCTTGCATGCCAGTACATGTGGTGATCGGTAAGTTCATTTTAGTTGGACAACACTAAACAAATACTGTGTGTAGCACAATTATAGTTGCTCTTGCTTCTGTCTTTGCATCATGTCATAACAGGGGCTCATCCTTACCTAACCTGTTCATCTTCTATGATCATGTTGACCACATGGATGAGCTTTTATCAGTGTTCATCCTGGCATTTTGACAATATACTTTTGCTTCTTTAGAGTGCATTGTTTAGGTGACCTTGTCTTTTATTGACAGTATTCCTGCATCTATCTATCTAGATAGATGGATCAGTGTATATATGTTTAAACACTGATCTTTTTTTTTCTTTTGCACCACTTTGGTTAAAGTGAAGTGGATGACCTTCATCACACAGCACATGAAGTCAGAGACACACTTCTCAATTTTGCTGCTGAGATGAACACTGACATCCCAGCCAACAATAAGGAAGGTACTTTTCATACCAAATGTCAGAGTATATTTAAAATTCCAAATTGACGTGCTTACCAGAAAGTGTGCTGGGCCTTAATTTTTTGGCTTACTGGGTTTACAGTACAAAATGTTATTTTTGCATACAATGTACTTTATCTTTTAGTAGAACAGTGGAAAAAGGCCAGTGATCCCCAAGATCAGTTTTGTTTAAGAGGCATCTCTTAAAGGAAAAGGAGGAGAACCCCAAAATCACAGCTATCATTGACATTCGACAAGATCAAACATCCCAGAGCCGAGAGATCACTTCTTTCTACAAAAGACCACAGATTGATTGGGCAGGACCTTTTCGTTGTTCTTTACAAGGTAATGCTTATGGTGAAGCATAGAGTCAGTTAGTTTCTTTAAAGGCTGTTTAACATTCCAACTTGGTAAATGAGAATTTTCCATTAAAGGGTGCTGTAAAGCAGTTTGTAACTTTACTTGTGTTGTTGTTGTTTTTTTCTTTTTCCCAATTTTAAAATAGGTGACACAGCTGTTGGCACTGGGGTCCAGAGACATTTTTTCAGCATGGCAATGCTAAAGTTGCAACATGGCTTTACCATCCATAGCGGTATGTTTCTCTGTCCTTTTCTTAATTAATGTGAGATGAGTTTTTAAAATAATCCATCGAAAAATTTACTCCAGAAATAAAATTTAAAAAAAGATACCACTGAAGTATTTGCATCATGTTTGACAACTTCATTAATCAACTACTTACGTCAATAGATAAAGCTATAGCTTTTTTATTTTGTTTGTACTGTTCTTCTCCAGGTGCAGCCAACATGACCCTTGTCTTTGAGGGACAAGAGAACCATCTAGTGCCTTCTACTTCTCAGATTTTGGCAGACAGTAGTGATGGGATTTCCGGCTCTTTTTAGAGAACCGGCTCTTTCGGCTCCGAACCGGCTCTTCAGGCTGTTTTGTTGCTTTAATTAATTTATTATTAACAATAATATAAAATTATGCACAAAAGGAATTACTAATGTAAAAAAAAAAAGTGGTTTTATTTATATATGTTTATATATAAATATGTGGTGGCCCCTAGCAGTAGCATCCCCAGGCTTCTACCTTTCTACCTTTAGAACCCGGAGAGCAGCCAAATGGCTGGTAGGCTTTTAGCTAAGCTTTAGCTTCAGCCAAGTGGAAGCTAAATTGGCTAGTCATTCATATGTATATTAGGTTGTTACCTGGGAATTCTGGAGGGAGGGGAGTGGGGGTGTTCGGATGAGGGGGTGGGGGAGCTGCTAAAAGCTGTGAACTTCCTTTTGTGTTCGTCTTGATGCATTCTCAATCATCCAGGGAAATAAATCTCCAAAAGTCACCAACTTGGAGTGTTTCAGTTTGCCATCTTAGGGAGAAATCAACACACCTTTGTTGCTGAGATTTATTGATAAAAACAGTACAAAAAACCAACCATTTGTACACATATTTACAAATGGCCTGCTGAGTGGTGCACGGAGCATGTTCATTGGTATATTGCAAGTAAACCTGACAAGTTTGGGATCAAGTTTTGGGTGGCTTGCGACCTAAAATCCAAGTACATTTGCAATGTCTTCCCATATCTTGGCAAGGACCCCAGTCGTCCCACTGGGGAGAGACTTTCTGAAAATGTAGTAATGAGGCTGATGGAACCATTCCTAGACAAGGGCAGAAATGTTACCACGGACAATTTTTTCACATCGCTTTCACTTGCGCAAAAACTTCTTAGACGGAAAACCACCATCCTCGGCACAGTCAACAAGATCATCAAGCAGAAAAATTCCTCAATCCACTAGACAGACAGATCGCAATGAATTCACCACTCAGGTATGTTGCAGGTCTTTTGTGGTTCTATGTTTATGTGTTTCATTGTGTGTAAAAGGGCTATGGAAATAACAATGTATCTTATTTCTTAGGTGTTTTCAGGAACACGGCAACTGGCCAGCGCCGTGTTCCTCTGTGGACAGTGTACTCCCGAACCATCTGGTCCATCACATCCACGCCACACTTTGTTTTGTTGTAAAGGGTGACAGTGTTTGGCTTCCTTTTGATAGTGTTATCAGTCTGAACCACGCTGTGCATGCTGCTAAGAATATAGACTGTCTTCTTCCGTTTGGCCGCATACGCCGTCAGCGTGGCAGCAGAGGTTGAAAACACCTAAGAAATAAGATAAATGGATAGTACTGGATGGTACTTGGATTTTAGGTCGCAAGCCACCCAAAACTTGATCCCAAACTTGTCAGGTTTACTTGCAATATTCTGCAGGAAACAGCACCGAGTCTTTGATGGGAAAAGCTGTTCATCAACGGTGATATGTAGACCAGGGTTGTAGCACGTGATGCAGTTGGTGACAAATGATCCCCACACACTGGAAATTGCAGCGAACTTATCAGTCTTTGCTCGATTTGCTCCATTGTGGCATCAATCAGACCACTGGTATAATGTTGAAATGTACTCACTCACTTTTTATTATTATTTGTAAATATGTGTACAAATGGTTGGTTTTTTGTACTGTTTTTATCAATAAATCTCAGCAACAAAGGACATACACCCATGTGTGTTGATTTCTCTCTAAGATGGCAAACTGAAACACTCCAAGTTGGTGACTTTTGGAGATTTATTTCCCTGGATGATTGAGAATGCATCAAGACGAACACAAAAGGAAGTTCACAGCTTTTAGCAGCTCCCCCACCCCCTCATCCGAACACCCCCACTCCCCTCCCTCCAGAATTCCCAGGTAACAACCTAATTTACATATGAATGACTAGCCAATTTAGCTTCCACTTGGCTGAAGCTAAAGCTTAGCTAAAAGCCTACCAGCCATTTGGCTGCTCTCCGGGTTTTAAAGGTAGAAAAGCCAAATGGCTGCTCTCTGGGAGTTTAAGTGCTCTAGAGACAAAACACGTAAAAACTCCAAAACACATTTCTAGCATGAACTGAACTTCCAAAACAGAGCTACCTAGATCACTTAAATTACACAATTGAAAGCATGAAAGCATATGTGTATTGTTTGTGTATTTATACACAAGCATTCATATATATATAGTCAAATAATTAAAAAAAAAAAGTTCATTTACCCGTTATTACCACACACCAAATACGGTCGTTGGTACTTGCTGGCGTGTGTAGCCAATAGGTAACAAAAGTTCAACACTGCCCCTATCATCCTGGAGCACTTCTGTTGTCTTTTGTACGTGTTTTGAGTTTTTATGTGCTTCTGAGTTTTTACGTGTTTTGGAGTTTGTACGTCCTTCGGAGTTTGTACGTGTTATTACGTGTTTTGGAGTTTTTATGTGCTTCAGGGTTTGTACGTGTTTTGAAGTTTGTATGTGCTTTGTCTGTAGGGGCCACCGTAAATATACTTTTATTTATTCACTCCACATAAAATGTAATAAATAAATCATATAATACAAAAATCAACAATTTACATTTCAACTTTTAACTATTTAAATTTTCAGCTTTTTCCTTTTACAAATTTAAAGTGAAAACAACACAAAACACTGCAAACCACAACACAATTAAATATAAATTATAATATGAAAACAAAAAGAAGATGCATGTTCTCTGTCATATGGACCTGCATGAATAAACTTTCTGAATCCTTTATCATCTGCAACTGAAAATAGTTGTGGATGATTACTATGCCTTTCTAATGTGACGTTGTTGTCCCTGGCTCTCTTTCTCTGTCTCTCCCTCCTGCTCTGTTCCTGTGCTACTGAGTGTAACTACCGCCCCTCCCCCTCTGCCCAGCGCAAGGCTTGCATGCTGAGTGAAGTGGAAAAAAAGTGCGAGAGAGAGGGTGAGAGAAAGAAAAAAAAAAAAAACAACAACAACAAAAGAAACACGGCTCGTGATAAGGAGCCGGCTCGCGTCGTTCACGTCAAAGACCCGGCTCTAAGAGCCATTTCGTTCACGACCGACCCATCACTAGCAGACAGTGACTTATTTGTGGTAGCAGGCAGAATGATTGGGCATTCATTTTTGAACGATGAGCCACGATTGCATGGCCTCAGCAAGGCTATTATTCACATGTTGGTCCATGCTGATAGAGACACTGTCACTGTCCAGCCCGATGATGTGCCAGATCTAGATATTCGTTCTACAATTTGCATGGTGAATACTAATTTACTTCAAGCCTTAGTGAAATCATAATTTAAATTAACTCATTTTTATATAAGTGTAATTATCCCCCCCAAGAAAATGCAGATTTTTTAGGCAATATATTTGCAACATACTAAAATGGAACTTTTCTCATCCATAAGCTTGATGGTAATAAACGCCTCACTGAGCAGCAGAAGGATGACATTAACAATTTGGCCATTTCCTGGGACTTGCCACCCGTCAGTGCAGAAAACCGCAGATGGCTGTTCCAACAGCTTCTCCATCATGCAGTAAGATTGCCCTTTAAAAATTGTTTTTAGATTGTCATCACCTAAGCAAATGTCATGTGGTTATTTTTAATTATGGTTTTAGGTGATAGGCCGAACTAAAAGGCAGACAAAACACATCAGAAAAGGTCTGAAGGACAACGGATTGTTGACTATGCTTCAACAAAGACCTGACACAGCCTCAGTGGTCTTTTTCCCCAGCATGAAGACAGCATTCTTACTGCACAGGTATTTCAATGCATTTCTAAGATGCAGACTACAGTGACAAAGCTAGATTGCATGACAGTTAATGCTGCTTTTAGGGGAGGCTGTAGTTCAGGAGTTAGAGCAGGTCATCTACTGATCAGCAGCTTGTTAAGATCCCTGGCTCCCCGCTCTGTATGAATTTTTGGTAGGAAGAACTGAAAATAAGAATGTGATTGTGAGAATGATAATTATTGTAGAAAAATCTTTGAAGGGTCTGGGAGAGTAGAAAAGTAAGAATCAGTCCTTTTACCATTATACGTTAAGTGAGACAAAATGATTGATTGATAATACTTTATTCATCCTGAGGGAAATTCTTTTAAAGGCTGCCAGATAATCCAGTGCCATCATGAGCACCCCATAGAATACACCATATATAAATGCCAAGTGTCGGAAAAAAGTCCCTTCACAAATTTAACATGTAAAAAAACTGTTTTTAAGGCAGTTGCATTCTTAAGTGTGTCTCTGAAATCTCATTTTAGGCTGTTCTTAGCCACATTGTTTGGCCAGGAGATGAGGGCGATGATGAAGACGATGATGATCCACCTTAGCCACTAAGCATCCAAATGCAAACAGTGGGATTTCTGAAGACCTACATTGAAACAGGCAAGTGTAATTGCATTGTGATTCAAAATTTGAATCTAATTTGATTTCTAATGCATTGATTATTTTTACAGCCACTCCATTCCAGCTCAGCCAGCTGATGAGGTTTTGGGTCGGGTGGGAAATTCCGACTGGTACCATGAAGGTTGAAGTAGTCAAAGCAGACTACCTCATATCCTCTACATGTTTTGGAACGTTGCGTGTGCCTGGGCACTTCCACGAGTACAATGTCTTTTCCAAACATGTTGATGATTGCATTGCAACTTGTGCCACAGGTTTTGGCCTTATTTAAAAGCAATTTGTAGACACTGGATGTTGAATAAACTTTACCATGCTTGAAAAATGTTTTACATAGCCAAAAGTTTCACTGTTACTTAGGCTTATTGATTTTTTGGGAATATTGTTATGCGAGTTTAAATATAAAAATTAAAGTTACAGTTCCCACCATTAACATTTATATTTGAAGTTAAGGAACTAATGATTGTGTTATTTAGGGTTGTTTTGTTAACTTAAAGTCATTGTCATGCATCCGATTCACATCATCTCTTTGTTTGAAGCAGTTTCATGGATTACAAGAGGTGAAAAAAAGTAGATTAATACTAAAGCTGTATTAAATGTTACACACAGTCCAATGCTGTTGAATATAATGTTACTTGATTTACTGTCACCTGTTAAGTAAAACAATCAGACAATTTTCAAAGATTTACACGTTTCTCTATGGATGTATCATACACTCTCCTATTTAAGAAGGGTTTTCTCTGAAGTACCCCGTGGACGTTCCCATGATGACACAGATGACCCACAAATTTAGTATAGCACACTTCAAAACACATAACCCGATGAAGAAAGACTTTAAAAGTCCCTAAACACATTTGACATCTGTTAGAGTTGAAAATTTATTTACAAGTTTACAAAATTATTAAATAAGGCTGTTTCATTATTTTTTTACACACACAGAGGGGTTTTTTGCAGCATGCTTACAAACACACGATAATGGTTAGATTAGTCTCTGGGTTAGGGAGTCTGAACAAGATGCCGTGAACTGGGCCTTAGAATCAGCAGGTTTTTATTGTCACAGGGCTGGAAAGCCCGTTCAGCATTATCCTTTTTGGGAAGCTGGTTCACACAAAAGGTTGGCACTATAAACTTGTAATTTCAACTGCTGAAGCAAATTCAGTCTTTTTAAATCTTTTTCTCCTGAATTCCTTCTTAAATTTTTGAACACGACACATCCAGCAAAGCAAATATCAACAGACATTAGCTTACTGACACCAGACAGACACTGCACTACAGTTACTACAGAAGCATTCTTGGTCAATCTGGTACTGTATAATCAGAATCAGAATACTTTATTGATCCCTGGGGGAAATTATTAATTTTTTTTTCTAAAATTTTCTCTCCCCTGGTGGGACAGTCCACATATTGTCTGAATGTTGTTAGTGTATTGTCCAGTGATACATGGTTGAAGTCACCCGAGATCACAATAAAGGCACTCGGGTGCTGAGTCTGTAACCGGGCTATGGCAGAGTGGATAGTGTCACATGCAGCTGTGGGGTTAGCAGAGGGAGGAACATAAACAGCCACCAAGATGACGTGAGAGAATTCCCTGGGTAAATAATACGGCCTGAGTCCAACAGCACACAGTTCAATGTCCAGGCAACAAATCTTTTCTTTGATTGTTATGTTGGCAGGGTTACACCACCGGTTGTTAACTAAAACAGCAAGCCCACCTCCTTTCCGCTTACTGCTAGCGATGCTGTCCCTGTCCGCCCGAACAGTGTGGAAGCCTTCCACGGAAGCATTCTCATCGGGAATGTCCTGGTGCATCCATGATTCGGTGAAACACATCAGGCTACACTCTCGGTATTCCCTCTGACTCCGTACCAGTGCTGAGAGCTCGTCGATTTTATTTGCCAACGATCGCACATTTCCCATCACGATAGATGGCAGACACGGTTTATACCTCCTCCTCGCTTCGAGCCTCCGCTGTCTCACCATCTCCTTCTTTCTTCTCTTCTGTCCTTGACCTCTGCATCCCCGATGTGTTTTCCTCCAAATTTCAGCTGGTACTTCTGCGGGCCTGGCCAGCGAGCCGGCCGGCATCAGGGCGATCAGCTGATCTCTGGAGTAAACAGTCCGTGAGTGTAGGAGATGTGCCGCGGTCCCGTTCCTTGATAAAAGTAACAGTTCCACGGCCACCAGAAGAACAAAAACTCTCTCAATCCACATGATTGAGTAAGAGATAATAAACGGATGAAAATACAAGTCAGAAAAAAAAAAGAATATGTAAGAAAAAAGAGCTAAACTAAGAGAAAAGCAGGAGCGACTGTAACAGGCTGCACGCTGGTTGGCGCATGCGCACTATTAATTAACAGAGTACTTCTTAATGTCACTGCCTATAAGCTGTCATAAATCCCAAAACGCTCACTGAAGCTAGGTCCCCTAACTTTCAGTAGCTGCTGAAAGTTGTTGTATATTGTAATTATTGTAGTATTACTCTAACACAAACTCGGGGGTGACCTGGGACCAGTGCTAAGGTCAAGTCAGAGCATTTCAGTTCCAATTATTACCAAAACGACATCTCATCGGGATTAAACTTAAATCCAAACACGTAATTCTCCACAATGCTGATGTTTAAGCAGACAGACCGTGCAACACTAGAGCTAATGTTGAGAGCCCTTTTTATTAAGCTAGCTTTTGGCGCCGTGAAAAAGTCACAGTGTAGTAACCGAACATGATATTCAAAAATATATGTCTGGACAATTAGCTTGTTCCAGTAAACCATAAATTTAAAAGCTTACCTGCGCCGCAGAAGCGCACCGCTTCCTCCCATCTTCAAACTTGTTACCTTCCAGGACCTGAAGGTCCGTAAGCACCCCCCCCGCCCCACAAACTAGTGATGGGATTTCCGGCTCTTTTTTAGAGATCCGGCTCTTTGGTTCGGCTCACTAAAAAGAGCCGGCTCTTTCGGCTCCGACCGGCTCTCTCGGGTTGTTTTTGTTGCTTTAGATTAATTTAATTATTAACAATAATATAAAATTATGCACAAAAGGAATTACTAATGTAAAAAAAAGTGGGTTTTTATTTATATATGTTTATATATAAATATATGCGGTGGCCCCTAGAGACAAACCATGTACAAAACTCCAAACACAATTTCTAGCATGAACTGAACTTCCAAAGCAGAGCTACTAGATCACTTAAATTACACAATTGAAAGCATGTGTGTATTATTTGTGTATTTATACACAGGCACTCGTATATAGTCAAATAATTTTAAAAAAAAAGTTCATTTACCTGTTACTACCACACACCAAATCCAGTCGTTGGTACTTGCTGGCTTGTGTAGCCACGAGGTAACAAAAGCTCAACACTGCGCCCTAGCATCCTGGAGCACTTCTGTTGTTCTTTTGTACGTGTTTTGAGTTTTTAAATGCTTCGGAGTTTTTACATGTTTTGGAGTTTTTACGTGCTTTGGAATTTTTTCGTGTTTTGGAGTTTTTTCGTGTTTTGGAGTCTGTACGTGCTTTGTCTGTAGGGGCCACCGTAAATATACTTTTATTTATTCACTCCACATAAAATGCAATAAATAAATCATATAATACAAAAACCAACTATTCACATTTCAACTTTTAACTATTTAAATTTTCAGCTTTTTCTTTTTAAACAAATTTAAAATGAAACAACACAAAACGCTGCAAACCACAACACAATTAAATATAAATTAAAATATGAAAACAAAAAGAAGATACATATTCTCTGTCATATGGGCCTGCATGAATAAACTTTCTGAATCCTTTATCATCTGCAACTGAAAATAGTTGTGGATGATACGATACATTTCTAATGTGACGTTGTTGTCCCTGCTCTCTCTCTCTCCCTCCCGCTCTGTTCCTGTGCTACTGAGTGTAACTACCGCCCCTCCCCCCTCTGCTCAGCGTAAAGCACAAGGCTCGCGTGCTGAGTGAAGCAGGAAAAAAAAGTGCGAGAGAGAGGGTGAGAGAAAGAAAAAAAAAAAACCCACGTGACGGCTCGCGATAAGGAGCCGGCTCGCGTCGTTCACTTCAAGGAGTCGGCTCTAAGAGCCATTTCGTTCGCGAACGACCCATCAGTACCACAAACCCATCTGTTCTCTGATTGGATTGTTTAATTTGTGATTGACATGACATAGACCAATCAGCTTAAAGGAAGAAAAATAGGGTCAAAATTCGTACTTGTAACTTGCAGGGGTTTTTTTTTGGCTAAGTCCACACACAAATCCTTTTTACACACACACAAATCTTTTTGACACATACAAATCTTTTTTACACACACACAAATCTTTTTTACACATACAAATCTTTTTTACGCACACACAAATTTTTTTTTACACATACAAATCTTGATTTACAAGTACAAAATATTTATGACCACATTTTGAGCCCATATCCGTTTTTACTACCTGGTTTGACCACCTGACTGGGAGGGTTTTGGTGGGATTAACTTTTCTACATGGTTTACAAAATTAATTTTAATTGCTAAATTCATGTACATTTTTTGTAAAGAGGAAAATCACTTTAAATATTAAAAACACATGAAAGAAAGTTCTAAATTTTGCTATTCCCGTGGGGACCCTGCTATTTAAAAAGAACAACTTTTCACTAGAAATAATTAATATTTCCTACAATGTTAAACTGAACAGCTATAATACTACAGCAGCTATACTGACAGCGTAACACAACCACACTTAAACTTCTCAATCCAAACAACAATTGTTGTCTTTATTTAAACACATGGCACCTCAATATTACCTCAGGGAAAAAAAGCAAAAAAAACCCCAAAAAACAGCAAATGGCAGTTTTATTTCAAAATAAGCAAAGGCCAAGTGTTCACAAAATCCAAAATTTTAGCAACGTTAAAATATTTACACTGCACAACATTACATATAGAACCAGAAAAGTACAGAAAAATAGGGCTGGTTAAAATGTGACACTGCTGTTATGTTTGTAGATTGAAAGCTAATTTAAACCGATGAGTCTTAAGTGAGGATTTGAAAAGTGGAGTAATATTTCTGATGTTAGTAATTTGCAGAGCTTAGTGGTGAGACGGGTGTGAGGGACAGACAAGTAAATAGGAAACTGAACAAGTGAAAATACAATATGTGAGCAAGTGAAATAAAAAGTAACGACCATTTATTTTTGCCAATTCAGAGCAGATATTGTACTGCATGTCAATACCTCAAGAGTGACAAACGTCTCAGGGGGTGTCAAACTCCAGACCTCGAGGGCCAGTATCCTGCTTGTTTTTGAAATATTCCTGTCTTACCTGCTGATTACCTGGATCAGGTGTGCTTTGCCATTAAAAAGCTACAAGGCCAGGTTAGTTGGAAAACGAGCAGGACAGTGAGGTCTGGAGTTTGACACCTGTGCTGTATGGTGTTATACAAATGCTGTAATCATTCAAACATACATCCAGAGCTAAATGAAAACCTGTACAGTACCGTGAGAATCTTTGGACTGTGTTCAACAAACTTATCAACTGAAGATAAAATCGTTTTAGGCAACAAGGAACAATGAAATTACTAAACTGATTTACAGTCCCCTGCAAAAGAATTTGGACAGTTAGGCCAAGTTTGTTGTTTTTGAGTCAACTGAAGAGGTTTGATTTTCTTTGCTGTGGACTTTAAGTTTCACTTCAAAAGATGAATATCAGACAGCAGATTTACCTGACAGCTTTGAATTTCAGGTTTTTACATCGAGATCTGATGAACAATTTACAAGATCACAGTTTGTTTAAAACCACCCATTTTTCATATAACCAAACATATTGAACAGAAAGAATTAACATTGAATGAAGTAAATAACACTTAATATTTCATTACATAATAATTGATATTCGGCCCCCAAAAAAACATATTGGTGGATCTCTAGTTTAAACAAACGATATCATCCAAGTTGATTGTCTGTTTCAGATGTAAATAACTGGAAATAAAAGCTGGCAGGTAAAACTCTTGTCTGATTTTCATCTTTGAGGTCCAGCCTACACAAGGTTTTTATCCACAAAAATAAAAAAATATCACCATGGCTCTTGAGTTGTACATGCATTGTAAAAATAGCTTTCACAGGAGTATGTTGTGACCGAAGGGCCTATTTATAAAAAACAAAACAAAACATTAAATTAGAAACTTCTCTCCAGACAGCTTAGACATTATTGACTATGTCTACACTAGTAATATCTCAAATTACATAAAGGTAAACAAACTGAAACCGAAATTTATAACCTGTAAAAGTTAATTTTAAAAAGAAATCTTTACATTTTAACACTGACTGCTAGACTGATCTAGCACAGTTGAAACTTTTTGTTTTTGTAGTTAATTCTAATGTGTCAGGTGGGAGCAGTTTGAGTGAATGGATGAAAGAGCAAACAAGTCAAATGTTAATTAGGTTGTGCAGAATGTGTGTGTGAGCCTCTAAATGCTGGATTTTGCTTGAAGATGCAGGTACTCTCAGACATCTAAATATTCTTTGAGCTGAAAGGCTATCACATATTTCTGGATAATATTGTTTACATTATTCGCTTATACATAAAAAAAAACAACTATATTATTAGCACACAATAGCAGCCCTTTTTGAGAAGTACTTAAAGTGTATTATAAAGTTTGGGAAATACAAGTTCTGGAGGGACACTTTTCAGGCTCCATTGTATGCTTTTTTTTCTTCAATCTGGTGGTTCCTGGTAATAAAATTAAGAGTATTTTACAAGATGTCAGACAGAAAAAAGCACTTCTTTTCCTTTTGGCTACGCTCTTCAGGGGTCTCCACAGCGAATCACCTGCCTCCATCTAACCCTATCCTCTGCATCCGCCTCACTCACAACAACCACCCTCATGTCATCCTTCACTAAATCCATGAACCTCCTCTTTGGTCTTCCTCTAGGAGGAAGAGTCCATGCTGCCTTTCTGGCAGCATGAACCTCAACATCCTTTTACCAACATAATCACTGTCCCTCCTCTGAACGTGTCCAAACCATCTCAATCTGGCTTCCCTGGCTTGATCTCCAAAACATCCAACCTGAGCTCTCCCTCTGTGTATGTCATGTCCCTCGTCACTCCTAAAGAGAACCTCAACATCTTCAGCTCTGCTACCTCCAGCTCCAGTTTATTAAAATAAGATAGCATTAACAGTTTGAGCGTAGTTACAGTCAACAGTGAATATAAATGCTAAAACTGAATATATTGCATAGTGTGTCCCCCCTCCACCATTTACAAATGGTTCAGCCCATAGTAGGACCAGCTTTTTTCTTGTTTTCAGTAGCAAGCAATATTTATGATTGTGCCAGAGCACATTTTGAACAACACCATGGGAATTTTGCTTTTTACACAGGTGGTTGGATGTTACACTCTGGAAATGGAAGAAGGTGAGTGTTATTAGTCCTCCGTGGTCCAGGGACACGCTGCACCTCCAAATCACATGACTGATCTAAGCTGACATAGCAACAAGCTGCAGCCACGCTGAGTCTCTATTTCAGCCCACATTGAAAGTTCGGACTTCAAAGTTTTTAAATTTTAATTACAGGCCAGTAAATCAAGAGTTATGACAATATATATAAGCCACGCTTTTTTCTAAATACTGTAGTCACATTTTTGTGTGTGTGTTTTAAGCGTTTTCTAAGGACAGCGCGAAAACAGGGGGAAAAAAGGAAAAAAAGCCACCTCTTTCCTATCAGTGGAAAGATGTACCATGTCGACCAATTTAACACATGGGATTTGGTTGTTCAGGAAGAGGGGAAAGTTTTGGAAGTGACGGTAACAGCAGCGAGACAGAGCGAGCTAGTGAGAGAGAGAGAGAGAGTTAGTTTTTAGATGTGGGAGATTTGTGACATTTAGTGTGGAGTGTATACTTAGTGTGTTGTGCTGTCTTGTGTAGTTGTTCTGTTGTGTAGAAGTAGAGCTGGGCGATACAAGATTTTTTCATATCACAATATGCTTTTTTCATTTTAAGGCGATAATGATATATATCACGATATAAGCCAAAAAACTATATATGTACGATTTAAATGTGCTGTTGCTCACAAGTAAAATGTGAAATAATCAGCAGCTTGTTTTGATTTAAATATTTATTTCCCATAATAAGTTCAACAGGGCAGATGTACTTAAAATGAGGCTTCAGTTTAGGCAAAATAAAGGCAAATATTACAAACTACACAAAAGGTAGCCGCTAAAGCATTTAAGTTTCAAAATAGAACAAACAAAACAGACTACTAGATTGTCAGTTCCACTTAGAAACAAAATATTAATTCTAAAAATAAATCTTAGTTTATTTTACAGAAGAAGAGACAAAATTGACTAACTTATTTAATATTGCTTTGGAAGCGCTGTCTGAGAGAAATGTTTATGTCCAAGGAGTTGGAAACAAGGATCCATTACCTTAATTAGCTGCTTGAATCCTTCATTTTTGACCGTGTATTTTGGTAGCATGTCTTTAGCAAGACAGTAAGCTATGGCATTCGTTATGTTGCTATGTCTCTTAGCTTTTTTGTCATATGGTAAGACGCTGGAGAAACCAGACTCAATTGACTGTTGCTGCTTCGCAGGGATTCCCCTGGTTGTTTTCGATGACAAATTAGCGCTTCCAGTCAGAGATTGAGCGTGCTTAAGTGGGTGGCACTGTTTCAGGTGATAAAAAAGGTTTGTTGTATTTCCAGACTTGGGAACATGCTTTCGGCACAATTTACAGTGCGCGTTACTGTTTTTTGTCAGACTTCAAATAGCCGAAATACCTCCACACTACGGAACTTCTCTGGCCTTTCCTTTCGACAATCTCTCCCGCATTGGAACCGTCATCTGTGTTGTCTTCGGTAACCTGGTCACCCAAGCTCTCGGTTGATTTTTCTCTAGTCATTTCCTCGATTACCCAGCCGCATGGCAGCTGGCTGCTTCCCAAACAAATACACATGTGCGGCTTGTCACTTGAGCTGTACGTAACAAGTTACGTGACGTGACGCTGCGGCTGTGATTGGTTTGGCTCTGTGCTGCTTAATTTGTATTGGTCTATCGCAATAGTTTCATTTTTATATCGAGAAAAAGTTATTTCACGCTGGGAAGAGGGGGGAGGGGCGGTAATTACACTCGCAGTAGCACAGGAACAGAGCAGGAGGGAGAGAGAGAGATTGAGAGCCAGGGACAACAACGTCACATTAGAAAGGTATAGTAATCATCCACATCCAATAAAGGATTCAGAAAGTTTATTCATGCAGGCCCATATGACAGAGAATGTGCATCTTCTTTTTGTTTTCATATTTTAATTTATATTTAATTGTTTTGTTGTTTGCAGTGTTTTGTGTTGTTTCATTTTAAATTTGTTTAAAAGGAAAAAGCTGAAAATTTAAATAGTTAAAAAGTTGAACTGTGACTAGTTGGTTTTGCATTATATTATTTATCACATTTTATGTGGAGTGAATAAATAAAAGTATATTTACAGTGGCCCCTAGAGACAAAGCACGTAAAAACTCCAAAACAGGTACAAAACACAACAGAAGTGCTCCAGGATGCTAGGGGCAGTGTTGAGCTTTTGTTACCTCGTGGCTACACGAGCCAGCAAGTACCAACGACCGGATTTGGTGTGTGGTAGTAACAGGTAAATGAACATTTTTTTTTATTATTTGAATATATATGAGTGCTTGTGTATAAATACACAAACAATACACATATGCTTTCAATTGTGTAATTTAAGTGATCTAGGTAGCTGTTTTGGAAGTTCAGTTAACGCTAGAAATGTGTTTTGGAGTTTGTACGTGTTTTGTCTCTAGGGGCCACCACATATTATATATTTATATATAAGCATATATAAATAAAACCACGTTTTTTTTTTTACATTAGTAATTCCTTCTGTGCACAATTTTATGTTATTGTTAATAATAAATTACTTAAAGCAACAAAACAACCTGAAGAGCCGGTTCGGAGCCGAAAGAGCCGGCTCTTTTTAGTGAGCCGAGCCGAAAGAGCCAGTTCTCTAAAAAGATCCGGAAATCCCATCACTATTGTCGTTTTGTTTTGTGTGTCAGTGAGGGCACTAATGAATGTCACAAAGGCACATTTGCAACGTAAACACTGTCACTACCCATACGGAAAAGAAATAGAAAAAACATATAAAACCCATATGTTAAAGAAATATAAAAAACTTAGAAAACATTTGCATCAGCTTTAGTTCCCATACGGAAAAGAAATAGAAAAAACATATAAAACCCATATGTTAAAGAAATATAAAAAACTTAGAAAACATTTGCATCAGCTTTAGTTTGCTCCATATATAGTGAATCGTATAAGGCTTGTATGATTTACTCCTGAAAGTGGCCACTTTCGGGTTACTTTCATACATGATAATAAAGTGGATCACATAAGGATCATGTTAAAACTTAGTATGAGTTATATAAGGAAAGTACATGTCAAAGTATGTATTCCATAGATGTTTCATATAATATTTGCATAGTTTTTAGTACACAATTGTCATAAAGACATATGCTTCACATATATGAACAAAATCTGTTAGATAAATTTTTTTTATATGTAAAGTAAATGTAGTTTGCAGGGCAATAATCTCTTTTTTTAAATGCTTTTTATACATATATTCTAAGACTATGTTAGATTACATATGTTTTCTCTTTATGTTCCAGCAATACATTTTTATGGTAAACTATTCTTTTTTTTTTTACATTTTTCTTCTAAGAATTCTTAAATCTCATCTCATAAAAAACCTATAAACTTAATTATTAATTTTATACAAATTAACATTACTAGAAAAAAAAAAAATCTATCACATATGAAAAAGACAACAGTATCATTTGCCCCTGCTTGACCAACATCAGTTAAAAACTAGCAATGCAAAGACAAACTCGTAAGCCAACGTAACTTTCTGTGACAGGTCGGCAGTCAATGTATTGTAATACTGAAGAAAACAAAAACAAAAAACATGAATACTGGGCAATCTTTAAATTCAATTAACTTTTATTATTCTGATATAACAGTCACATACTAATATTTCACAGAAATATTTAACCTAATCTAAGCTCTATTGTTTAAAGAGCATGCTAAGCTGCATACCTTTTTGCTGCAAATTTGTGGAACTTTTACCTGCTAACATGAGTAAAACTTTGGAGGGCAAAAAACCTGCCCACTTAAAAAACAAAACAAACAATCTATCTTTAATAGATAAAACATGAATTGGCATTATAATAACATGCCAAATGAGACATCGAAAGTCAAGTTATGGGGATGCTGTGACAGAGACATTTTTATTTCTGGCCCGGAGTTCTGTGATCTTGGCATTGATTGTAGTACCAATGCTGGAAGGATGGGTCCCAGGCCACTTCTCAAGGGTTGCACCTATATATGTACAAAAATGCAGGGGGGGGTGTGATGACAAGAACAGAATTAGTAGTGTAAAAGAACCCAATGATCTTAAACAATAGTGCAATGATCCTGCATTAATCAGTCTTAATATCTAATGGTGCCAGGTTTGAAATTTGCAGAAGATGCATGGAGAGGTTCACTAGATTGACTACATTTACATGCAGCCAATATTCAGGTTATGGTCGAGTTAGGCTCACTATTCAGGGTTCTGAAACATTCGGAATAACTCATTCACATGCATGAGATGAGAGAGTCACAGAGAGCCAGACGGCACATACACAAAGTTCCTCTACTCAAAAGACCAGGATTCCGCGGGAATAGAACATGTGCAAAACACAAATCCATTTTCATTCTGATGGCGATATGCCGATAGAGGTTTTACATGACCCTTTTCTCACAAAAATATTTGGTAACTCCAAGATTTATATTTGGATTTTTGCCGGTATTTTAAAGCCATGTGTGACCGGGTTATTGCTAACATTCCAGTTTTGAATGGGTTATCGGCTGCATGTAAACGCAGTCACTGAAATACATCAAATGCAAGAACATTCAGAATGTAAAATACTTATCTACCATCATTTGTTACTTTGTAGTTGGACAAACAAAATGCACCATAAAGGAAATGAAAGGCCTACAGAGAAATCTAAGGCCTACAATAGTATGTCATGAAAAGACCATTCATTCATCTGGATATAACTCAAAAAAGATCAACTAGAATCCTCTATTTGGTGGAGGCCTTTCTTCATCAACAATAATATATGCATAAATGTTAAGAAGATATTCTTCATATGTGTGGCCCTTGTTTTTCATTGGTCCTTTGTTATCTTTAAATGCCAGAAGTGTGGACAACTGCGAAAACATGCCATAAAAAGCTAAAAACTTACTGTAGATGGCATCCAATTTATTTTTGTCGAGCGGTAAACGTGCATGTCCTCTGCCTCGTTTTCCCCCTCGAAGATTGCTCACTAGCAATATTTCCACAGGGAAGACTGCTGTGAGCAGATGCCTCACAAAGGTTGTAGATGAATTTGCATTAGTAGCATAGGCCCAGGCCAGTTTCTCTACCATGACTCCAGTCCCAGGATAAATCTCCACCTGTTCCAACAAAAAGACATTTTGATCAATGTAAGAGACGTAAAGAACAACTACATACCTTTCCAGACTTAAAACTCTGTTTCTCGTCTAGTTTTGAAGGCAGTGACATTTATGTATATTCCCGGAGCCGTCGTTCACCTGTAATGTCCGGATGCTAAGCTACTGGATTGCAAAACTTTTTTCTGCATCACTTGTTACTCGCACAGGCATTCCCATGCAAAAGTGAAGCTTTTGTAGAAAAATTGTAGTTTGCCTCTGCTCCACCAGGGGCTGGCTCTAAAACAGAGTCAATCCCCATAGACTCCTTTGTTAAGAAGGGAAACTTCACAGCAGAAACACAGTCAATGAATTTAACACTTGAATTAGATCCATCATACTTATAAGTAGAGTACCAATTTAAAAGTTTTGACATATTTTCCCATTAAATCTAATAGGAAAGTCCGTCCAAACTTTTACTGGTATTGTGTTCAAGGTTGGATCAACTGTAAGTAGAAAGACAGTAGATCCAATTTATGCACTTCATCTATTTATTCTTTAAAATTCCATTACCTTTGATGACTGGGATTCCTTTGTTGATAGAATGACAGATGCTGGTGTTGAGAAGGATGAAGTAGATTTGGGAGGGGGCAGCAGCGAACCATCTGATGATGAACCGGGCGTGGACTGCGGAGAAATCTGGGGAAGCTCAAAACTGGATCTCTTAAGAGGTTCAGCCAAATTAATCACCTTTTTCATCGTCTTCATGAGTTCTGGCACATCTATATATAGTAAATGAATAAAAAAATGATTACCAGAATGGTTTATACATAGGCTAGAGTGACTTTTTCAAATATATTGGCTGTTTAATTGTAAAATTAGAGATAGGAAGTTATACCTTGGACAAGCAACTCCTTCAGTTTATCATTCTCTTGTTTCAGGTCTTGGATCTTCCGCTTTAGACCAATTACTGTCTTTTTTGGACTTTTTTCACCATAAGCGACTGAAGGTGGTGAATGACTGTACATTGCAAGGAATTCCTGTGCAGGGTCTTTCTTTGAAGGAGCCTTTGACTTCTGGACATGAAAAAAGATAGCGAGAAAGAAGAGGAATTTACATAAAATAGTCAAAGCTGCCATAAAAGTTATGAATCTAAAGTGTAAAGACAACAGATTCAATAGCTGTGCCACAAAGTGTAGGGTGCATACTTCAAAGAGCTGATTTCTTAGCCACATACAGTACCAGTCAAAAGTTTGTACAATTTTACAATTAAATATAATGGGAAAGTGTGTCCAAACTTTTAACTGGTACTGCACATCACAGAACTGTAACTAGGCCTGTTCCAAAGATTGGGCTCATTTGAATACAGTTAAAAAAAAAAAAGTTTACCATTATTCAATTTAGGTGGCTACAAGTGATTTTTTCCTTTAACAAATCATATCCGATCTGAAAAAGGTAAAAATCAGTAAAATATATTTTTTTTTTAGGGAAAGAGAAGTACTACAGTCATTGCTTGGTGACAGAAATGGTGTGTAACATAATAGAAAGATGGTGAGGATGTTCAGACATAACCAGGAAATGCTACTTGCAGGCTACACTGTCCCGTTTCATAAGGCTGTAGCCTGCATAGACTCCATCCAATGGTAGATGTACAATACAATAGTGTCAACTTTTTAAAGGAGCCATCACCTAAAATGTTTCATTTTCCACATGAAAACATGTATATAATGGTTTCCTAATGACTGACACTAGCCTAGAAGCCAATATTTAAAGATGGAGTGTTTAGATAACATGTAAAACACGGATACTACAAAATGGTTCCAAGTGAAATGTCACCTTGAGTTGCAATGGCTGCGACAGAATCAGAGTCTCATTTGGATCGGAGTCATCAGAATCATCCTGATAGTTTTCAGGATGGACAGATACCCTCTTGGTCAGGTCCTCTGGTTCATTTTCCTTCAGCAGTGCATTAATTTTCCGAGCTGCCTCAAAACGAGTAGCTAGAGCACAAAGGAGGAAACAAAAAGACATTACAACAATCCCCTCATTACTCCACAGGTGTTTTTTTTTTTTTTTAAATCACCAGACTATGTCCTGTTTTCAGGTAATTGCAGTAATGAATGTTATTTTTTACTCCTGACTAAAAACACAACTGAACACTGGAATGGTTCTTCGACCTGTGTGAAAGAGAGAGCTAACAAAGAAAAGAGAACATTTGTATATGGGATAGAGAAAGAGAAGAAGAAGACAGCAGTAACAGTGTCTAGTTTTGTGTTGAGTTGTGATTCACATAGTGCATTTAGCAAAAAAACAAACAATTCCTATTTCACAGAATTTCCATACATGTGAAACATAAAATATACAACTATTCAACATCTAAAAGCAACCATCTCATTAGTCAGGGGTTAGGGTTAAAAGGAGTAGGAGCCAAGTTTAGGAGATTTACTGTGTTAATATGTAAACTTTTACTTAGAGCAGAGTAAAGACGAGTGATAAAATACAAAACTGTTGCGACTTTATGTAATGTATACTTAATGTATATTAAGTAAACATGTAGTAGAGTCTTCAGCTCCCTGGAAAAACGAAGTAAGCACATGACTTTAAAGACTGAATTCAGTTTTTCTTTAGAGAACTACTTTCAAGTAGAGAAGGACATTCTACATTTCAAATCATTAACAATTACTTACCAGAGACAAAAACAACAGTGCCCCTGTAATGTGGCCACCCTCCTCGCTGTTTCTTCCCATGGCGCCATTCAATAACTGCCGAGTAAGTGGAAATGGGATTCCCATGCTGGTCCATCTTGGAGTCATCATACCCCCGTATGTTAACAGTTTTTACTTCACTAAGCTTTCCATAGTCTTCCCCTTCACTCCACTGCACCACTGCAAACTTCCTCTCCTCGTGTTCTGTAGTAAATGAAGGGGGGAGGAAAAAAAGAATTGCTATTTCCTAGCTAGAATGCTACAGGCTATATGCTAATAAAGGCTTTTTCTTATCAAAAAAATATTCTATTTGACATGGTTTCTATAGGCATACTTTTACCGTTTGAACCATTTTAATGCCACCAAGTGCTATGTCGCATGCATAATTCTCTGAAGAGAGCATTTCCACGTTGGTCACTTGTTTCTATGTGACCCGTAAAACATCAAACCACTTTTAGCAAGCTATTAGCTTAAGCTAAGTCATTCAAATTCGAAAACATTTAGGCGACTTACCTCTGATATTAGTTTTATTCGTCTCCGTAGTCTCCATCTTTGCAAGACACACTTTATTAGACCGATTTCCCGCTTGTTGTTAAATTACGTAAGGAAGCCGTTACCTGATGAGGACCGTGTGAGGTCTCGCGGTGAAAGCTGGCCACCTGTACGCTGCAGCATGGCCCGCCCTACTTTGCCTTTGATTGGTGTATCCTCATATTTGACCGTACACTTAACCAATCATGGCACTCACAGCTGAAAACAAATTTTTGAGTTCATGCTCTACGTCAGTATTTTCTCTATTTGGCGGTAGGATATTTTTTTCACAGATTATAGACTATACTGACATTCCAACTGAGTTTTGTAACTTAAGAGCCAGTGATGCCGAAAAGAAAACATTATAGATCTGACACAAGTGAAATAGACTGGATGCGGAAAAACGTTCCTTCACGTACTTTGACCAGATGGAAAAAACGGTATGTGCACCTTTGCCAATAAGTTAATACAGTTGTCAGTTTCTGTCATTGTTATGAAAGCTACAAGAATTTATTAATTTTTTTAGAAAAATCGACAGAGCTTTGACTGACATCGGACAGCACAACACACAACAACAAGTAAGTGAATGTATATCGTTAATGTCTTATCAGCTACCATAGTAGCACTTGATACAAAGTGTTTGGGTTTTAATACTTTGGTTAAGTGGAACATTTCAGTTCTAATTTGACACCCATAACTTGGCTTATATTTTTGTCTTGTGTGTACTAAGTAGGTTAACAAACGAATAATTCCATACACTTACATAGATATTTATTTTCAATGATAAGTTATGCAACATAATTTATTGTGTTTGCCAAATGACTGATAAATTCTGTTTAGGTTAGTTATGATAAGAAAATGCAAAGTATTTGAGAATCTAGACTATATTCATAATGTTTCTGCATTGAAAGTAATCTGAAGTGCTACTTAAGTAATTGTGAGATGATAAATATAATAAAAAAAATGTAGTTTTTTACTTAGAAGACAACCTCTTTCATTGTGTTTATTTAAAGGTCAATAAAAACATTAAGAATAATAACAATCACAATAATAACAACATGGAAATTTCATCCCGACTGTTTTCACCGGAGCTGTGAAAAATGTATCTTAAACAAGTTGTTCATTTGTATCATTTCAAGGACAATGGTGAAGATGACAGCCAGAGAGAAGGAACTTTCACAGTTCCAATGGTAAATAAAAATACATTATTATAGTCTCTCTCTCCCTCTCTTTCTCTCTCCTTTTAAAAGCAACATACAGAAAAAAGGCCACAATAAAGCATTACTTTCATTCTTATGTCTCTTCTACGCTACTCCATCACATTGTAAAAGTGAAAAGTACAGCTCACCATTAAGCTGTTTAAATATGTCAGTGACAGACTCACTACTTGTTCTGGAATATATCATTCGGATATTTAATTCATATATATATTCAATACTTGGGTTGTATTCCTCACAGGAAAGTGAAGATGCTGCCCAAAGAGATGAGCAGATACCAGAACCACAAACGGTTTCACTGGTAAGAAACAAATGCAAGATGTGCTCCACTTCCAGTGACAGACTCACTACTTTTTCTGGAATATATCATTTGGATATTTAATTCATATATATATATTCAATACTTGGGTTGTATTCCTCACAGGAAAGTGAAGATGCTGCCCAAAGAGATGAGCAGATACCAGAACCACAAACGGTTTCACTGGTAAGAAACAAATGCAAGATGTGCTCCACCTCCAGTGACAGACTCACTACTTGTTCTGGAATATATCATTCGGATATTTAATTCATATATATATTCAATACTTGGGTTGTATTCCTCACAGGAAAGTGAAGATGCTGCCCAAAGAGATGAGCAGATACCAGAACCACAAACGATTTCACTGGTAAGAAACAAATGCAAGATGTGCTCCACCTCCAGTGACAGACTCACTACTTTTTCTGGAATATATCATTTGGATATTTAATTCATATATATATTCAATACTTGGGTTGTATTCCTCACAGGAAAGTGAAGATGCTGCCCAAAGAGATGAGCAGATACCAGAACCACAAACGGTGTCACTGGTAAGAAACAAATGCAAGATGTGCTCCACTTTCTATGGCTCTTTTTTCTTTAAAGAGTAGTTAATTTGAATACTTCTCAGGGAAACAATGAAGATGCCACCCAAAGACAGGAGGAAAGAATAGAAATGGTCACAATGGTGCAGGTAAGACTTGCGGTTAATTGCATTTTTAACTATGACAAACGTCGCTATGACTGCTGTTTATGTTGTAAATGCAGTTTTGCAAAAAAAATAAAACAAGGCTACATATGAAAATAAGTGAAACCTGCTCAAATATAACACAATTCTTTTTCAACCATTCAGGAGAACGCCCCTGAAGCAGGAGTTGATGTGAACTGCTCCAGTGGACTAACAGAAAATCAAAGCATCATGTCAATCCTCTCCTTTGCTTTGAGACACAACACTACAGGTGTATTAATGGAGGACTTGCTGAAACTGCTCAAGTTACATTCTGCTGGGACTACTGTAGTTCCATCAAGCAGGTATTTTCTGGAGAAACCCTTCGCTGATATTACAAACCAGTTTAAACGACATCATTACTGTAGAGTTTGTACTAAGTACATTGGGTCTTCACAATCTTTGGAGGAAACACTTAATTGTGTGTCATGTTCTTCATTCACAACAGTGAAAGCCAGTTTAGAGGAAGGTAACTTTTTTATTAGTATACCATTAAAAGATCAGCTAAAAGACATTCTTGAGAACCACAATGTGCATGATCTATGTTTCAGAGGTGATCCCAGTGGTAGCCGTGTAATAAAGGACATATGTGATGGCAGCTTGTATCAGACCTTAAAGTCTACCAGTAAAGATGATTTTCTGTCCCTCACTTTTAATTGTGATGGTGTACCAGTTTTTCAGTCTTCCAAATTTAGTATTTGGCCAATATTGTGTTGCATTAATGAGATACCACCGGAGAGTAGAGACAAACATGTACTTCTATGTGCTTTATGGTTTGGATCCAAAAAGCCAGACATGTCCTGCTTCTTTAAACCATTTGTCGAGGAGTGTACAAATCTTTCTCAAGTTGGTTTTGAGTGGCAAGATCCTAACAATCAGGCACGGAGACACATGAAAGTACACACATTGTGCTGTGTGTGTGATGCTGTAGCAAGACCATTGTTACAAAATTTCAAGCAATTTAATGGTGAATATGGCTGTGGAGTTTGCCTTCATCCTGGGATGCAAACAAGGAAAGGGAATGGAAAAACAAGGGTTTACGCATGTCCTGATGAAAAGCCAAGTGACAGAAATCATAAAACCACAGTAGAAATAGGACAAATAGCTGAAAGACAAGGGAAGACTATTTTAGGGATAAAGGGCTCATCTCCTCTTGCAGATTTGCCATTGTTTGATCTTATCAATGGAATGGTCCCTGACTACATGCACTGTGTACTGCTTGGTGTGTGCAGATACATGGCATCTTTATGGATGGATTCTAAAAACACTTCTGAGCCATGGTACATTGGTGTACAAACAGCAAGCATAGACAAACACCTCTTGTCTATTAAACCTCCAGGTATCGTCGCTCGAGTTCCAAGATCTTTAATTGAACGCAAATTCTGGAAAGCTCATGAGTGGCAGCATTGGCTTTTGTACTATAGCTTGCCAGTTCTGAAAGGCACACTGCCACAGAAGTATCACTGTCATTGGGCATTACTGGTAGAAGGGATAAGCATTCTCTTGGGGTCCGAATTAAATACTGAACTGATAAGCCACGCACACGACGCATTAGTGTACTTTGTTGGAGGTGTACAATCTCTGTATGGAAAACAGCACATGACATTCAATGTTCATTCATTGTTGCATTTGAGTAAAAGTGTTGTGCAATGGGGTCCTTTATGGGCTCACTCAGCCTTTATGTTTGAAAGTTTCAATGGGTACCTCTTGAAACAAATAAAAAGTAGTCAAGCTGTACCACAACAAATATGCAAACGAGTGGCAGTCTCCCGTGCCTTTCCTCGTTTAGCTAAGCAGTTCTTAACAAATGCAGCTGCAGAAGTTAAACAGTTCTGCAATGAAATGAGACAAGGAACCCAGCATGTCAAGAAGCATGTAAAGTTTACTCAGGTGACTGCCCTTGGTTCACCAAATGTAAGACAAATATCTCTGAGAGATCAAGCTGCTCTCCACCCAGTTAGAGAGGTTCCCACAAACTCTGTGGTGAGTTACTACAAGAGAATTTCTATGAATGGAGACATTGTTCACGGTTACACGTACAGCAAAACAAAACAAAGAAACAATTATGTGGTGCTTTTAAAAAATGGAAGTATTTTTGCTGTCTCACACTTTGTTGAAATGGATAGTCATTGTTTATATGCTATAGGAAAATATGGTAATTGCACAGTGCAAAAGTTAGCCAGAGGTTCTCTTATAAGAACTCAGCTGAGCTATATGTCAACTGTTCACTTTCCCACAGGCTTTTACAAAGCCATAAATGCTACTCAGATAGTTAGGCCACGTATGTACATACAGTGTCCAGACTCTACCTCAATTGTATGTCAGCTACTGAATACGTACTATTGTAAATAATTTAATCTTAAATCTTATTGTAAATGATTCAATCCAAATGTGAAGGTGGAGCTACTGATTATGGGGTTGATTATGGGAGAGATTCAAAGGCTTTCAATTGTGTCAAATGTCATTCTAATTAAGAGTGAAATGTGCAGCTAACAAGGTCTAAAGCCATAGCAGTTCATAAAGGTGGCGCATTCACGCTGTCATTTCTGAACATATTTCTTATTGAAATATGGGTTTCTGACTTGGGGGAAAAAAATAATTCTGTCAAAACATTTTGCAATGCATTGTTCACAACATTTATGTATTTCAATGTAATTCCATTAAGCTAGTGGTGTGGTGTTTAAATGGTCCTTAAAGCACTGTCATAATGAATCTGGGTCATGTAAAAAGACAGAAATATATTATATATAAAATGTATTTTATCTACATCTTTGTGTAATCTGCTGATTCTGTGCAAAATTAAAAATATTTCTACAATATGAATATTGTCTAATATCTTTTCCATCTATATAGAATACATTTGAGATGTATTTTGAATATTTACTGTGTTGATTTAATCATTTGTCAAACTTACTGTAAAAGTTTGTTCTTTAAATGTCAATGCAATAACGGGAAAAAACATTATTTGAAAGTCAGGAATAGGATGCCTAGTTTTGCAAAAATGCTAAACAAAGAAATAAATAAACTTTACACAAATGAATGAAAAGCATTTTTATCAATCCCAGAGGGAAATTCTAATGTAGGGTTTTATTTAATCACATGTTCAAAGCAAACTTCTCGTAAATTTGTGGCTTTCCCCCACATCTTTTTGTCATTCAATGTTAATTGTTAGTTGTTTCCTGTTTGTGATAACACAAGTAAATCTTTTGTTCTCTATGAAAAACTTACAATAGTTTAGTTTCACTCATGATTGTCTAACTCATATAAGTATGATATTACATTTTTCTTCTTAGGATAATATATGTCGGGTTAATGTCATATATATTTTTAAGAAGTATCCAAAACATGCAAGTTTCATTTATATAATTTTTTAAGGGATCTTATATGTATTTTCACTCTTGTATATTTTTCATACAAGTTTCACACAAGACAGATAAAAACCTTACAAGATTTATATATATCTTTTCCATATGGGTAAGTAGAAAATCAGTGGAGTGACACACCTCCTGTTGTCAGGCCTGCAGGTTTATCCCTGTGCTGTTCTCCTCTGTCTTTTGGTGGACAAACTTTTTTTTTACTGGCACACATAATTTGTGGGGCATCTTAGACTACGTCCAACAGTACCCGGGTATTTTTGAAAAAGCAGATTTTTCTATGCGTTTGCACCTTTTGTCCACACGTAAACGGCGTTTTCGGTCACTGAAAACGGAGTTTTCTAAACAGGCCTGCCAGGGTGGATATTTTCGAAAACTCAGTTTTTTGCATTTACGTGTGGACGAGAAAAACTAAGAAAACGCAGCGTCAAAGGTCTGCTCCTTTTTTGACCTCACACTGTGCGCCACGTTATTGTTTCGGTGAAATGAATTTCTACAATACTGTTACTTGTTAATTTTACTCTCTGCAGTGTTTAAATGCTTACATATACACACACGGTTACTAGGGGTGCAACGATACTCATATCGATATTGAACCGTTCGATACAGTGCTTTCGGTTCGGTACGCATATGTATCAAACAATACAAAATTTTTAATTTATTTTATCAACTTTCCTTCTGACGATGCTGTCTGTGTTGAGCGCTCAGTGGATCTGCGCTCGACGGTGCAACCTAGGCGGAGTAGTCAAACCCAGATTCACTGAGCGCAGGGCAAGCTAGCAAGACAGAAGTTAAGCTCTCCTTGCAACATGGCAAATTGAACCTCCCCCACCCTCATTCAGATGTGGCATTTAGAACTATTTTGGTTTTCATGTGACGTATGACCCTGAAGGTAAGCACGTCATGGACAAAAGTAAAACAGTATGTTGGATGTGCCACGCAATGCTCAATTACATTGGTGGGAACTAGTGTGTTAGCGCAGTTAGCTCGTTAACGTGTTGGCCGTCCAGCCCCACGCACGGGGCGATCCGCGGTAGCTCGTTAACGGACATTTGCCGTGTTGTGGCGTTAACGTCATTTCAACAAGATTTACGCTGACAGCACTAGTGGGAACACAACGAATATGACTGCACATTTACGCCGACATCATCCTAGTGCAAAGACAAGTGGAAGCAGGCAAAAACAACAAGCACGCATGCTACAAACTTTACCCGAGTCATGTAGACAGCCGTTAGCACATGATTCTCCTTATGGGGACCTGATATGTTTAATATGCTGCTGAGAATATAGCCCAGAAGGAGCGTATAGTATAGCTTTTATTTTGGAAAGAGCCATTTCTCTGTAATAAACTCTGTTTTCCAAAGATGAGTGATTTGTCGATCAGATAGATTTATTATTTTATCCCTTTGTTGTTTCAGCAACATTAAGTTTAAAAACTGTACGTTTGAGTTAAAATATATATTTATAATTTTAATAAATGACAAATTAAAAAAGCATGAACATTTTTTTGTATCGAAAAAATATCGAACCGTGACACCAAAGTATCGAACCGAACCGAACCGTGAATTTTGTGTATCGTTGCACCCCTAACAGTTACTGTCCCTCCACACATACGACTCGGTTCTGCTTCTAGCAGCGTTTTCCTTCATTTCTGCGTTTACGTGTGGATGGGATTATTTTTTAAAACAAAAACGGAAAACCTCAGTTTTCAAAATTACCCGTGTACGTGTGGACGTAGCCTTATTGCGACACCTGATTGTTCTCTCATTTTAGTTTTAGTAATATTTTTAAGTGGCTGTACAAAATGAAAAAAAAAAAAACGGCAGGTGTATTGGCTGCATTTTCAGATAAATAGTTGTATATGTATATGTTTACAAAATGTACATTTTATATTTGCATTTCAAGTTATAAAAATTGACTCAACATGTCTGTGGGGGGTTTTTTACAGTAAAAAGCAGTACAAGTTCTGGAGGGACAGAAAAAAAACAACTAAATTCAGTTGAGCTGAAAAGAATGATACCAAACCAGGCAAGGGGAAAAAAAATAAAATGAATCAATTTGAGGGTGAAATACAAATGTAAACTCAAAAGGAGTCAAAAATGGCCGGTTGTATTTCAGACCTCGGTGGGTTAATCCAACAAATCATGAAAAATTAGGTTTAAATTTTTGTTCATGACAGTGCAGATTTCTGACATTTTGTGTAATTTAAGCATGTAACAATGTGATTATTTTCTGACAAAAAACAGTGTGAAACTTAAGTTAGACTTGTGTTTGTAAATGAACCGCCCCATGTTGTGTAGCTTTCTGGATTTTATACTTATTGGGCTACACATTTATTTATTATACAGGCTATACAGTACATAAAATCAAAACTCACATGTTTTATGTAACTAAAGTGTTTAATTATGTGGGCTACAGACAATAATTATGTTATAGACTATATTTATATGAAAAACGTGTATACTTACGTGAATTATTTTAACCATATGTAACCACCTGCATATGTGTTTGAAAAAAAAAAAAGGCTTTGATTTTGCCATCCCATTTGATTTCTATGCCACCCTAAGAAAATTTCTCTAGATCCGCCCCGTAGCCACGGTCTTTATCAGTATCCATGTCCTGCTGATGCTGTGACTCCATTCACGCAGTCACAGCATAACTGACACCCGTCACCTGATTGGTTGTCGTGGCGCGACTTGACGCTGGAGTTCAGATTTTTCCAACTTGAGCGGCAGATGCGATAAGCACGAATGCACAAAATGCACGACATAAAATGCAGCGCGTATTTTACTTTGCGCTTCAAACGCATCATTCGCGCTAATTGTTTGTGCAAATCAGGCAGAAAAGCATTTTCGCCAAGCAAATCTGCTTCTGATTTGGCATGGGACCCACAGTCGCACTTCATCATCCTCCTCCATCGACTTTACATGCAAACCTGACTCTTTGGTCTTCTATTGCGTGCAAACCCGTGGATGGACCATGCAGTGGGAGGAAGCGTCCTAAAACTCTCTTTGCAGACCACCCTGTGTGATTCTCCACTCTCCAACCAGAAAAGACAAACCGCGGGTCTCAGTCGCAGCACCCCATCCACGTCTGATCTTGCTTCGGCAGATCCAGCAACACTGCCAGAGACTTTCTGTTTGTGTTATCTATCAAACTATATTAAAAAACGGTCCAGGAACAGGTCAATTTTTCCTGTGTGAAAAATTGTAAATATTTGTATATTTTTTTTCCTTCTTTAACTAATATTCATGTTTTAGAAATATTGTTTTATTTTTATTTACCTTTAATAAATATAATTTTAAAACTGTTCGAAGTTTGATTAATGTTCATACATGTTAAAAACAACTGTAAATTGTTTTCATCAATTTATTCATAATGAAAAACTTTTAGAATAACACAACAAATAGAAAAAAGTAAGAAATGTATTCGAATAAAAAAAAATATCTGAAGGCACAACCGATTTGGGAACAAACTTTAATTAATCAAAAACTTTTAGAATGAAACAACAAACAGAACAAAGTAAGAATATTATTTGAATATATTTGTAACTTATTTAGGAACCAATCTTTCTAGTATAGAAAAAAGTCTGTCCACCCTGTCCCTGCTCTCCTGTTCTCTCCTCTCCTCAGCCTCCCTTTGGTATCTCATGTCCTTTCATCCCCCCTATCCCTTCACCTCTTCCTCACTGTTGTGGATGGCTGATCTTCTTCCTCATCTGTCTCTTCTTCCCTCTCGCTTTTGTCACCCACTGCTGTACTTGGCCCTGGATTGTCCTCAGGGAGAGAGGAAATTAGGACAGGAGGCCTAATGGAAGGCCTCTGCCCTGTCACGTCATCCATGAGGCCAAACCAGAGCCAAGTAGCAGCAGTGGGCTTCCCACTGACTCCCTCTCCTGACCCTGGATACTTGCAATCCTAAAGGCTGAGGAAATCAGAAATGACAGGCAAATAAAAACAACACAACTTTTAGTAAATGTACATTTTAATGTACATTATTAAATTTTGTTCTTAAAAATCTTCTTGACAACACACATACTTTGTATCTTTTCTTTAAGTTGTCCCATTTCTTTTTGGCCTGCAAGGGGTGACTTTCCCCTGCAGGCCCATCTTCTCGAGAATTGTCCTGATCGCACAAAAAAAAATAAGAGAAGAGAGAAAATCATGACAACTATGATAATCCCTAAACCCAAAAGTTTTCACAGCAGAGCACAAGAGGAATACCGTCTGGACATCACAGGTTCTGTACAGAATGAGGGTTATTGAAACCGTACTCAGATGAATATGATGTGTAAATTGATTTATTCTTGTACCTCCATCCCACAATGCCTGAATTTTTTACCCCGGTGAATAGGTGATCGTTTTCTCCTCTAATTTTTATGAAGTCCACTGTTTGCTTTTTGGTCCCTATAAAAATATCACAAAAAAGCTAATTGCGAAAAATCAAAATTAGCTGTATGTAAGCGGCAATGAAAAACCACGGGACCCACCGTACAAGCTAGTTTTCGGTCACTTTTTACGAAGATTGTTTAAATAAATAATACAAGTCTATGCAAATTCATAAACCTAACAACATAACCGCTATAAAAATTTAACTTTATCTTCTACTTGTGCCGCCATCATTACATGAAAAGTTCCACATTGAATTCTGGGCCGGCTAGCTATCCAGCTGGTGGATAACAGATGTCTCTGAAGACGTCGGAGCACTTTTGCAAATATGTGATATCTTGATAAACCGAGCAGATATTTGAAGTTTACACACCCACATTCTCGCCTGAAAATATGTTAAAAATGTATTTTGTGACCCAGAAAGATTAATAAGAGTAATATTAAAACTTAGTAGTGGCTGCCATTGCCGGAAACTGGAGTTGGCCAGTTTCCGGAATGAATTCTGGGATATGGTGGGCCACGAAGGACACACCCGACCCATCCTCCAAATTCAGGGAAAAGGAGGACGCATTTGTTGGCTGCATTCAGAGGAGTCTACAAATTTGGACAGCCTTTGGTGCGTCGCTGTGATGTAATCGATCTACAAATGCAGCCTCAGGAGGATGCAGCCCATGAATTTCGACACCCCCAGTGTTTCTAGTTTTGCTTCCCATTGGTCTCGTCATGTCTGACTTCTCCCAGCTGTGCTCTCCTCCTGTGTCTCATTCCCCTTGTTATTCCCCAGTGAATTTAAGCCCTGTGTTTCTCTGCGTTAGTGTTGCGTCTTCCCTCATGCTGTGTCTTTCCTTGTGTGCCTCTTGGTGAAGTTTAATGCCGTTTTGAACTGTTTGGCATGGGTGGCCCAGGCAAAGAGGACTCAGCCACCCTTCTAAAAACCCTTGCAGCTTGGTTTGCTCAATCATTAGCTTCGCCGTTAGCCGCCCAGCCTTCTGTTCAATTGCCCTTAGCAGCCCAGCCATTAGCTCTGCTACCAGCAGCTCAGTCTCTAGTGCAGTCATTTACTCAACCACCAACTCCACTTTCACCACAACCATCACTACAATCACTAGCTCAGGCTCCTGCTCAGTTGTCAGTTCAGTCAGCTGCCCAGCTAACCTCAGTTCAGTCACCTGCGTCTCCCGCAGCTCAGCTGCCCCTAGCTCAGTCTCCAGTGTCTCCTGCTCAGCAATCAACTCCGCCACTAGCTCCATTTTCACCTCAACCATCACTTCAGCCACGAACTCAACTTGCTATTCAGCCACCTGTGTTGTCATTAGTCCAGTCTGCTAATCAGTATGCAGCTCGACCTTTAGTTCGGCTGC
This sequence comes from Simochromis diagramma, assembly GCF_900408965.1. Lineage (NCBI taxonomy): Eukaryota > Metazoa > Chordata > Actinopteri > Cichliformes > Cichlidae > Simochromis > Simochromis diagramma. Next base: position 382,030 of record NW_024387419.1, on the reverse strand, counting down.
CTGTGCAATCCATCGCTCATTTGCCTATTCAGTCAATCGCTCACCTACCTGTTAAGTTCCTAGCTCAGTTTCCTGCGCCACAATAGCTCATTCATTAGTTCAGTCTCCTACAGCTCTGTCGCCCTTACTTCAGTCCCCTGGAGCTGTGTCGCCCTAAGTTCAGTCCCCAGTTGCTCTGTCGCCAATCTAGTCTGCCTTCTGGCCCTGCATCAGCTCCTGCTGGAAGCTCGACTGAGACAATCCAGGGCTCCACAGCTCCCATGCCACTCTCTGTCACTGCTGGCAGTTCAGAACTGTTTCAGCAGCCTGTCTCCCCTGGAGGCTCCGAGGGGCCCGTCCAGCTGTATCCCGTCTCTGCTGGAGGGTCCGAGGGGCCCATCCAGCCGTCTCCTGCACCCGCTGGAGGGTCCAAGGGGCCCGTCCAGCCGTCTCCTGCCTCCACTGGAGGATCCAAGGGGCCCGCATTTTTATTATATCTTCTGTGAAAGGAAGAAGCTGTGGTGTGTTCCATTTCCCTTCACTCAGAGTTCGCAGCACACGTGATGAAATGCACACATCCCACTTCTTTTCCAGTAGACTTCTCGTCCTTTTTATGTCAACATACATCAACATGCTCCGACATCTGTGTCTCACACTCCAGAATATCAGCAATCTTTTTCAAGCTATGACCTAGTTTGAGAGCCAAAGACTGAGTTTTGTGTTTGTGTCATTATCAAAACCAAACACTTTTTTTACCATTTCTACAACCACATTGAAGTTGGAGTGTTTTAAAAAAAAAAAACGCCTCCATTCTTTGAATTTTACCCCCTTTTCTTGAAACTCAAACCAGTCTTCCCATCTCTCTCAATTTCTGTCTAATGTATTCATGTTTGGACTTTGTGGCCATGCTTAGCTTACAGCTGCTCTCCAAGCTCTATGATTTTTTTTTTCTCCTCATTTATAACTTGTGAGATCTCATCCTGATCCATCACATTTAGTAGTTCCCAAATTTTATGGCTCACACCTTCTGGTGCAGGCTGTGCGAAGGCACAGACTGAATTCGACTTCTGCCTGGCTTCTGTTTACTGCACTTTTGTGAGAGTCTGCATAGTAACACGTGTCTCCATAATACTTTTCTTTTGAGCAATGCCTCACAGTTAATACAGTGCATGTAGTCAAACGCATTCTCTGGTTTGGAAGCCTGCTCACTTGGGATCAGGGTATCACTTCCTTATTTAAGGACCTCATTATTATGAGCATGATCTCCTTTATTTCCGATGAGGCCAAAATGTAGTTTTCTTTGTCTTGATGTCAAAGGGTAGCTTATTGCTTTTGAAACCGCTGTTTCAGAACTGTGTTTCCACAACAAGTGCCTTGCCATTTTATGGCAACTAATCGTACAATAAAGACAATGCTTCTTACTGTAAATTCACCATTCTCCTTTTTCTGCAGCTTCATGGCAGACACCTTGCCTGTGTTAGTTTCCTCCTCATTCTCTGTGCTCCTGGAATCTTTGTCTGAGCAAGTAATTGTCTGTTTGGCTCTTTTGGAAATCCTTAGAGGTTTGGTTTTCTTTTTTTTTTTTTTCATTGGGGCCTGAGCAGGAACATCAACAGATCCTTCAGAACTGCTTTCCTCCATCGGCTCCTGTGGTGGGACAAATTCATCGTCAGTCAATTCGACGCAGCTTAAAGGATCTCAGATTAATTCAACACCTTGGATAGCTGGTCAAGGTAGTCTTGTGGCATATACAATAAAAAAAATTTAAAAAAACCCACATTGTTCCAATTTTTTGCAGTAGTTCAGGTATAAACAATTAACAGGACCAAGGCTCATGCTTGTGCAACAGTGGTAATTAAAAAAAAAATCTTGGAAAATCAAAATCAAATTAAACATGTTTTTTTTCCCAACTTGAAACAATAGCATTTGTAGAAGTCCACAGAGATGACTCAAATGTAAGACATGTTCAAACTAAGTTAGTTTTCCACTCAAACCGAGGACAACAATTATTTGACCTTGTATTCTAAATGTTAAACTTTAAAGCATAAAAAAACAAGGATGTTCAAGTACCAATTTAGCATTAACAGTATTTCATGGATTAAGCATTATATCTAAGAAAAGTAAAGATAATCCTGGTGTTGTGTAGATGCCATAAAGCAAACTTGCATAGATGCTGTCTGTTCTCATCAGCGGGGGAACCTCAGGATCTTCCAGCACAGGAGGCGGTTCTTCTCCAGTAACTGCCATTACATTGCTGTCAGAATCTGAGTTGTGTTCCTGCAGTAAGAAAAAACAAAACAGGTTACTTCAAGCTCAGAAAAAATAAGCCTTTAATAACTTCATATTAGTTTAAAAATGTACTTTCTACTTAAAGTCTGTTAAAGTCTTACTGTTTGATTTGCAATGTTACGGCCCTAGCTGGGCCTCCTGAAACTGCCCTTGTGTGGGCGTGGTGTTTTTCCTCCGCCTCCTCCTCTTCTTGCTCCATCCCTCTGTCGCTCTCTTGCTCTTCTCTCTCCCCGGGACACAGCTGCTGCTCATTGGCCTCATTTACCACCTGGGCCCAGTCAGCAATCACCTCTCTGAGGTTATATAAGCTGGGGATGGGCTGGATGTGGGAGGGTGGCGTTCTCTGGTGTTGCCGCTTTGAGTGCTAGGTGTGTGTGAGAGTGCCGTGCCGTGCGTGCCGTGCCGTGCCGTGCCGTGCCGTGCCGTGCCGTGCCGTGCCGTGCCGTGCGTGCCGTGCCGTGCCCGTGCGCAGGTGGGAAAGGTAGTGATGGCAGTGATGGCCAAATTAAGCTTTCTGAAGCACTGAAGCTTGTATTGAAAAACGTTTCATTACTCGAAGCTTTTCAACACAGTCCTCTCCGGTGACATCTGGTGGCGAAAATTACGAAGAGCAGCTTGAATCTGCAAAATAAAACGTACTGCTTAATTATCACTGCTCATTCCACAGAGTGGAGTTCTCTCTGATATTGTGCCACCGTTGCGTTGCTTTGAACATGTAATTGTTCTTTTTTTTTTCTCGATTGGGGGGCTGAAAAAAATGTAATGCTTATTTGCATTTTGATCAATAAACTTTCCCTATTTAAACATGCACTATGGTGTGGCCTTTCTTTGCTCATGACTCCTTGATGTTGGTAAATACAATAAGTGAGCAATATATATAATATACATATGATAATGCACAGCACATGATGGAGTATGCTCCTGCTGTGACGTCCTGCCTCCATTTACTTGTGCATTTAATCACTGGACAGCTGGACAAGTTCATACAAAATATTAGATTAGGCCAATTGTCCTATACATATTTTTGACCTAGGGGTAGGATTGATTGTGAACTGGAAAGGGAAAATGCTTAGGGGGCTGAGTACGGCTGCATCGTCACTGATTTGTAGAATCATTTTGATTCGATACAGGATCTGATTCAATTTGATTGGAATCTGGAAAGTTTTGCCTCAGACAGTCAGAAATATTACAATTCTGATCATTTATCAGTATATATCCATAATTTCGTATCTATTAAAAGAAAGCTGACACTTGTGAGACTTAACTAGAGATGTAAACAGAGAGTTATGAAACCTGCAGCTGCAGAAGCCAGCGGGGGAAAAAAAGAGGTAAACACAGGGCGGACCCGCCGACACATCAAAATCTGATTCTGACGTGTCGGGTCCGCGCTCTGTGTTTACGTTTGTATGCAGAATCCGTAAACCTGCTCCCAGTTACTGTTTTAGCTGTTTGGTGTTTGATGACATTTTGTGAAGTTTAACCTGAGATGCTGGCGTTTCAGGCATAATAACGTTTAATTTACAAATCGACACACGATTTTAATGAATCAATATCACTTTATTCAATTTAGCATGGATTGTAATCAGAAAAGCGATAATCAAAACCCACCCCTAATCATGAACTTGCAAAGTAAAAACATGATCTATGTAAGGTAGCCCTTTTGTTATTTTCATTTAAAAAGGCGGAGTCTGTTTCTTTTCTTAGAAATAATTTCTCCTGCCCTAGAGAAAATCCTCTCGCATGGAACAGAAGAGGCTGTGGAGTGCAGGAACTGCTTCCTGGGTCCTGCAGACTATCACCTGAAAACAATAAACAAAGTGATTTTCTAAAATGTGTAGCAATGTAATTTAATCTAACGTATAGTGTCAAATACATTTTTTTTTTAGTCTTTATTAGCTTTAATTCACATGGAAGTGTTTCTAAAGTCATATGCTGTAATGATATTTACATTATGGAAACATGATTTTGGACATTTCAAGTTTTTCACTTCGGCAGATAAAATAAATTGAGCAAAATCAGCTCAAAATCCTGCGAATGATTCACTTTCCTATAAACCAGCGGTCACCAACCCCCGGGCCTCGGACTGGTACCGGTCTGTGAGTCGTTTGGTACCGGGCCGCGAGAGTTGAGGCTCAGGTGTGAAATGTATGGTTTTCAGGGTTTTTAACGGTTTTCAGTGTTATTTTGTTATCGTTTTTATCGTTAACTCTGTTTTCCTGGGTCTTTTCACATGTGTTATGAATAAATCTTCTTTTTTTCGGTACCGGTACTAGTTTTATTTTGTTGTATTTATTCGCGACACCTTAAAGGCCGGTCCGTGAAAATATTGTCGGGCATAAATCGGTCCGTGGCGCAAAAAAGGTTGGGGACCGCTGCTATAAACCACTGAATCACTTGTGTTCTAAATGAAGCTTCGGACGTCACTGATCACGTGACTCTGGCCAAACGACACAGTGCTTCTGCAGTGTGTTGTTTTTTGGGTACGCACCGGAGCGCCAGCTTCAAGTGGGCCATCAATAGTCTAATGGATAGATTTAATCAATAAACCGTTCTTATGTAAACATGCACCATGGTGTGGTATTTCTTTGCCTTTCACTTCTTGATGTTGGTAAATAAAATAAATGCAAAATACATATAATAACATACAACACATTATGGCGCATGCCTCTGCTGTGAGGTCCTGCCTCCAGGTACTTAGCAATTAACCACACCTGGACAGGTCTGTTTATAGATCATATTATATTTGCTAAATCTCTGATATATTTTGAAACTGGGGAAAGAACTTATTGTGAACTGGGAGGGGAAAATTCTTGCGAACATGTCCAATAAAAACATGATGCATTTAAGGTTATCCTGTTTGGTTTTTATTCAAGAAAAGAATTAGTTCCACTGTGCGAGAACTGAGTTCCTTTTCTTGGATATAATTTCTCCTGCCTCCTCTCACATGGAACGGATGATGCTGGGGTGCACAAAAACTGCAAAGCAAGTTTATAAAGATGGGGGTATACAGTCTTCCTGGTTGCCCAGAAGTGGAGCGGATCCTCTGTCCGGGGAATCAAAGGATCTGCCATGTGCCTCTGTACTTCCACTGTGGCATCTGCTGTGGCATTCCTCACCTGCCTCTCCACCTTATGGCTGTCCAGCAAATCCCACAGACCATCACCTAAAAGACTAATGAAATTAAATAGCTGCACATTTTGTAGACTGACATTTCCAGATGTATTTTAAAATGAAATATTTTGGTTCACTCATTACATCACATGTGAATATTCAAATGTAAGTGATACTAAAGATATCTAATGAAATGTATATTTTGACAAGCAGATTGTCGTTTTGTTAAAAAACTTCTTATAGTCACATATTTCCAATAACAGAATTGAAACTTTGGGATATTAAAGCATATTCTTACTGTTGAGACATTTTTAGCATATGCTGAAACCCTGTCATTGTGTTATGGACTTCAGGTCAACAAAAGCCATACCTGACTGAGTTGCAGAACTGGTTGCTGGCTCTGGCTGTGACGAGGTAGATGGGATAGGAGGGACGGGCATGATGTGGTCTTTTTCATTTTCAATGATGGTGGCACATTCTGCAGTCAGACGTCTCACTGCAGCTTGAGCATTGTTCTGACTGCAAAACCCCACAGCCTTGAATCTTGGATCAAGCAGGGTAGCAATGGTCATGACACTCATTGTTTCCAAGTGAGACGAACATTCACCCAGCATCCTTGTGAGGTTCATGCACAGCTGGCGGGCTTTGTCATCCAGAACTTGAGGTTGTTTTTTAGCAATTGCATACCGCAGCATGCAGACAAGTGGAATGACTTTGGACCCAGATACTCTCTGCTCTCCAGAAAGTTCAGTAGTGGCTGTGTAAAAAGGAGAAAGCACCTCCAGGCACTCTTTAACTGAGAGGTACTCCTCAGCAGTGACAGGTGTGAGATCTGGGGCGATTGTGGCTCAAGAGTTGGGAGTTCGCCTTGTAATTGGAAGGTTGCCAGTTCGAGCCCCGGCTTGGACAGTCTCGGTCGTTGTGTCCTTGGGCAAGACACTTCACCCGTTGCCTACTGGTGGTGGTCAGAGGGCCTGGTGGCGCCAGTGTCCGGCAGCCTCGCCTCTGTCAGTGCGCCCCAGGGTGGCTGTGGCTACAATGTAGCTTGCCATCACCAGTGTGTGAATGGGTGGATGACTGGATAAGTAAAGCGCTTTGGGGTCCTTAGGGACTAGTAAAGCGCTATATATAAATACAGGCCATTTACCATCTGTTCTCACTGAGACAAGGGCAGCACTAACTGACTCTCTTTCCTCATACAGACACTGCAGCATGGTATATGTGCTGTTTCACCTGGTATCCACCTCCTGAAGGAGCTTTAGATGTGGTCTCCTCATCTGCTGCTGCATTTGTCAGAGCTTATCCTTTGCTGTTGTGCTAGATCGGAAATGGCTTACCAATTTACGTGCCTTGACCTCTGATCTCCTCAAGCCCAGGCGTGTTGTCAATTGATTTTCTCACAATGAGGTTCAGAGTATGTGCAATGCACTTTGTGTGGCGCACTTTCAATATTTTAGATGAGGCAATCATGTTTGGTGCTGCATCAGTGACGAGGCATCTGACTTTATTTTGGATGCCCCACTCCTCCATCAAAACCTTTTTCACCTCAGCAATATTTTCTGCTGTATGTGCCTTGGAGAAATGTCCCACTCCTAGCAACACTGTGGACAGTGTATCTTGTTCATTGACAAAATGACATGTCACAGCCAAGTAGGCATCCATATGAATGGATGTCCACATGTCACTGGTGAGGCTGACAGCTGTAGCCTTCTCCACTTCTCTCTTTGCTTTCTCCTTTTCCTCCTTGAACTTTTCCGCCACCATTTCCTTTAGAGCCTTTCTGGTGGGAATTGTGTAGGTTGGGTCCAAGACACCAACAAACTGTCTGAAACCAGCATCGTCAACAATGGAAAAGGGCTGCGAGTCCTTCACGATCATGTTCACCAAAGCAGCATCGACCACCTGCTGTCTGGTCTGAGTGGGATTTGTGTGCATGATCCCTTCAATACACAAAAACATTTGAATGTGAGGATAAAATAGGCTTAACTGTGTTGTATAAGTTGATTAGTCTGTAATGCCAGTATTCACAGGTAGTTCAATGGTTATTATGTGTTGTGGGATAAAGTAAATGGGCCTCCCATCTTACCAATAGCCTGCGGACATTACATAGGAAGCGGAAGAACCACCAACCGGTGCATCCTCTCACCCAGAAAGTGAAGTCAAACGCAATTAGTGACATTTTGTGCTAGTGATGTGAGACATGAATGAATGACTGACTAAATAATGGTTGATGTCCATACCATGAATGCTTGGATTCACTGTCATTGTACTCGTAGATGAGACCGCATTGTGCTTAGCACGGAGATGCCTCAGCATCGATGAGGTGTTGTTGTTGTAGGCCAGCTGCTGGTCACAGACCAAGCACCGAACCTAAGTAGTACATGGAGTGATCCTAGTGTTATTTATACACCCCCCCCCCCCCCCCCCCCACACACACACACACACACACACACACACACACACACACACACACACACACACACACACACACACACACACACACAGATATCTCTCTCTCTCTCTAGATATAAAAAAAATTCCCCACTCGCCCCCTGTGGGCAGTCAATCCTTTTCTATATAAACACACATATACAGGGTGGGCCATTTATATGGATACACCGTAATAACATGGGAATGGTTGGCGATATTAAAGTCCTGTTTGTGGCACATTAGTATATGTGAGGGGGGAAACTCCTCAAGATGGGTGGTGACCATGGTGGCCATTTAGAAGTCGGCCATCTTGGATACAACTTTTGTTTTTTCAATAGGAAGAGGGCCATGTGACACATCAAACTTATTGGTAATGGTAATATCACATATATATCATATATCAAGGTGATCCCTCACGTGATCCAAATGTTTGTTTTTTTTATCTGGTTAGTGTGCCAATTAGAAATGAGAAAATTACATTAAATACACATACATGCAGAGGTATCACAGTAAAAGCCATGCTTACTGTATTTCTAAAAAGGCACAAGTACTCACCAATAATAAACTAAGATGATTAAACAGGTTATTTAAACAGTTTCTATTTACATTTATGTTCTCCCCCTAAATCCATAGCTGTGTTGTTGTAAGCAGTTACCTTGTAGGTGAACAGTACTATCCCCCCACAGCAAGTGAACCTCTCCTTAACTCATATTTAAATATTAACGGCAGGCTCCCCACACAGGTGTATGCTCCACACAATCATCAAGTATGTTAGGATGGAAAAAAAACAGCTCTGACAGAGCCGCAGCTCTTTGCTCTGCCGACATGCAGCTGCTTGCACTTTACACGCATGGAAAACCCACAGTTCTGTCCATGTCACACACCAGGCATGTGCGTTTTGTTTACCTCTCTAACTGAGCCCAGGACTGAGACTAATTTTACATATGTGCGTACTAATGCTGAAGGCGCTGCCATTAAAGACTGCTGCGGTCTGGATCATCTAAAAAGGTCCATGGTGCTGGCCATTTACCAAACTTCTCTGTGGATCACAGATAGACAAGAGACAATTACTGTGTAGCAGTGGGCAATATAGCTTCAAAAGTATATCGCAATACTTACGCAAATTTGCGATAATGATAATTCTGATGATATACAAACAAAATGCTAATTAGCAATGGGTGAGTTCAGATTACAGGTAGCAGCATTTAATAGTGCCAACATGAAAAATATTTTCCATCCTTCTTTTCCAACAAGTTACTGTCATCGATGACACAGTGATACTGACACAGCATCATTTCCAGCGCCACAGAATAACACAAAAGGAAGCCCAAAAGTAGCCAACCAGTAGGGCAACAAAATAACTCAACAATTGTTCAGTGTTCCTTTTATTTGTTTATTTTTTTTTACAGAATGCTAATCTTGCAGGAGCCAGGCTGCAGTATGTGTAAAGAGATTATGAGTTTCACAGCTTTTCTAAACCAGGGGTAGAGCAGTGCATAGATCAAAGGGTTTAGACATGAGTTAAAATAGAACAGATAGAGCAAAAAGGATACAGATGAACTATTGAGTAGGTCGTCCCTGGCAAGAGTAACACAATAATAAGGGCAGAAACACAGTAGAAACACAACTACAAGAACACCCAGAGTCCTGGCTGCTTTTAACTCTGATTTCTTTGTTGTTAGAGTCACTGAAAGCTGCAGAGCAGCAACTGTAACATGAGAGCGCATGGCGCGAGCCTGAGACACAGCCACCACAAATACTCTCAGATACAGAACTACAATGACAGTAACTGGAACAAAAAAGGTTAAAAGAAGGTCAATCGTTCCTGTAATTAAGTCAACAACAATTGTACATTCTCCATAGCAGGAATTATGCTTCCCTGGTTGAGTTAGATCATCCTTTACAAACAGGCTGCTATAGAAAACAGAAGAGAGCCAACACAGACAGATAGAGAGTTTCACTCTTCTGTCTGTGATTCTGGTGGGGTAATGCAGAGGGTCACAAATAGCCACATAGCGGTCAATTGATATTAACACCATGTCTCCCACTGAGGTAGAGGTAACAATTAAAGACATATAATTGTACATAGAACAGGTGAGGTCACCGAGAAACCAACAGGCTGTACTTCAGAGGATTTCTGCAGGTGACAATAGGAGGCCAACAAGAAAGTCTGAGACAGCCAGAGAGAGGAGCAGGATGTTAGTGGGTGTGTGAAGCTGCCTGCAAGGAGACAGAAAAATGATTAAATTAACAGTCCTCAAATCGCTAAATTAAAGCAACCCAACAAACAATAAAACATTAGCTCTTGGTAAGAGAAAAACAGTTTTGATCATTTCTAATCGACCACTTCTATATCAGATGGTTTAATTGTATACACCACTGAGGTCACAAAAACATCTTAAGTCAATTAGCTCACAGAATGTATAAGCTACACACGGCCATTAAAAAAAAATAACAACAACTCTGCCTGTAGTGGGAGACTGAGATGATGACGAGCAGGTTGAGAGTCACAGTTAGAAGCGAGATGGAGGACAACACAACATGAAGGAACACAAATTCTGACAGAGGAGGTTTCTTGCAGGAGGTGTTGAAGAGTTGTGGAAAACAGAGCTCTGCCACATCCTGTGTATCCATTTTCAGAGAGACCTGTAGCTCTATGTAGCATTACAAACAGAATTAGTTATATAACTCACCCCTTCTCACTCCGCCCCTCGTCTTTTTCTCAATGTCAGTTGGATATCTATGTTCTCCATCCCTCACTGTGGATTTCAATTTCTTTTCTGCAGTACCGTTGGCTGTGTCTCTCTCTCCGATCTTTCTAACTGGTATACTCAGCCTTCTTCACCATTTACAACTTCTTTTTCTTCTAAAAAGAATGTCCTGTCGGATGCCAATATTTTCAGACTAAGTGACTTCTTACATTTGTGTGTCTCTAATGCCTGCTGAGGAGCACTTCCACTTACATTACAAATTTTTGTTTGCCAAGACCAGGGTGAAATTTGTGCCAGAGTTAAATTCTACTTCAAGTTGGCACTTGTTTGCCATTTGACTTACAATGTAATAATGTTGAATTTCAAAAGCAAAAATGTTCTCAATAAAAAAACAACAACATACATATCAAACTTATATCAAACTTGGACTATTTCTGCCTTTTATGGCATATCATCTGTAGAATCTATACTCCTTTGAGTTGCTTGAAGACGTTTCACCTCTCATCCGAGAAGCTTCTCGGATGAGAGGTGAAACGTCTTCAAGCAACTCAAAGAAGTCCAGACGCTTTTCTTTCCAAGCTCCTTAGACTACAAAGACCTGGATGACTGAGAACCTTCACAGACATATCTATACTCCGCTTTTACCCATCTCTAAATCTCTGTACAGGAAGTGAGTAAAGTCTGTTTACTGAGATCAGCGGCAGCACTTTCAGCTAATAAAATTCAAAAACGATCCAGAACCTCATAAGTCAAGACTGTGTTGATGTGGCCAAATAATACTCTGTTTGAAAATACAGCTGTTACATTATCTGAGTTTTTTTTTTCATTGTGTTGGCTAAAATAATTTTATGTTCACAATATTATTGCAGTATCTAGAGAAAATGTAAAAGATAAAAATTAATTTCACCCAGAGCATTTTTTTTACTTTGTTTATTGCAATGTTGGATGGCTCAAGAGGTTTAGCCTGGGGCAATCTGAGCTAGTTAAACACAAATTATCAATTGAGAATAAACAATTTAATAGAATGTGTCGTGTCTTTTTTGAAGGTAAAAAGATGACTTCTATGACGACCACCAGAATATCCAAAAATATGTTTAAATTCTCTACAGTCCTTTGTTTTTGCTTTTTCCAAACATATCTTGCCCCGAAATCAGTTGCGATTACAAGAATAAAATAAATAAATAAACAACAAACTGTAGTGGCTATATTATCCTTGCTGAGTTTTCACTTTATTGTACATTTATAATAATCACATTTGGGACAGACAAGCAACTAGTTTTATGCCTCGGTTTGTTAGCAACAACGACGGTGAAGCCATAGTGTTGGCTCTGCCAGCCACTTGTTTATTTTCCACATAAACCTTTCACAATAAAGCTCAACATTCTTGAGACTTTTCAAAATAAACTGAAATAATGATAAAATGTAAAATATTCTCAAACATCAATTTTCAGAATATGCATCAAACAAGTTACCTCAAGTATGAACATGAAATGTAAATGTGTGTATAGTGCGTGTGGCACGCTCCTGACTCTGACTGAGAACATTGTCAGGTGGTGAAAAGGATACCACTGGCATGTCTTCTTTGGAGGAAGCAGTCTAGGGACAAGGGCGATGACTCGTCTATCTCCAGGGTGAGGCAGTTAAACAACAACTCCTTGGTGGCAGGGGCCCCTGGGGGTGGATGAGGTTCGTCCTGAGTTCCTGAAGGGTCTGGATATTGTAGAACTGTCTTGGTTTATGAGCGTCTACAATGTTTTGTATTCTTTCGTTTTTGTATTCTTTTTCCTTACTTGGACTTTGGTCTGTTTGAATCTCTTTCGTTCAGTCATGTGGATCGAGAGAATTTTTGTTTTGCTTGTGACCGCAGAACTGTTACCTTTATTGAGCAATGGGACCACAACACAACTACTACATACACACAGGCTGCTTACTCGAGAGATCAGCTGATCGCACTGATGTCACCTGCTCATCGGTCAGAACCACAGACGTACCTAGCTGAAATCTGGAGGAAAACACACCGAGGATGCAGAGGTGGAGGACAGAAGAGGACAAGGAAGGAGACGGTGAGACAGCGGTATTTCTGACTTCTCCACGGAGTCAGAGGAAATACCGGGAGTGTAGCTCGATGTGTTTCACTGAATCATGGATGCACCAGGATATTCCCGACCACAACGCATTTGTGGAAGGGAAGGCTTCCACGCTGTTCGGGCAGACAAGGACAGCGCCGCAAACGGTAAGGTGAAAGGACGGGGGCTTGCTGTTCTTGTTGACAACCGTTGGTGTAACCCTGCCCACGTAACAATCAAAGAAAGGATTTGCTGCCCGGACACTGAACTGTGCACTGTCTCCCTCTCTCTCCACATAGTTGCCTCCCGTGAAAGTCCTGACACCTCTCCCCCACATATTACTGTCACTCATGACCAGGTTCAGAAGCAAATGAGGAGACTCCACTCAGGCAAGTCTGCTGTACCAAACAGGGTGAGTCCCTGGCCTGCACCTCCCAGCTTTGTGGAGTCTTTCATAAACTGTTCATGTTGAGTCTGAGTCTACAGGGGGTCCAAGTGCTGTGGAAGACATCATGCCTCATCCCTGTACCAAAGACGCAGTGGCCCCCAGCATTACAGGCTGTGGCACTGACCTCCCACATTCATGAAGATTCTGGAAGGACTTATCCTGGACCAGCTCCGACCCATAGTCAGACCACATCAGGATCCCCTTCAGTTTGCTTACCAGCCCCGCCCTGAGGACACCATCATCTACCTGCTCCATCGTGTCTACACCCATCTGGACCAGCCGGTGAGCACTGTGAGGGTCATGTTTTTTGACTTTTCCAGTGCATTCAACACCATCAGGCCGACCCTCCTGGGTGATAAGCTAACATAAATGCTAACAGCGAAGACCACAATGTGTGCGTTTTCCACATTGTGTGTCTGACAAGGTAATCATAGGGAGGGAGCTGAATGGAGTGCTTTGGGGGCTTTGAGGTGGTGACCACCAGGGCCACCACAAGGGAACGTCCTCTCCCCCTTCCTCTTCACCCTCTACACCACAGACTACAGTCACTGCACAAAGACCTGCTATCTTCAGAAGTTTTCTGATGACTGTCCGGTGGTTGGATGCATCAGCAGGAGTGATTAGTCAGAGTACCGGGCTGACCAGGTTGATTCCTTTGTTACATGGTGCAAGCAGAAACATCTGCAGCTAGACGTGGCAAAGACCAAGGAATGGATGGTGGACTTAACCCCTGTTTCAATCCAGGGGATCAATGTGGACATTGTGGAGGACTATAAATACCTTGGAGTATACATAGACAATAAACTGGACTGGGTTAAAAACAACACTGCACTTTACAGGAAAGGCTAGAGTCATCTCTATTTTTTGAGGCGGCTGAAGTCCTTCAACATCTGTCAGACAATGCTCAGGATTTGTCTGTGAGTCTGTTGTGGCCAGTGCTATGCTCTATGTGGTTGCATGCTGGGGGAGCAGGTTAAGATTCGCAGATGCCAACAGACTCAATAAATTGATCCACAAGGCCAGTAATGTTATGGGGATGGAGCTGGATACCCTTAAGGTGATGTCAGAGAGGTGGATGTTGTCCAATTTAAAGACAATGTTGGATAATATCTCCCACCCACTCCATGACATGCTTGCTAGCCACAGGAGCACGCTCAGTGAGAGACTGAGATTATCAAAAAGCACCACTGAACAACACAGGAAATTATTCTGCTAGTGGCCATCTCCCTGAACAACTCCTCCATCTTGTACACTGTAAACACTACAATAGTTTCATCCTTTTTGCACACCCTCTTTTCTACTCAGTAATGTTGCTGTCAGTATTCTTGATATTTATTTACAATCACCTCTGTCAATCCTTGATATATATTATTGAGTGATTTGTATGTATTGCACTATTTCTTAAATGTGTAAATCTGCGACATATTGTATTGTTAAATAGCCTAGTCTGTTTCTGTTACTGTTCTGGAGCAACTAAACCTACATAATTTCCTTAGGGATTAATAAAGTATGCTGATTTTGATTCTGATATAGGGGGATCACACTCCTCAGCATCCCTTGGAAAGATACAGGAGGAACAATGCGCTCCACTTGGAGCAGGAACTCGTTCCTAACCCAGAGTGAGCACCCCACCCTTTTCCTGGTTGTGGAACATTGGGCCATCTCTTTATTCTCTTGAGGATACTGGAGGATGCATGGAGTTTGCCCCACCAGTCTATATGTGTTTTGTGGATTTGGAAAAGGCATTTGGCCGTGTCCCTCGGAGTGTCCGGTAGGGAGGTGCTCCAGGAGTATGGTGTGTGTCTGGTCATTGTTACGGGCAATTCAATTCGTTGCAAAATCTTGGTCCACATAGCTGTCAATACATTGGACTTGTTGCCGGTGGGTGATGGACTTCACCAGGGCTGCCCTTTGTCATCTTTGTCACTGATTCTGTTCATAATTTTCATGGACAGAATTTCTATCATTTGTCTTCATCAGGTGATGGCCTCCAGCTCGTACAGGAATAGTTCGCAGCCAAGTGGGAATGAGAATCAGCACATAGAACGCAAGTACAGACTTGCGTACTTGAGAATTGAGTCTTCGGCCGGAGTCTTAGAATTTGGACAGCCTTCGTCAGTCGCTGTGACATATTTGGCCTACAAATGTGGCCTCAGGAGGCCTTTTTTTCAGTACCGGTACTAGTTTTATTTTGTTGTATTTATCCGCGACACCATAAAGGCCGGTCTGTGAAAATATTGTCGGGCATAAACCGGTCCGTGGCGCAAAAAAGTTTGGGGACCGCTGGTTTAGAGGGTCTACATTGTCTGCACTGTATATAGTGAAGTTTTTGAACAGTGAAATTTGTGCCCAAATAAATTTGCACATCATTAGAATGAAAGTTATTGGCCATGTTTGCATAGCCCTTTTTTTTTTTAAAAATATACATGACATATTGTGTGTCGGGTGGTGGACAGGGCTATCCAGATTGATATCCTCCCCTCTCCGGTGGGGAGGGGGCCTGAGATTGTCTAAATTGGAGTCTGATCTATACGCAGTGCAGAAAAAATGTTTTAAGAAAGCAAATAAGTTGGTGTTCCAAAAACTATGATTGTTTGCTTGCAGGACACAAGGAGAGATGAGTCCCCCGTCACAGATGGTGTGGTCAGTGAAGATGGTCGCCTGCAGGTTCAAGCTCATTGCATCTCCAACCCACATCCACTGCCACTGTACTTAAGGGAAGTTAAAGACTTTCTTCTGCACCTACATTTGGATCACCTCGATCCATGACAGTCATTCAGGCAATATTGCCTGGACTGGAAACAAGCCATCCTTAAAATATTATAACATTCCAGCTCCTGTGTTTGAATGAAAAAAAAAAAGTGTTATTTAAACTAGAGACTGCACTTGTGACTGAACAATAAATACATTTTACGTTTAATATGGCTTTTGTGTTTAATGTTATGTATTTTCTTCTATTTAATCTCAAAAAGCTCCTAAAACAGTCAGTGATCACTGTTGACCTCCCTCGGCTTTTATTACCGCTAATCATTTATTTAAGATCAGTTTTTAAAACCTTAGGATGTAACTACAGCCCAGCCCATGCAGCAGTATATGAATGACTAACCTCGTATTGTGGATGGATTATCTCAGTTGCTCTCCTGGCTGAAGTTTGGTCCTTTTACAGCATCCTGCCATGCCATTACATTTGTTCCTGACCACCGAGAACACTCACGTTAACTTTTATCGAGTGAAAAAAAGTTAGCTTGTTTATATTATGCTAACATAGCTGTGTCGCTAGCGGTCACGTAGCACATCATTATATACCAGCTAGCCAAACTTCAGTAACCCTACAAACGTCACTGCTGTTTAGTTTTCTGTCTTCCTTTATGTTGGAAGTGATAACAGAGCTGTACGTTTTAATTTGTTTCCAAAACCCCGCAGTCAGGACATGCTATATTGTATTTAGATAGAAGCTAGCGAGCTAACTTCCTTCTAACTTCAAACTCCACTAAATATCATAAATTCCGTTTTCATGGATGCCTGGATGTTAAACTCAATTGTTACACCTGGTAGAGCAGAACGCTGATCATTTTATTAAAGATGAAAGACTTTAGACAGTTTTTCAACTCTCAGTAATGCCATAGTGATCGTTTGATATATGGACCTGCAGTGGAGTTTAGGTCCAGACACGGCTAGTGACGTCAGACTTTACGACCGGATTATACTTTTTTGCATTTGAAAATAAAAGTTGGGCCGATTTTAACATCATTACAAAAACTGTTGTTAATTATTTTTTAATCATATTCAGGTTACCACAAATTGGTTTTTAATTTAGTTGAACTTGAAATGTTTGTCAGTAGGGTAAACAATTAGTATTGCACAGTCAGAAATATCAAGTTATTCTTAATACTGCATACTTGCATCTTAAGTAAGCTTTACTTAGTTATGCATAGCTTTTTTGAGTTCTGGAAACTAAATAGGTTTTATACTCTGTACTCAAAGTGAATAAGTTGCAAAAACTTAGTCGTCTTAAGTCAACTTTACTCAATTTTTTTGAGGCAACAAGTTTGCATAGTTTTTACAGTGCAGTCTTTCACATTGAAAGGAGCCAGTTTAGATTGCTTGGGCATGACACACTTGGAGGAGACCCTGGAGCAGGCACTGGAAATGCTTGAGGTTACATCTCTCAGCTGGTTTAGGAATGCCTCTTAGAGCGTTTAAGTTGCTTAAAGCATTACAAAACTATATATTAACATAATCATAAGACAAATACTTTAATTTTCTATTTGTAAAAAACAGACAACAATATTTAGGTTTTCTGAGGAAGTACTGTACCTTTGGTCATATGGGTCCACATTTTTGTTGCTGTTCAGATCAACTTAGTATGGTAGGCTGTCTTTTTTTTTCTGTCTAATTGATTGTAAACGTTTCTCCTTCCTTAACAGGAAAATGAAAGTCTATAGACACAATTAATAATATTATCCTGTAAATTAACACCTTCCACTATAAAGTCACAGGACTGAACGTCACAGAACGTTTGTTGCCCAGCTCCTTCATTACCATCTTTGTTTTACAATGAACCAAAGCCACTAACCACAAAGCCACTAACCACAAAACCACAAATAACATAACAAAACCACAAATACTTTTATATAGGGAATAATAACAGTAGTAGAAAGGTTGAATTCAGTTGGTTAATTCAGCTGGTTAATTCAGCAAAGTGCAGTGGAGTACTAGTCTTCTGAGAGAAATTAGGTTTTGTATATAGTGTTGTAAATAGTCTGTTCCACTTGTAAATAAGCACTGAAGCAGAAGGGGGTGAACTACCTATTTGTTGTTTTCTTTTGCTTGTTAAATTAGGGCGTTAACATTAGTGCTTGTCTTTTGTTTAGTTTTGTTTCATGCAGGGTTTAGGTAGCACTTTTTTGAAATAGCTTCTTTTGTTTATTATTTTGACCCTTGGTAACCCTGGAGTTAATGCTTTCAGTTTTGGTGTTATTGGTGGCAATAAACCTCACCTTTAACAGTATATTGGCTATTTGGGTCTGGCTTTGGGGACCCTTTTTAGCCTTTATGTTGCACTTGTGTACCCCTAGACCGGGATGTAACATGGACTCAGGAAAATATATTGTATAAACGCAAGCAAAAAGTGCCAGCAGTGCAATGTAGGCTTTTGCCTATAGCTTGAGAGGGGCTTCATTCGGAGCTATTCAAGGGGCCAAAAACACAGTGACTTATTTAGAAAAAGATTTCCAATAACAAACCACATGGCCAAAGGTCACATACTTGATATTATTCTGTATTTTACAGCTTAGAGTTCAAATTGAAAATGATATATATATATATTTTTTGCATATTTACTGTATGTACATTCTGAGTGCCTTATTCAGGAAAATGTGTTCTTCTGTTTTTAATCGTTGATAACACACTGGTAGTGTAATAATAATAATAATGGATTGGATTTATATAGCGCTTTTCAAGGCACCCAAAACGCTTTACATTGCCACTATTCATTCACTCTCGCATTCACACACTGGTGGAGGCAGCTACAGTTGTAGCCACAGCTGCCCTGGGGCAGACTGACAGAAGCGAGGCTGCCATATCGCGCCATCGGCCCCTCTGGCCAACACCAGTAGGCAAGTAGGGTAAAGTGTCTTGCCCAAGGACACAACGACCAGGACAGAGAGCCCAGGGATCGAACCGGCGACCTTCCGGTTTCAGAGCTGAGATTTTTTTTTACTGTGTAAAAATATTAAAGAGAAACATTTTTCAAAAAATGCCTCTCTGTGCAAAATGGGTTTTAAAAACATAAAGAACTGTGGGATACTGTTTGTCAGTTATTTGGACAGGAGGAACAAACTTTGGCAGTTGTATCCCACTGTAACTTTGGTGTATAAAGAGCTAACTAGGGCTGGGTATCGTCACTGATTTCTATAATCAATTCGATTCCGATTCACAAGGTCCCGAATCGATTCGATCCACGATTCGATTCGATTCAATTCAATTTGAATCTGGGAAATTTTGCCTCAGACAGGCAGAAATATTATAATTCAGATCAGTACATTTACATATTTTTGTATCTACAAAAAGGAAGCTGACACTCGCAAGACTTTATCAAAGGTGTACGGAAGAGGATTAGGGCCACTGGAAAAAAACAGAAAAGAATTCTGACTTTTTTCTCAGAATTCTGACTTTAATCTCAGAATTCTGACTTTTTTCTCAGAATTCTGACTTTAATCTCAGAATTCTGACTTTTTTCTCAGAATTCTGACTTTAATCTCAGAATTTTGAGGTGGGCACCTGCAGGCTTCCAGCTTCAGTGACAGCGATGTGTCCAGTTTGGCAGGTGGAGAACTAATTCACTAAATATGGTGGATATAAGTGACTTTTTGCGTGGCCAAGGGGTCCCCGAAGATGCTATTTTATTAATGGAAGAGCAGAAGGTGAGTAACAAAAAGAGCGATAGTTTGGTGTCTCCTATTTTTACAGGAAAACAGTTATAGTACAGTTACGGTTAGCTGTTAGCATGCTTGTTAGCTTATAATGTTATATAGGAATGAACGTGTTTCACGATGTTACAGTATACTAGGTGAATTGACGTTTTAACTGTTGTTGATCGCAGGATCATCCCAGATGGGTTCGTTGCATTTTATTTTATTGTTCTAGTATTTCAGAGTTTTTCAAGGCAGTTAAGCGGAGCTGTGTTACAGATGCTAGCCGCCTGCCAATATCACTGATATATTTGATGTGTACAAGTAAGTTACACTTAGTACAGCGGAGGAGAGAAACTGTAATGAATGTTTATGCGGATATTTCACTCAGAAAAATGGGTGGCGTTCATACACAGCCACCGACACAGCCCCGGTTGTTGTTCTGACGGTGGCCGACTGACGATCCCCTCACAACATGTTAGCTAACACAAACTAATGTTGTGCATGTAACTGTGTATACGTTAGTGGTACAGTGTCGGAAGAAATGAGCAAACTGTTTATAATGTCAGAATGACATCATCTTTCTCCTATATATAAAAGTGCTGGCTGAGGAGCGCTGCCGGGTTGAACTTTGACCTCGGAGTGACGTGACGTTTGTTCGCACAACCAATAGAAGTGCAGAAAGTCGCAAATCAGGCATATTGTTCGCATAAACACAAAAATAAATAAATAAATAACAAAATAATCCCGATATTGTGCCAAAGAGTGATTTACAATGTTACTTTGTGTTCTATGTGTAATACTTTTGCTTAAATGACTAAATGGACTGTGTATTTATGACTCTGCGTTATAGTCTTACATACATAAGTAACATTCATATGTACAGATAAAAATGTACAGAGATATGTACACAAGCATGTACACAAAAGTCTACTGCTGATCGAGCTGCTCAGTGGTCGTACAGTCTCATGCAGAGAGCGTGGAGGTGTTGTCCATGGTGGATGTTAGCTTAGACAACATCCTCTCCTCCCCAGTCTGCTCAGTGGACTTTAGCAGACCGCTAAAGCTGGCCCTCCCGACCAGTTTGTTAAGTTTCCCCCTGTCCCTCTCTGCCATTCCACCACTCCAGCAGACCACAACATAAAAGACAGCAGACGCCACCACAGTGTCGTAGAACATCCTTAGAAGACGTACTACCTACATCATAACCAATCAAGTCCTGCTTTTTTTTAAATACAGAAGAGGATTTATTATTTACTGAAAGGCTATGCCTTAGTTTGCTTCTTTCATTATTGTGTTTCGCCCTGCATAAAATAGATAGCTTTTCTGATAACTACAGTCAGTACTCTCCTACTGGCATTAGCGGTGACCTAAGAGGCTTAACTGTAATATTGCTTTGCAGTGTAAATGTTGCAGAAAATGACTGTCTTTTCTTTCTTCCTCTGTGCAGATTGACTGTGACGTCATAGCGCTGATGGATGACGCAACTTTGGCAAACTACATTCCCTCGTACGGAGACCGAATTGCCCTCTTCAATTTCTGCAAAAGCAAGCAACCACTGTCAAAAAGAAAACTAGGACTTCTGCAAAAAGTTCACCTCTCAAAGTGAGAGAAACAGTGGCTGACATGTCAGATTTGGATGACTTAATAAGACTGTATTTCAAACTTTCTTTCAGTAACAAAGAAATACTTTCAATTTTAGCACATAGTCATCAGACAATTATAAGTGTTTGAACTCTAAAGAGAATTTGTAAAAGAGTTGGGCTTTTTAGAAGGAAGAATCAATCAAACTTGGAGGAAGTGCTAGCCTTTGTCCAACAAGAGATCATGACAAATGGACAGATGCAAGGTTATTGTTGGCTACATCTTAGTGCAATTCAACATGGATTTGTCGTGTCACAAGATACTGTAAGATGCATAATCAAATTGGTTGACCCTCAAGGTGTGGAACTGAGACAAGCTTGACAGTTGAGAAGACGTCAGTACAGCTGCAGAGGGCCAAATGGCTCTTTATATATTACTTGAAAAAGCTGAATATTGTGATATTATCAATCAGTTATGAAACACATGTCAATCCTTTTAAAAGGCTGTCATGGTCCCTGTGCCTCACCAGCTGATTCTGTATTAGGCAACATGTTCTCTCTCTCTCTCTCTCTCTCTCTCCTGCCGGGGCGATGCTCATTATGGGCTCCCGCCCCTGGCCCACGCACCTGCTGCCGATCGGGATAATCACAAGGCCGATTTAAGACAGCAGCACTGTGTCACTCGTCGCTGGATCGTTGAGTTATCAGCGTCAGTCGCTCAGTAGATTGTAAATCAGGATCTGTGAGTTCGTTCCGTCTGTTCGCCTCTAACTATAATCTCTGTGTACAGATCTATCCCGGACCTTTCCCAGCCTGCCTGTCATCCCGTGGACGAGTGAGTGGATGGTGTTTCCCCAGTGTGGGGAGTGAAGAGAGAGAGCCTTTGGAGGGCGTCAGATTCCCGTCTTTTCCCTCACATACCCCGGAACCCTGGACCCCCCTCCCCTCCCTCCAGCACTTTGTAAATAGCATCACCTGGTGTCGTTGTGTAAATAAAATCTGTAAATCCTGTAAGGAGTCCCGGTCTGCGCCTGAGTCCGTTAACTGAAACCTGACAGAACGATCCAGCCACCATGGACTCAGCAGGTCGGGACCCAGCCGCTCAGGACCCTGTGGCTCAGGCACTCATCGCTCAGGGAGCTGCTCTGGCTCGGCATGAGCAAATGCTTGAGCGGCTCCACCATAAAATGGCAGCGCTTACGCAGGCGGTCGCTCGCTTAACACCTCTGGAGAGTGATCCCCGGCCGGCGGCTCCCGCCCCCCAGGAGCCTGCGCCTGCCGCTGCGAGCGCACCTCCGGCACCTCTGCCACCCTCGGACGGACCCCTGCCCACGCCGGAACCTTTTACGGGTGAGTCGGACAAGTGTGCTGGTTTTCTGGCTCAATGTACTCTTGTGTTCCGTGAGCAGCGGCGCTTCCATAATAACGACGGGGCCAAAATAACCTTTTTTGTCCAGTTGCTGCGGGACCGGGCTTTAAAGTGGGCTCAGGTCGTGCTTAGCTCGGATCCCGGGATTGCCTATGCTGATTTCCTGTCTAAATTCCAGACTGTGTTCAATAAAGGCTCAGGCGCTGAAGTCGCCGCGCTTCGTCTGCTGAACTACAAACAAGGGAAGCGGAGCATGTCTGACTATTCTATTGATTTTTGGATTTTGGCTGAAGAGACAGGCTGGGGACCGGAGGCCTTACGGAGTGCACTGCTCAATAATGTTTGTGAAGAGGTGAAAGATGAACTCATTATGCGAGATCTCCCCGACTCTCTTACCGAGTTAATGGCTTTATGTATTAAGGTGGATGACCGGCTGCGAGCTCGTCGTCTGCCGCGGCACTACAATTCCCAGGAGGCCATGTGTCACGGATTGCCGAGGCAAGCCGTGTGGGATTGTAGGAAAGGACCAAAAAGGCAGCAGCTCTGGTGCAGGTGAGTGTTTATTTACAGTGGTGGGTAAGTACAAACAGCGGTGGCGACAAAACATGAAACTGGAGACCTAAACTGGGTAAACTAAGAAGACAAACCAGAATGAGGATGCAGGGAGGTCCGGAGCAATACATACGGGAAGACGCAGGGAGACCAAGGGGAAACAACACAGACGAACCAGCAATTACTAAGACAGAAATACAACTTAAATACACTCAGAGAACACAGGGAGATTACACACAGGTGGGAAACACAGCTGGGAGTGATTAACATAGCGAGACTAGGGAGGCAACACTGAAAACACTCACATAAGACGCAGACCTTCACAATAAAACAGGAACACGCGGGCAGGACAGAGTAAACACTAACAAAGGAAGAACAGAACCAAAATCGAAGAGAAACACAAAATGCTGGGTCAAAAGGACCCAGGATCATGACAGAACCCCCCCCTCAAGGGCTGGCTCCCGACAGCCCAAAAACAAAACAAAAAAAACCAGAAAACAACCCGACCAGGGCGGGCGGAGGGGGCCCAGGACGGAGGGCTCGAGGCAAAACAAAACAGGAGCACCAGAAGGCCAGAAGACAAAAAGAAAAACAAAACACAAGTCCAAAACCAAAAGAAAAGCACACCAAAGCACAGGAAAACCGAGTCCAAAACAGAAAAGACCAGGGGGCCGGCCAGGGGGCCGACCGCACAGGAGTCCAAAACAGAAGAGTCCAGGGGGCCGGCCAGGGGGCCGACAGCACAGGAACCCAAACAGTCCAGGGGGCCGGCCGTGCGGAAGGCAACGGCGGCCACTCAGGCGAAGAGGGTCCGGGGGCCGGCCGTGCGGAAGGCAACGGCGGCCACTCAGGCGATGGCGGTCCGGGGGCCGGCCGTGCGGAAGGCAACGGCGGCCACTCAGGCGATGGCGGTCCGGGGGCCGGCCGTGTGGAAGGCAACGGCGGCCACTCAGGCGAAGAGGGTCCGGGGGCCGGCCGTGCGGAAGGCAACGGCGGCCACTCAGGCGATGGCGGTCCGGGGGCCGGCCGTGCGGAAGGCAACGGCGGCCACTCAGGCGATGGTGGCCGGCCAGTAGCCTAGCCAGCGGTCTAGAAAACGGCCGCTTAGCTCCAGACCCAAACGAGGCCAGGCCAGGCGAGGCTGAGGGCACGGAAGCCGGGGCCACAGCAGGCGGAGATGATGAAGCCACAGCAGGCGAGGACGAAGCTGAAGCCGAGCCAGGCGAGGACGAAACTGGACCAGGCGAGGCTGGAGCTGAAGCCGAAGCCGGACCAGGCGAGGATGAAGACTCGGACGTAGCCGGACCAGGCGAGGATGAAGACTCGGACGAAGCCGGACCAGGCGAAGCACAGGCAGAAGCCGGACCAGGCGAAGCAGAGGCTGAAGGCTCTGAGGCTGGACCAGACGAGGCTGATGACTCGGACGAAGCCGGACCAGGCGAAGCAGAGGCTGAAGGCTCTGAGGCTGGACCAGACGAGGCTGATGACTCGGACGAGGCTGGACCAGACGAGGCTGATGACTCGGACGAAGCCGGACCAGGCGAAGCAGAGGCTGAAGGCTCTGAGGCTGGACCAGACGAGGCTGATGACTCGGACGAAGCCGGACCAGGCGAAGCAGAGGCTGAAGGCTCTGCGGCTGGACCAGACGAGGCTGATGACTCGGACGAAGCCGGACCAGGCGAAGCAGAGGCTGAAGGCTCTGAGGCTGGACCAGACGAGGCTGATGACTCGGACGAGGCTGGACCAGACGAGGCTGATGACTCGGACGAAGCCGGACCAGGCGAAGCACAGGCAGAGGCTGGACCAGGCGAGGCTGAAGACTCGGACGAAGCCGGACCAGGCGAGGCTGAAGACTCGGACGCAGCTGGACCAGGCGAGGCTGAAGACTCGGACGCAGCTGGACCAGGCGAGGCTGAAGACTCGGATGCAGCTGGCGATGAGGCTGCAGCTGGCGATGAGGCTGCAGCTGGCGATGAGGCTGCAGCTGGCGATGGCTGGACGGGCTCCTCGGGCCCTCCAGCTGACGAAGCAGGAGGCTGGACGGGCTCCTCGGGCCCTCCAGCTGAAACAGGAGACAGGACGGGCTCCTCGGGCCCTCCAGCTGAAACAGGAGACAAAGGCCGGAGCGGTCCCTCGGACCCTCCAGCGGAGACACGAGACAAAGGCCGGAGCGGTCCCTCGGACCCTCCAGCTGACGTGGCATGAGGCCGGACGGGCTCCTCGGGCCCTCCAGCAGACGTGGCATGCATCAAAGGCCGGAGCGATCCCTCGGACCCTCCAGCGGAGACAGGAGACAGGACGGGCTCCTCGGGCCCTCCAGCTGAAACAGGAGACAAAGGCCGGAGCGGTCCCTCGGACCCTCCAGCGGCGACACGAGACAAAGGCCGGAGCGGTCCCTCGGACCCTCCAGCTGACGTGGCATGAGGCCGGACGGGCTCCTCGGGCCCACCAGCAGACGTGGCATGCATCAAAGGCCGGAGCGATCCCTCGGACCCTCCAGCGGAGACAGGAGACGAAGGCCGGAGCGGTCCCTCGGACCCTCCAGCGGAGACAGGAGACGAAGGCCGGAGCGGTCCCTCGGACCCTCCAGCGGAGACACGAGACAAAGGCCGGAGCGGTCCCTCGGACCCTCCAGCGGAAGTCACCGCGGAGACTAGAGACAAAGGCCGGAGCGGTCCCTCGGACCCTCCAGCGGAGACACGAGACAAAGGCCGGAGCGGTCCCTCGGACCCTCCAGCAGAAGTCACCACTAAGCCAGCAGTCATGGAGTCCTCTGGCAAACACGAAGGCAACTGGCGATGCACTGAGCACTGGCTCTGCCCAGGCAACGCTGACATGGTGCAGTTCCCAGGTGGCTGCATATACTTCAGGGGTCCAGAATCAGCCGGGGACTGAGACCTAGCCTCTGGGGAAGCCCTGGAGCGGCAACCTGTGCCAATGGCGGCTGAACCATGAGAAGCACCTTGAGGTGAAATGAAACTGTCTCCCTGCACGGAGTGAATGAGTGAAGCCGATGATACTGGAGCCAGAGCTACGGGTAGCGGGGGCACTGGAGCTACTGGGGCCTGCGCTACAGGCGGCACTGGAGCTACTGGGGCCTGCGCTACAGGCGGCACTGGAGCTACTGGGGCCTGCGCTACAGGCGGCACTGGAGCTACTGGGGCCTGCGCTACAGGCGGCTCTGGACACTGAACTGAGAGAGTTTGCGGGGGAGCTAACTGAGCTGAGAGAGTTTGCGGGGGAGCTAACTGAGCTGAGAGAGTTTGCGGGGGAGCTAACTGAGCTGAGAGAGTTTGCGGGGGAGCTAACTGAGCTGAGAGAGTTTGCGGGGGAGCTAACTGAGCTGAAAGAGGCTGCGGGGGAGCTAACTGAGCTGCCGGTAGCTGCACAGGCGATAAGCAGCTCGCGTTGACATCCGCCACACAAAACACAGCCCCTGAATGAACAGTCACAAAGTCTGGTACCGACACAGAGTCCTCACTCACCACAGCCAGCGAATTAGAAGTCCGAACGTCCGGCTGTGGGGTGGCGCGCCCGCGGCGCGATCGGCGTTTCTTCCCCGCAGATGGCTCCGACGGGCCGGGCAAGACCACATCCGGCGAGTCGGGCAGCGAGGCAGGAGTGGCTGGGAGAAGGTGCGGTGTGAGCCGGAGAAAAGCCTGCATGGTCGAAGGAAGCGATTGCAGAAGCCATGGCAGGCCAGAAAAGAGCCGTTGTAGCCGACTTTCCACGGCACGACGAAGCTCCTCTGGAGGGTTGTCAAGCCACAGCCCGAGGAGAATCTCCACGTTATATGTAACGTCGTCCCGGAGCTCCTCGGACGGATTTACTGCTGCAGGGTCCATGGTGGCTGGTTCGTACTGTCACGGATTGCCGAGGCAAGCCGTGTGGGATTGTAGGAAAGGACCAAAAAGGCAGCAGCTCTGGTGCAGGTGAGTGTTTATTTACAGTGGTGGGTAAGTACAAACAGCGGTGGCGACAAAACATGAAACTGGAGACCTAAACTGGGTAAACTAAGAAGACAAACCAGAATGAGGATGCAGGGAGGTCCGGAGCAATACATACGGGAAGACGCAGGGAGACCAAGGGGAAACAACACAGACGAACCAGCAATTACTAAGACAGAAATACAACTTAAATACACTCAGAGAACACAGGGAGATTACACACAGGTGGGAAACACAGCTGGGAGTGATTAACATAGCGAGACTAGGGAGGCAACACTGAAAACACTCACATAAGACGCAGACCTTCACAATAAAACAGGAACACGCGGGCAGGACAGAGTAAACACTAACAAAGGAAGAACAGAACCAAAATCGAAGAGAAACACAAAATGCTGGGTCAAAAGGACCCAGGATCATGACACCATGGGGCAGTGGAGGGCTGGCTCCGCCTCGGAGCCCAGCTCTTCCCGGCAGGCAGAGAGCGCAGACGGAGGAGAGCAACCCATGCAGATTGGAGGCTCGAATCTCTCCGCCGCGGAACGCCAGCGCCGTATCTCTGCCGGTGAGTGCCTCTATTGCGGCCACAAGGGACATGTGGTTGCCTCTTGCCCATCTCGAGCAAAAGGTTGCGCCCACCAGTGACGGTAGGAGTGCTGGTGGGCGGTCTCAGCCAAGACAAATCTCCTCCACGGTTAATGCTGTCTGCCAAGCTCACGGTCAACACCAAGGGTCATGTTCTCTCCGTTTTGATAGATTCAGGGGCGGAACAGAATTTTATTGACTCTGAATTAGCAGACCGCCTTCAGCTAGGGCAGGAACCTCTTCCCCACACTTTGCATGTCACTGCTTTGTCCGGCCAGCGCCTACCTGACATTACTCACGTCACTGAGCCCGTTGTTCTTACTCTGTCTGGCAACCATACTGAGGAAATATGTTTTTTTGTGTTTAAGGCCACTCGGACGCCGCTCGTTCTCGGGCACCCCTGGCTTCGTCAACACAACCCGTGCATTAATTGGCTTACGGGACGCATTACGGGGTGGGGAGAGGAGTGCCATATGACCTGCCTTAAATCCGCCTCACCGCCTCACACACCAGCCTCCCTCGCCAAGTCGACCGCGCCCTCCGATTTGTCCGGAGTGCCCCCTGTTTATCATGATCTCGCCGAAGTGTTTCGCAAGGACCGGGCCCAGTCGTTGCCTCCTCACCGACCGTACGATTGCGCTATCGACTTGCTCCCTGGTGCGCCATTGCCTACTAGCCGTCTCTACAGCATCTCTCTACCGGAGCGAGAGGCTATGGAGTCATACATCTCAGAGTCCCTCGCCGCCGGCTTGATCCGCGCATCCTCATCGCCCGTAGCAGCAGGGTTTTTCTTCGTCGAGAAAAAAGACAAGTCTCTCCGCCCGTGCATCGACTACCGTGGATTGAATAACATAACCATCAAAAACAAATATCCACTCCCACTTCTGACCTCTGCTTTTGAGCTGCTCCAGGGGGCGACAGTTTTCAGCAAATTGGACTTGAGGAGCGCATATCACTTAGTTCGGATCCGAGAGGGCGACGAGTGGAAGACCGCCTTCAATACTCACCTTGGACACTTTGCATACTTGGTTATGCCGTTTGGCCTCTCTAATGCTCCTGCAGTTTTTCAAGCACTCGTTAATGATGTTTTGAGGGATTTCATCAACAGGTTCGTCTTCGTCTACCTCGACGACATCCTGATCTTCTCCAAATCACTGTCAGAGCATGAGACCCACGTCAGACAGGTCCTGCAACGCCTGCTGGAAAATCGGTTGTTCGTAAAAGGTGAGAAATGTGTCTTCCACGTGTCCACAGTTGCCTTCTTAGGCTACGTCATCGAGCAGGGAGACCTACGTCCTGACCCAGCTAAGGTGAAAGCCGTGGTGGAGTGGCCTGAACCCCCCAACCGACGGCAGCTGCAGCGGTTCCTCGGCTTCGCTAACTTCTATAGGAGGTTCATCCGGGACTATAGCAAGGTAGCTCTGCCTTTAACACAATTGACCTCTCCCAAGGTTCCTTTTCAGTGGAACGATGCTGCCCAATCAGCCTTCCTGGAGCTGAAAGAGCGATTTGCCTCAGCACCCATTCTGGTCCAGCCCGACCTAACCCTGCAGTTTGTGGTGGAGGTGGACGCATCCGACACGGGAGCAGGAGCGGTCCTCTCGCAACAGAGGGATGGTAAGCTCCACCCGTGTGCCTTTTTCTCCCGTCGTCTCACCCCCGCAGAACGCAACTACGACGTTGGCGATCGGGAACTTCTTGCCATCAAGCTCGCCTTGGAGGAGTGGAGGCACTGGCTGGAGGGCACTGCCCAACCGTTCATCGTTTGGACAGACCATAGGAATCTGGCATATCTGCAAACCGCAAAGAGGCTTAACGCCAGACAAGCAAGGTGGGCTCTGTTTTTTACGCGGTTCCACTTTTCAATTACTTACAGGCCAGGATCCCGCAACGTCAAGCCGGACGCCCTGTCTCGACAGTTCTCCACCTCCGAAGACCCGGCGGACCCTGCTCCCATCCTCCCGGCCACCTGTGTGGTGGGGGCTGTCTCCTGGGAAATCGAGTCGGCCATTCGCGAGGCTCAGAGAGCCGAACCGGATCCAGGAGGCGGCCCTGCGGGGCGCCTGTTCGTTCCCCAACCTGTCAGGTCTCAGGTATTACAGTGGGCACACACAGCCCGTTTCTCCTGTCACCCAGGAATACACCGCACAATTACTTTCCTGCAGCGCTACTTTTGGTGGCCCACCCTGAGCCGGGACGCCAAAGAATACGTCTCCGCGTGTACAACCTGCGCTCAAAACAAGACCCCAAACCAGCCACCCTCGGGTCCGCTTCATCCCTTACCCACGCCCACCAGACCATGGTCCCATGTTTCTCTGGATTTTGTGACCGGCCTCCCGCCATCTGCAGGTAATACGGTCATACTCACGATCATTGACCGCTTTTCTAAGGCAGCTCACTTTGTTGCTCTGCCCAAGCTGCCTACAGCATTGGAGACTGCTCGCCTGCTCACCACCCATGTCTTTCGCCTGCATGGCATTCCAGATGACATCGTGTCTGACCGGGGTCCTCAATTCACGTCCCGTGTGTGGAGGGAGTTCTGCACCTCATTGGGATCTAAGGTCAGTCTCTCCTCTGGTTATCATCCGCAGAGCAATGGCCAGTCCGAACGGGCGAACCAGGAGTTGGAGGCGGCCCTGCGCTGCGTCGTCTCTTCCAACCAGGCCGTCTGGAGCGAGGAACTGCCCTGGATCGAGTACGCCCACAACAGCATGACCTCCTCCGCCACGGGCCGGTCCCCTTTCGAAGCTTCTCTGGGGTTCCAGCCATCTCTTTTTCCCTCCATCGAGGGCGAACACTCTGTGCCATCCGTCCGGGCGCATCTGTGTAGGTGTCGTCGAGTGTGGAAGGCCACCCGGGCTGCGTTGTTACGCACCAAGGACCGCAACAAACGCTTCGCTGACCGCCGCCGGTCCTCCGCTCTCGCCTATACTGTTGGGCAGAAGGTATGGCTTTCCACACGCTTCGTTCCCATCCAGGCGGAATCCAGGAACCTCTCTCCTGCCTATATCGGCCCGTTCGAGATCTCGGCTTTGGTTAACCCTGTGTCTGTTAAGCTCAAGCTGCCTCGCAACATGAAGATACACGATGTCTTCCATGTATCTCAGGTTAAACCTCTCCGGTCCAGTCCTCTGTGCCCGCCTTCCGGGCCCCCTCCTCCCCCCCGGCTCGTGGACGGTCTGCCGGCTTACTCGATCACCCGTATCATGGATTCTCGGCGACGGGGGCGTGGCTTCCAGTACCTGGTGGATTGGGAGGGCTATGGCTTGGAGGAGCGGTCCTGGGTCCCTCGGGCGGCCATCCTGGACCGGCGCATGCTGCGGGCGTTCCATCGTCTGCATCCGGATAAGCCTGGTGGGTCGCCGGGGGGCTCCCGTTGAGGGGGGGGGTACTGTCATGGTCCCTGTGCCTCACCAGCTGATTCTGTATTAGGCAACATGTTTTCTCTCTCTCTCTCTCTCTCTCTCTCTCTCTCTCTCCTGCCGGGGCGATGCTCATTATGGGCTCCCGCCCCTGGCCCACGCACCTGCTGCCGATCGGGATAATCACAAGGCCGATTTAAGACAGCAGCACTGTGTCACTCGTCGCTGGATCGTTGAGTTATCAGCGTCAGTCGCTCAGTAGATTGTAAATAAGGATCTGTGAGTTCGTTCCGTCTGTTCGCCTCTAACTATAATCTCTGTGTACAGATCTATCCCGGACCTTTCCCAGCCTGCCTGTCATCCCGTGGACGAGTGAGTGGATGGTGTTTCCCCAGTGTGGGGAGTGAAGAGAGAGAGCCTTTGGAGGGCGTCAGATTCCCGTCTTTTCCCTCACATACCCCGGAACCCTGGACCCCCCTCCCCTCCCTCCAGCACTTTGTAAATAGCATCACCTGGTGTCGTTGTGTAAATAAAATCTGTAAATCCTGTAAGGAGTCCCGGTCTGCGCCTGAGTCCGTTAACTGAAACCTGACAAAGGCCATACATTAAACTGCATTTACAAATGTTATATTTTTGATTGAATCATAAGTGGTGTAAACCTGCCTACCAGTAAATTGCAATATAAATTCCTGTGTTTTGTTGCCAGACATGTGCATAGTATATAAAATATAAACTGACCAGCTCCCTGCTCATTGTTTTCTGTATCAACCTTTACTCTTAATATTCATGGCTGGAAACCCAGGCACCAGCATATGATATGCTAAGTGCCCGGGTTATCTGTGGTATGTTTCAGCAAACCATAGTAGCATTAACAATTCTAGGTCTTGACAACAGCATGTTTCTATAAACGTATCATTGTTAATATTTAAAGTCGTTATGCCTTTTGGGCAGCTTTTAGTGCAATTATATTAAAGCAAAGCTATTATAATCATTTACCCATATGAAGATCCATCACCTAATTATTATTGTATTTCACTTCTGTTAGTTGTAAGATATTTTAGCTGGTTTTCATGTAAAATGACCATAAGTCATTGCTATACTGATTCAGTGTTAGCTGTTGTATACAAGGCTCCTTCATGATATGAATCCTAAATTTATAAGAAACATACCAAAAATATTTTGACTTTTATTTGTAGTATCCCAACAACAATGCAACAAAACAGTTCCTGCAAGTGGAACCAAGTTATTGTCCCATTAAATGCAACATGTTTTACATTTATATTTGTGTATCTTTATGAAATGTTTGAAATTAAAAATAAATGGTATTCTTCCATGTTACTGAGCTCATGTGTGGCAGTCTCTTGAATTCTGGCATGTTCAAATAGATAAGGAGCTTGATGAACATATTCAAAACAACAATACAAATGTACTGTGTACAGTAACATTTTATTGGAAAAAGTTTACAAGAAACCTGTTCTTGCCAATGCCAATAACATGACTAAAACTCATAACCGTATAAGCTGCCCTGTAACAAGAATGACTCAACTTTTAAAACAAACTTATAGATCTCATACAGTCTTGCTATGCATCAGTATACATCAGTGACTTACTGTAAAGACCATGAACACTGGCTATTGTGGTATCACATATTCCTTCAGTGTCATCTATGTTATAGAAATAAATACAAGTGTTAATGGTTGAGAACATACATGCATACAAATAAAAATGCATAATTTCTGGCAGTAACAAGACATTTTTTCAGGTGTTAAGATTAATACTATATCTGAGAACATGACAATTTGGCATTACAAAAGGATGCCTGAATAATCACAGTACTTGACCACTGCACTGAACTGTACAGTGTTTATTTATGATCTCAGTAATCAATAACTGTCTTCAAAACAGACTGAATCCTTTAAGCAGCTTGAATCAATTTGATGGATGAATAACAGGTATGCTTAGAAACAATATGACATTAAGAAAATACTGGAATTTAAAAAAATATTTTCACCAACTTTATATGGAACCTTTGTAATCAACAACAAATGCCAAACTTTAATACCTTAACCTACCTTAACTAAAAATTGCATATACTGTAAAGCAAAATATTTTCAGACATGACAAATGCTAAAGTATAAAATTGTACTTATTCCTTTTACAATACAGTGTTGCATAACAGCATTACTTTTACATTATAACTATGTTCAGTTTTAGCCCTGACCTAATAAGAAAATACCATCTGAATGAATTAGTCTTTCTACTAATTACTTACAAAAGTATTTGACTGTACTGAGCTCTCACACCACACATGGTGCATTAAAGAAAGTTTAAGAGCAGTTTAATTATAGTTTATACATCTTAAGTAATCTTTCTTCATGCTTTTGCTGAAGGTTTCTGTCTTACAGCTGGAAAGCTTGGATTTGGTGAAGACAGCTCTGGATATGGTAGTAAACAGTGTACCTGTTCGTTTTGTTTTGTGACTGTATTATGTAAAACTCAAAATGATAAAAGAAAATGAAATATTAGCCAAAACTAGACTTCTAACAGAGATGAGAAACTTCTCTCTAATTAAAAAAAGTATACTGTATAAGTTCAAAATACATAAAAATACATATTCCTAACATCTCTTTACAGTTATGCTCTAGTGTGCATGAGCAGTTCAAATGTAGCACATTACTGTGAGAGTCTAAACAATGTCCATCACCCAAATATTACTTTCAAGAACTGCATTAAATTCAGAACGAAAATCTGGGAAGTTTTCATAGCTGCAGAACATTCCCACACGTGCGTCCGACTGGTCTTCTTGTAAACTCTGTCATATCTTGAAATTCCACATAAATACTGTTTGTTACTATAAGGTCAGATCCGGTGCAGAAACGCATAAATTTCTGAAGTTTAATGTTATCCAGCTCTCTGATGAATCTTTTGAGATGATTTTTCACTTCTTTTTGTTGTGGAGTCAAATCCACAGCAAATTTCAGCAGCTGGCACACTTTTTTTGAAGTTGGTTGCAGTTCAGAGAATAACTTGGTCAGTCCCTCCGGACTGAGGGAGATATGGGGGTCGATGATCTCCCGCCAGCAGTCAATAACAAACATTGGTTTTTGGACAAGCTCTTTGTGTGCTATTTCATCAAGGATTGTAGGAAGAGTCTCAGCAGTGATTCTTTTTCTACAGCCATAACTGTCAAGAACTTCCACAAGATCATCCAAGTCAACTGCAGAGAAATCTTTTACTGCTTCCATCAAAACATCACATTCTTGGCTGCTGACAAACTGTAGAAAGTGTGCTTTAAGATCACTGTAAACACCACTGAAAAGCACTTGTTCCAGAAAAGGGATTGCAAGTTTATTTGGAAATACTGACATTCTTGGTAACCTTTCAGGAGTATTTGCCCAACTGCCTTCCATTTTTCAGCAGGAAAATCATGGCGAATGAATGGCACTTTAACGGTTGCACCTAGGGTGCATCGCTCATAAAATTCATGCCAGAAGCATGTGAGTACATCTCTTAGTATTCCTGATCCAGTGCCTGTTTCTTCTGTGTTGTCTGGAAGTATGCGCTTCACATTCAGTGTTTTGGTCAAAATCTCCTCATCAGAGAAAGCAGTAATCATGTCATGTAAAGTGTCAGTATGACGTATGGTGATTGTTATTATGTTCTCTGAATTAGGTGGACTGAGGGGTACAAGAAAACCCTCATAGACTAATGTGTCTTCTGTATCTTCTTCAGCATCAAAAATTGGACCAAAAGTAATTTCTGGATCATCTAAAATTTCTGAACCAGCGATGACTTCATCAAAATTACCCCTGACTTCCCCCACTTGCAATGGATTAATATCACTGCCACTGCTTTCTGAGACAAACACCACATCAGATGTCTCACTGGCATCTTCTTCAGGATCTTTTGGTTTTGTTGCAATGTAGAAGCGTAACATTGTCAGCCTCGCTGCCTCATACATATTGCCAATAGACTGGCAGGTATCATCAGTAAGGTGGTTCTGTTTAAAGTCCCAAACCTCAAACTCAAAATCTGTTTCACATCCCTTAGGAGATATGCCATTAGGAAAAAAAAGTTTCTTTCCTTCCTGAAGAATATCTTTTAATCCAGCATCAGTGGCCATTTGAATTTTTCTAGTGCCACCTCCCTGCTTCGCTCTCACCTGTTTGGCTATTTTTCCATCACAATGTATCCATCCTATCTCAACATTGCGTGTTGCTTTTTGCTCCTTTGTCTGTCTTATTCCTGCATCTGTATGTGAAGTGTTCTCCTTTGGACTTTCTTTTCTGGTTTTCATTTTCTCACGAAGTTTTTGCAGAAGTCCTAGTTTTCTTTTTGACAGTGGTTGCTTGCTTTAGCAGAAATTGAAGAGGGCAATTCGGTCTCCGTACGAGGGAATGTAGTTTGCCAAAGTTGCGTCATCCATCAGCGCTATGACGTCACAGTCAATCTGCACACAGGAAGAAAGAAAAGACAGTCATTTTCTGCAACATTTACACTGCAAAGCAATATTACAGTTAAGCCTCTTAGGTCACCGCTAATGCCAGTAGGAGAGTACTGACTGTAGTTATCAGAAAAGCTATCTATTTTATGCAGGGCGAAACACAATAATGAAAGAAGCAAACTAAGGCATAGCCTTTCAGTAAATAATAAATCCTCTTCTGTATTTAAAAAAAAGCAGGACTTGATTGGTTATGATGTAGGTAGTACGTCTTCTAAGGATGTTCTACGACACTGTGGTGGCGTCTGCTGTCTTTTATGTTGTGGTCTGCTGGAGTGGTGGAATGGCAGAGAGGGACAGGGGGAAACTTAACAAACTGGTCGGGAGGGCCAGCTTTAGCGGTCTGCTAAAGTCCACTGAGCAGACTGGGGAGGAGAGGATGTTGTCTAAGCTAACATCCACCATGGACAACACCTCCACGCTCTCTGCATGAGACTGTACGACCACTGAGCAGCTCGATCAGCAGTAGACTTTTGTGTACACGCTTGTGTACATAACTCTGTACATTTTTATCTGTACATATGAATGTTACTTATGTATGTAAGACTATAACGCAGAGTCATAAATACACAGTCCATTTAGTCATTTAAGCAAAAGTATTACACATAGAACACAAAGTAACATTGTAAATCACTCTTTGGCACAATATCGGGATTATTTTGTTATTTATTTATTTATTTTTGTGTTTATGCGAACAATATGCCTGATTTGCGACTTTCTGCACTTCTATTGGTTGTGCGAACAAACGTCACGTCACTCCGAGGTCAAAGTTCAACCCGGCAGCGCTCCTCAGCCAGCACTTTTATATATAGGAGAAAGATGATGTCATTCTGACATTATAAACAGTTTGCTCATTTCTTCCGACACTGTACCACTAACGTATACACAGTTACATGCACAACATTAGTTTGTGTTAGCTAACATGTTGTGAGGGGATCGTCAGTCGGCCACCGTCAGAACAACAACCGGGGCTGTGTCGGTGGCTGTGTATGAACGCCACCCATTTTTCTGAGTGAAATATCCGCATAAACATTCATTACAGTTTCTCTCCTCCGCTGTACTAAGTGTAACTTACTTGTACACATCAAATATATCAGTGATATTGGCAGGCGGCTAGCATCTGTAACACAGCTCCGCTTAACTGCCTTGAAAAACTCTGAAATACTAGAACAATAAAATAAAATGCAACGAACCCATCTGGGATGATCCTGCGATCAACAACAGTTAAAACGTCAATTCACCTAGTATACTGTAACATCGTGAAACACGTTCATTCCTATATAACATTATAAGCTAACAAGCATGCTAACAGCTAACCGTAACTGTACTGTAACTGTTTTCCTGTAAAAATAGGAGACACCAAACTATCTCTCTTTTTGTTACTCACCTTCTGCTCTTCCATTAATAAAATAGCATCTTCGGGGACCCCTTGGCCACGCAAAAAGTCACTTATATCCACCATATTTAGTGAATTAGTTCTCCACCTGCCAAACTGGACACATCGCTGTCACTGAAGCTGGAAGCCTGCAGGTGCCCACCTCAAAATTCTGAGATTAAAGTCAGAATTCTGATAATAAAGTCAGAATTCTGAGAAAAAAGTCAGAATTCTGAGATTAAAGTCAGAATTCTGAGAATAAAGTCAGAATTCTGAGATTAAAGTCAGAATTCTTTTTTTTTTTTTTTCCAGTGGCCCTAATCCTCTTCCATAAAGGTGTGAGCATCACAGCAGATGCCTTTGTGTCAAAGCAGCTGAGGATAAAACACAGAAAAACATGAAGGTGATTTTCCTGGCCTGGGATTTTATAAAAATATTCTGCAGTACATCAAAAACGAAAGAAAACCATTGATCAACATATGAACATTACCTCTCAAGGTACAGCGGTTTTATTAGAGACACAGTTAAGCGTTTTGCATTTTGCATAATTTTAAAAAGTTTAAATTTGTTCAGAAGCCGATTGAACAGCAGAAATTAGGTTTTCTTTTCGGAAGTAAGTAAAAGGAAAAAAAAAAACAGCGGCCGACAGCGCTGTAAACAACGGTAGACTTGTGCGTAACAAGCAAACGAATAATGCCGAAAACTGATTTTTAGACGGGAAACTGTTCTTGAAGAGAGAGAGAGAGAGAGAGCTGTGTATGAAGTGTGATTTTATTGTGGTGGAAGCAAAACAGTAAAAGTCAGAGGGAATTCATGACAATGTTTATGTGAAGCTTAGTTTGGATCTTCTTTTGCTTCTGGTTTAGTCAATATTGTTTGGAGAGAGATCAAACTAACAGCTTTAGAATCAGCGCAAAAGGGGCGTAAACACAAAGCGCGGACCCGCCAAAACATCAGAATCTGCGAGCTGTCGGCTTTCAGTCCCGACCGTGTCCGTGCCGTCGGGTGAGAAAGGCGACATCTCACTGATTCTGATCCATCGGCGGGTCCGCGCTTTGTGTTTACGTCTTTGTGCAGAATCCGTGTTCCTGCTCTCATTTACTGTTTTAGCTGTTTCGTGGTTGTTTAAATTTTGTGAGGTTTAACCTGAGATTCTGGCATTTTGGGCAAAATAAATTTATATTAAAAAGTCAATGCAGGATTTTAATGAATCGATATCACGTTATCCAAGTCTGAATCAATTTTAATCGATAAATCAATTATCAAAACCCACCCCTAGAGCTAACATGTCCAAAATTTCAGGAGTAGTTAGTCATTATAAGAAGTGTTTGTGAACTAAAAATCAAGACTGTTGGATACTGTTTGTCCGTGATTTGAACAGTCCAGCGTGTGCTCCCAACACAGGAGAAACAAATTCTACTGGGGAAACCTACCTTGGCACCACCATTGTGCAGGTGAAGCCAAAGGCAAGATATGCTTCATTATACTTTCTATTCTTGTTATATCTTGTTGGAAACATATTTGGTGATGCGTCATCTTTTGTTTAGCATCCATTATGCTAGCAGTGTCCAAGTGTTCTTTTTTCTTTATTCATACCCCCCACCCCCCGCAATGGTTCCTCACCCCGCTCCAGTGGTGGCGCCCCCCACATTAACATATTTTATTGTGTAAACTGTTGTCGGAACCATACTGAATTTAACCAGATACATATTTTATATAGTGAGAGAGAGAGATTATGGAAATGGCTAACAAAGAGCCATTATGATTCATCATACATTAAAATAGCAGACAAATCAACAATACAGTTCTTCCAATTAATGGCTAATTAATCTTGAGAAGATCTTGCTCTTGACGAAGGCGGTCGCACTTTTCTCCTCTCCTCCTCTCCCTTAGCTTCCCTGCTTAGCCTCTTGTGTCCTTGTCTAGTCTCGTGTTTTTTGTATTACTTTTCCCTGGAACACTCTCTCACAGTCTGTTCTCTAAAACCTAAAAGAGAATTATGGATTGGATCAACTGGTCTCTGAATGCAATTGACACCCTTTTCTCAACGAGAAGTCTGGGCTCGGGTGAGCATGAGTGCTGAAGATATCTACCTATTCGGAACCATGATAACAGGGTTCTTGCTGATCGGAGCTGGCCTGGCCCTGGCTTATCGAAGAATTAAGGAAGCGGAACCGGCTGTTCAAACCCCCACAAGGCTGCCCGCTGGGATTGGAACGATGGGACGAGTTGTGAGTTCTCAAAATGGGCTCATTGAGTGCAGCACGGATAAGATCTTGGAGAAGCTTACGGCTGCCGTGAATACTCAGAATAAGACCTCTGAGCGCAAACTGGATCACATCTTGGAGAAGCTCACTGCGGTCGTGAGTTCTCAGAATCGGCTCTTTGAGCACAAGAATGACAACATCACAGAGCGTAATGTTGATAACATCAACATTACGCTCACGCTCTCCAACGGGAGATTGAGAGACCAGTGTCGGACTGTTAGAACAGCTTTGAAATTCATATGAGTTGTTCGCCCTAAAGTAAAAACCACCATCACTTCATGCGGATACCCCCTCGGCGCCAGCTGCGGTCTCAAGGCTGGAGCTGAACAACAACACCCTGATAACGGCTGTGTGTTGACTGTTCTTCCCATTCTATGCAAGGCCACCTGGGTTGGCTGGAAGACTGTTTACTTAGCCTGGCAGGGTGAAGGACACTGTCTCAGCTGAACTCTGGACACATACACACACACGCACACAGACATATATACACATGCAGATGTACACTCATCCCCCCTCCCCCTCCAAACGCCTTCGACGCTTATTCCCCTCCGATGCTGACGGTGGATCAAGGAGACCAGTGCTTATGCTACAGGCCCTGATGTACTGTCTACACTGGCTGTCTCTCACCCTTTACCCATCCCTGTTGCTTGTCATGTGTTTCTTTGGTGTATTAAGAGTTTTTTCATGTGCTATGTGCAGAGGTGGTTTTTTCTGTTGTCAAACTGATCTCCCTGTTGGAGCTCAGTCTGGGGGGAGTTATTTTTTTCTCCTTATCTTTCCTCATGTTGTGCTTTTTCCATGTTATACCCCTCTGACTTGTCTTCCCCATGTGATGTTTGTGTAATGTATGTATGGTCGGAAGGGTAAGAAGGCACTGGCACGACTGGCAGCCTTAACCCAATTTACCTCGGGATGAATAAACTATGATCAATCAATCAATCAATTAATACTGTGCTGAACATGGTCCAAAAGATTCATAAGCCACATCAGTGTCTACTGTCTGTCTACTGTTTGCTATCATAGCCAAGTGGCTAACAAAGGTAAACAGAAGTTTTCCCAGTCCCTATTAATGAATGCTATCTTGTTTCAGGATACATGTCATACATAATACCTGCCAT
>NW_024387419.1:0-341902 GCF_900408965.1 Simochromis diagramma | reverse complement strand
ATGCATCACTGATTGAAGTAAACAAGAACAACCCCAGGTTTCTCTTCAGCACTGTAGCCAGGCTGACAAAAAGTCAGAGCTCTTTTGAGCCAACCATCCCTTTAACGTTAACTAGTAATGACTTCATGAACTTCTTCACAAATAAAATTTTTATCATTAGAGAAAAAATTACCAATAATCATCCCACAGATGTAATATTATCTACAGCTACTCTTAGTACCATTGATGTTAAGTTAGACTCTTTTTCTCCAATTGATCTTTCTGAGTTAACTTCAATAATTACTTCCTCCAAACCATCAACGTGTCTTTTAGACCCCATTCCTACAAAACTGCTCAAAGAAGTCCTGCCATTAATTAATTCTTCAATTTTAAATATGATCAACCTATCTCTAATGATCGGCTATGTACCACAGGCCTTCAAGCTGGCTGTAGTTAAACCTTTACTCAAAAAGCATCTCTAGACCCAGCAGTCTTAGCTAATTATAGGCCAATCTCCAACCTTCCTTTCATATCAAAAATCCTTGAAAGAGTAGTTGTCAAACAGCTAACAGATCATCTGCAGAGGAATGGTTTATTTGAAGAGTTTCAGTCAGGTTTCAGAGCTCATCACAGCACAGAAACAGCTTTAGTGAAGGTTACAAATGATCTTCTTATGGCCTCTGACAGTGGACTCATCTCTGTGCTTGTCCTGCTAGACCTTAGTGCAGCGTTCGATACTGTTGACCATAATATCCTATTAGAGCGATTAGAACATGCTGTAGGTATTACAGGTACTGCACTGCAGTGCTTTGTATCATATCTATCTAATAGACTCCAATTTGTGCATGTAAATGGAGAGTCCTCTTCACACACTGAGGTTAATTATGGAGTTCCACAGGGTTCAGTGCTAGGACCAATTCTGTTTACATTATACATGCTTCCCTTAGGCAGTATCATTAGAAGACATAGCATACATTTTCACTGCTATGCTGATGACACCCAGCTCTATCTGTCCATGAAGCCAGATAACACACACCAATTAGTTAAACTGCAGGAATATCTTAAAGACATAAAGACCTGGATGGCCGCTAACTTTCTGCTTTTTAATTCAGATCAAGCTGAGGTTATTGTACTCGGCCCTGAAAAGCCTAGAAATATGGTATCTAACCAGATTCGTACTCTGGATGGCATTACCTTGGCCTCCAGTAATGCTGTGAGGAACCTTGGAGTCATTTTTGACCAGGACATGTCCTTCAACGCACATATTAAACAAATATGTAAGACTGCTTTCTTCCATTTGTGCAACATCTCTAAAATTAGAAATATCCTGTCTCAGAGTGACGCTGAAAAACTAGTTCATGCATTTATTACTTCCAGGCTGGACTACTGTAATTCATTATTATCAGGATGTCCAAAAAACTCGCTGAAAAGCCTTCAACTAATCCAAAATGCTGCAGCAAGAGTCCTGACAGGGACTAGAAAGAGAGAGCATATTTCTCCTGTTTTGGCTTCCCTTCATTGGCTTCCTGTTAAATCCAGAATTGAATTCAAAATCCTGCTCCTCACATACAAGGTCTTAAATAATCAGGCCCCATCTTATCTTAATGACCTTGTAGTACCATATTACCCTATTAGAGCGCTTCGCTCTCGCTCTGCAGGCCTACTTGTTGTTCCTAGAGTATTTAAAACTAGAATGGGAGGGAGAGCCTTCAGTTTTCAGGCCCCTCTTCTGTGGAACCAGCTTCCAGTTTGGATTCGGGAGACAGACACTATCTCTACTTTTAAGATTGGGCTTAAAACTTTCCTTTTTGCTAAAGCATATAGTTAGGGCTGGACCAGGTGACCCTGAATCCTCCCTTAGTTATGCTGCAATAGACGTAGGCTGCCAGGGGATTCCCATGATGCATTGAGTTTTTCCTTTCCAGTCACCTTTCTCACTCACTGTGTGTTAATAGGCCTCTCTGCATTGAATCATATCTGTTATTAACCTCTGTCTCTCTTCCACAGCATGTCTTTATCCTGTCTTCCTTCTCTCACCCCAACCGGTCGCAGCAGATGGCCGCCCCTCCCTGAGCCTGGTTCTGCTGGAGGTTTCTTCCTGTTAAAAGGGAGTTTTTCCTTCCCACTGTCGCCAAAGTGCTTGCTCATAGGGGGTCATATGATTGTTGGGCTTCTCTCTGTATCTATGAAGCGCCTTGAGGCGACTTTTGTTGTGATTTGGCGCTATATAAATAAAATTGAATTGAATTGAATTGACAACATTGTATTTTACTCAGTTGTATATAGCATTTCTATTCTGTTTTATTCTATTGTAGCCAGTATTTTATTTTATTTAATCCTATAGTGTACAGTTGTGTACAGTATCTTATTCTTATTGTTATCCTATTCCAGTCTCTCTAATTTTGTTATGTAACTTTGCACTGCCCACTTTCTGCTGTAATAAAACAAATTTCCCACATGTGAGACTAATAAAGCTTGTCTTATCTTATCTTATCTCGCTGTGCAAGAAACTGCACAATGACAATACAAAGCTCTAAGTCTCTCTTATCAATTGATTCAGAATTCCATTTCTGATTACTGATTCTGGCACAACGCTGTAGATAGTTAAATTAAAAACTCTATCGGTCTTTTAACATTATCTGAATTATTGTGGTACCGTAATTGAAGTCTCTCTGTTAAGTCAGTTTTACACATATGTTACAAAAGCATCATATGACACCGTATGATGGGAATGTTGTTGCAACAACAAATATCTGATCAACACTATCTTGATTATATATATATAAAACTAACATCAGCATTGAGGAATTATTATATTTTTTCAAGGCAAAATTTTTGTTTTTTGGTCATTACCAGAATAAATAAATATTAATTGTGATAACTATGTTTGGATAAGAAACTAGGGCTTCAGTGAATGAGTGAAAAGTAAAAGAGGTTGTGTGCACAAAAGGAGGAAGGATATCAGTCTCCAGGGAGCACAACAGTGGATGGGAGGTATGGTAGAAGGACATAAATTTGCTGGATGACAGAAAGTTCTGTCCAGACAGCTGCAGGAACCTGATGATGGAGATCCAGATGCATCCAGAGGCAGAGCTCTGTTTTCCAGAGCTACCGAACAGTTCCTGCAGGAAGCCGACACTTCACTGGTCCAAAACGGTGCTCCTGAACGTTGGGCTTTCGTCCATCTCTGTGATCACTGCTGCTCTTAATCTGCTCATCATCATCTCAGTCTCCCACTTCAGGCAGAGATTAACCTCTCAGATGAAACTAAAGTTCAACTTTTAGAAAATAATATTACATTGACATCATATTCTTCAGTAATGTTTGAATTATGTCAAGATGAATGTCCTGTGTGTACCTAATCATAACTGTATAGTTTTATTTCCTTAATTGCACCATGCCTCAGCAATGGAACATTTCCATTGAAGACATTTGACATGACTAATGTGTAATTTATAATTTTCTGTCTCCCTGCAGGCAGCTCCACACTCCCAGTAACATCCTCCTCCTCTCTCTGGCTGTCTCTGACTTTTTTGTGGGTTTTCTGTTGCTGCCGGTAGAAATCTTCAAAAACACGGCCTGCTGGGTATTTGGTGATCTCATGTGTTCACTTTATATTTATCTGAGCGGCATTCTTATGAATGCTTCATTTGAAATTATTGTTTTTATATCAGTTGACCGCTATGTGGCTATTTGTGACCCTCTGCATTACCCCACCAGAATCACTGTGACACGAGTCAAACTCAGTGTTTGTCTGTGTTGGTTTTATGCTATTTTCTACATGAGTCTTTACACAAAGGATGTCTTGATAAAGCCAGGCAGGTATGCTTCCTGCTATGGAGAGTGTGTGTTTTTTATTGAAGATATAACTGGAACTGTTGACATTGTTTTATGTTTTTT
Organism: Simochromis diagramma; assembly: GCF_900408965.1. Classification (NCBI taxonomy): domain Eukaryota; kingdom Metazoa; phylum Chordata; class Actinopteri; order Cichliformes; family Cichlidae; genus Simochromis; species Simochromis diagramma. The sequence goes on along the minus strand of NW_024387419.1, from coordinate 338,023 downwards.
TGTTCCAGTTATTATCATCATTGTTCTGTATACAAGAGTATTTGTGGTGGCTGTGTCTCAGGCTCGTGCCATGCGCTCTCATGTTACAGCTGTCACACTTGAGCGTTCATTGAATCAAACAAACAAATCTGAGCTGAAAGCAGCCAGGAACCTTGGAGTTCTTGTAATTGTGTTCCTGGCAAGTATTTGCCCATTTTACTTCTACTCTCTTGTTGACGGCAATGTGGTCAAAGCTTCATCTGCGACTTTTTTGATCATTGTTTATTTTAACTCTTGTTTAAACCCACTGATCTATACCCTGTTTTACCCCTGGTTTAGAAATGCTCTTAAACTTATCATCACCCTGCAGATATTCAAGCATAACAGTAGTGAAGCCAACATACTATAGAGACAATGTGGAGGAACCTGACTGAAATCTGCAGAAAGATTTTATTTCAATAAATTGATGTGTCCAAAATCTGGAAATATAAAATTGTTTTTTAAAATGATGAACATATAGATGTGTCAGTTTCCAGTAAGAAATGAAAGTTGTTTAAATGGTTAGGTAAACATGAAGAGTATTCATCTTATGTAACTTTCTGTTTTAAAGAAATAATGAAATCACCTTTTACTGTGTTGCTTAAACAGACAATGAATTCTGACTGCCTTGTCATTTCACCTCTTCAACTGTCTTTTGTTTTTAACATCACAAACAGTTTGTGATAGTAGACAAGAAGACCATCATGTTAACATACTAATAATTATTTTAACATGTAATTTCTAAAAAACATTTTGAATCATGTACTTAGCCACTCATGTTGATCAGCCTTCTTTTCAGATTTAGGAATCTCTCTTCAATATGGAGGGCAAGGAGTGCCAAAATGACTGAATTAAATATGCCATTAAATAATTCATTAAATGTTTCAGGGACAGTTCTGCCCCTACGTTTGTCTTTAAGAATTTATTCTATCAGTCAGCGTCAATCTTCAAACTCAGGGGGCGAGTTTAACGCTAATCAAGTCAAAATCATTGCTTTGGCCTGGTGGCCATTCTTTTAGTTTTCATTCTCAGCTCAAACAACGGACATGTGGAAACTAACTGAATTGTACTTTGAAAAACCCTGTTTGTGTCTCACCAAATACACTTTTAATTTTTATACCAGAGAATGTAGTGGTTTAATCTTTAGATATCTGGTTGGTTTGTCAAGACAGAGGCTATTTGCACTGGAATCACTGATCCTAACACTGGGACCAGGATAACACACAAAGCTGGATATCAGCTCTCCGAGTTAACCCAGGGTTTCCCCGCGCGGTCACATGAAAGTATCGGCAGCATCAAACTAATAGACATCTACAAATCGAATTCACTGGTCATGTGTTCTTTTACAGAAAATGATCCTTATTACTGCCAACTATTCCAGAGATGTGAAAATCTACAGCATAAAGAACATAAAAATATACCAATCAAACACAATACAGTTGTACAACAGATGAACGCTTCCGTTTTTTGCAGATCGAAGTGGAATGAATGTGATTGGTTGAACAATCGCATGCTGTGTGTTCTGTGTTATTTGCATTTCCATCAGTGTTAAAGATTCAGCAGCAGATTCAAATCAAGTATAATAACATTTATAGGCTAAATTTAATAAATGTGTTGCCAACTTAGCAAATTAGCTGCTGTCAGAGCGGGAAATGTTCACCCCGACGCGTCCAAACTGCAAATGAATCACCCAAAGCTGCTGCTCCAGCCCTGCGTTGGGAGCAGGGTAAATGTACATTTTTCTTTGTCTAAAATAAATCAATGTACTAAAATACATAATTCTAATGACACAGTCACTAACTACTTCCTCCACTCTCTGTGTTCCTCTCTGTGATATAAGCTAAACATCTAGCTAGCTAGCTCATTATCTCTCAGTCTAAACTGTACACTCAAAATACAGAAAAGAGTGGGAATCAAACCCTGAATTTAAGGGGTGGTTGAAGTGGTTTATTGGAGATGATTCACGTGTATACTGCCCGTATTGCAAGGCTAATTTCTACGTCAAACTGAGTGATGTGAAAAAACACATGATAACTCAAAAACATATTCAAAAGGAAAAGCGTTATAACAGTTCCACCCAAAACAAGTTGCCATTTATGATTTTAAAAAACTGACTCGACAAAAAAGGCAGAGGCCACCGTAGCATTAGCTATCGCTGAACACTGTTCCACGCTGGTATGTGATCATATCGGAGAGGGATGTAGAGCTGCTTTCTCAGACTCCACTGCTGCTACTCATTTAAAAAAGCACTGGATAAAGCGCACAGAAATGATCAATGGTTATATCCCGTTTATCGTCTCCAAAGGAGAGCAGTCACTCTGAGAGAAACACAAGCTCCAGCAGCTCTGCACTCAGGGAACAAACTACATTTACTTATTTTGTGCAGCATATTGCGCCGACATTATGTTATATGGGACAGCAGCTGCCCACTTAAACTGTGACTACCACCAGGTAGCGTGTGCGTGTTTCCTGAATCAGCAGCAGGTGTTAAACAGCTGACAGGTGAACAGGATGTATGCAGGTACACTGAAGGTCTGTCGAGCTGATCCATGGTATGGAAGAAAATGTCAGCTCGTTATTTATGTTACAGAAACACAGAGACATGAGACCAGGCAGAATTTTGAGTAAAGTTATTTCATTGTTGCCTGAAGATAATATTTATGCCTGTATGCATTTGTAGGAGCTGGAGAGGATGGAGACCTTTTATGTTGAGGTCTTTAATCTTGTTAAACCACATGATGACACACTAACAGAGAGAAATGACCATTCAGTGAAAATGAAAATCTGTGGATGCAACATCTGGAACACAGAGAGTGGAATATGTAAACAAATCTAACTGGTTAATGTAAAAAAACAGTTAACCTGGAACACCGAGGCTGTGAGCTCGGTACACTCTGTAAGCTGACTGTTAGTGAAGCTAGCGACATCTCCGAAAACATTGGAGCGCTTTTGCAAACATGTTCTATGTTGACAACCTGACCAGATATGTGAAGATTATGTCACTACATTCTCAGATAAAACATTATTAAAAGTGTAGTTGGTGTAAAAGTTTATTGCTGCTTGTGATTAGAAATGCATTCTGGGATACCCGGCTGCCCCAAGTCCATACTAACACCAGTTCATAGCAATCGATTATCTAGGATCAACTTGTCTTGACTTACTTTGCACAGTAACCAATCAGATGTTAGACATGCTGCAGTGGCAGCATTAACCCCACCCCCTGAGTTTGATGAGTGAGGCTAACAAATAAAATTATTCAAGAACACAGCCGCAGGGTCAGAAGTGCCAAAATGAATTAAATAAATACACCATTAAATAATTAAATAAATGTGTCAATAATTAATTAATATTTGAAATAAATTAATAATTTATTAAACATTTTAAATGATATGAATGGGTATTCATTATTGAAATATTTATTTAATTGATTATTTTCCATTTTAAGGAATTAATGAAACATTGGTCGTGTCCAAATTCATGGGCTGCATCCTCCTGAGGCCGCATTTGTAGACCGATTACGTCACAGCGACGCGCCGAAGGCTGTCCAAATTCGTAGACTCCTCCGAATGTAGCCGACAAATGCGTCCTCCTTTTGCCCGAATTTGAAGGATGGGTCGGATGTGTCCTTCGTGGCCTACCATATCCCAGCCAAACTCCAGTTTCCAACAATGGCAGCCACTACTAAGTTTTAAAATTACTCTTATTAATCTTTCTGAAAGAAAGTAGCTGTGTAAACATCAAATATCTGCTCGGTTTATCAAGATATCGCATATTTGCCAAAGTGCTTCGACGTTTTCGGAGACGTTTGCTACCCACCAGCTCGATAGCTAGTCGGGAGCTCGAGGGTTACTGATGCGGCCGAGAACGGCACAACTCCCGGCACATCATTTTCAGATCACCGCGGACTTTCGCTGCTCGGGTTAAACGTAATATATAAGTCACTTAGACAACCTCAAAATGTTATTGTTGGGCTTTTTTCAGTGTTTTGTTTGTTCGTGAGTAAATCGGTTTGGCTGAAATTAAAGTTATTAGATTAGATTAGATAAAATAAAACTTTATTAATCCCCCGGGTGGGTTCCTCCTTGGTTTTTACACAGCTGACTAAACGTCAAACAAAACTGATTAAACAGAAGTATGAGACAGTCGAGAATTTACGCCAGTGTCCTGTTATATTTTAGATAGCAAGGAGCAGATGGCTGAGTTTATTAAACTCCACCGAGACAGCGGTGACGCTAATCAGAAGGCTAGACCGTCCAATTTCACGGCCGTTTACTTCCGGCCTACCCGACCTTCTGAGGACCCGGCCCACGTAGACCGCGAAGGCCGGGTCCTCAGGAGGATGCAGCCCATGAATTTGGACAAGACCATTGAATTAATTATTTAATGGCCTATTTAATTAACTCATTTTGGCACTCCTGGCCCTCCATATTTGGGTTCACCTTTCAGCAAAAGAAACTAGAGATTGTGAGGCATACATGCCAACCCTCCCGATTTTTCCGGAAGAATCCCGAATTTCAGTGCCCCTCCCGAAAATCTCCTGGAGCCACCATTCTCCCGAATTTCTACCAGGATAACAAAATTGAAAAACCATATCTCAGATTGGCCCAGCCAATTCCAGTTTCCAACAATGGCTACTACTACTGCAGTTAATTAGTTTTAATATTACTCTATTACTCTTTCTGGGCTGCACAATAAACTTTTAACATAACAGAATAGCTGTGTGAACTTCAAATATCTGAGCTGGCGAGAACAGCAAACTCCCGGCACATCGTTTAACATGATTTATAAGTCACTTAAATAACTTAAACATCTTATTTTGAAGGCTAGACTGTCCCAATTCACAGTGGCTTACTTCCGGTCTACCTGGCTTTCAGAGGACCCGGCCCACTTAGACCGCAAAGGCCAGGTCCGCCGGAAAATAATAACGGTGACATTTAACTTATTTTATTTTATCCAATAAATAAACACTGTAAAATTCAAGTTTTTTGTATATGTATATGTATATGAATATGTATATCCCTCCTTTTGAATGTCTCCGTAATTCTGAGGTCTCAAGGTTGGCAAGTATGCTGTGAGGTGATGTATCAACAAGGAGCATAAGGCTACCTAGCCACGTTAGCCACCTACAGATAGAGTTTGACTTATTTTCCTCTTCCTTAACTCTTAAATTAAAAATAAAAACACAAACCAACATATCAGCTATAAAAAAAATTTTTCATTAACCTTTGGTCTAATTGGCCTAATCAGTCAATTCACACTTCCTGTTGGAGAGTAAAATTCAGTCCCAGTCCCTTGATATAAGATAACATGGCATTTGGTTGTTTGGGAAGAGGGGGAAGTTTTAGGAGTGATGGTGAGAGAGAGAGAGAGAGAGAGAGAGAGAGACTTTGACTTTTCACACAACTTTATTTACACCACAAAAAAACAAAAAAACAAAAAACACAAAAAAGTAACACAAAAATGCTACCACATGATCAGTAACATTCATTGTACACTAACCATTAACTAAGGTGCCCAGCACACACCCAGCACAAAGGTTAAGAACAAGTGTCCAATCTGCTCCTACTGAACACAAAACCCGTCCAATCCCCCACATAGTTTCAAAGGAGTCCAGATTATTAGTCAGAGAGTAAAAAGCATACTCTACTCTCAGATGGGATGCCAACAATCCCTTTAAACTCTACACAACATCAGTCCAACCCTGACCTAGCATCTGGTTCTTCCTAGTCTTCCACGTTGCCAGCTTGGCTGTACAAAACAAAAAATTAATCAGAATCAAGGTCCGTCTTTTCTTCACTGAATACTTAGGGCCAAAAACAAAAACAAAGGTACAGAGAATATCTCCCCCAGAGATTTCACCCACTCCTGCAACAAAGAAAATAAACCTACTAGCCGCGGACAACAGACCACTAAGTGCTCCAGCGTCTCCCTTTTTGAACAAAACGGACAACCTTCCCCAGTGCTTGGGTTCAGGTGAGCTCTGTGTCTTTTCGTGGCTATTGCTCCATGTACAATCCTCCACTGGAGGTCAGCCATCCATTTTTCAACAGGAGGCTTATACAGGACCCTCCACCTGCCTTTAGGGGTAGAATCTGAACCAAAAAACTCAGTCCATTTTGACTCCCTGATTCCAACCAGAGAGCGGAAATTAGTGATGTGTTGGTCGCAAACGAAACGGCTCTTAGAGCTGACTCTTTGAAGTGAATGACATGAGCCGGCTCCCTATTGGGAGCCGTGGGTTTTTTTTTTCTTTTTCTCACCCTCTCTCTCGCACTTTTTTTCCGCTTCACTCCGCACGCAAACCTTGTGCTTTGCGCTGGGAAGAGGGGGGAGGGGCGGTAGTTGCACTCTCAGTAGCACAGGAACAGAGCAGGAGGGAGAGAGAGAGATTGAGAGCCAGGGACAACAACATCACATTAGAAAGGTATAGTAAGCATCCACATCCAATAAAGGATTCAGAAAGTTTATGCATGCAGGCCCATATGACAGAGAATGTGCATCTTCTTTTTGTTTTCATATTTTAATTTATATTTAATTGTGTTGTGGTTTGCAGTATTTTGTGTTGTTTCACTTTAAATTTGTTTAAAAGGAAAAAGCTGAAAATTTAAATAGTTAGAAGTTGAAATGTAAATAGTTGTTTTTTGTATAATGTGATTTATTTATTACATTTTAAGTGGAGTGAATAAATAAAAGTACATTTACGGTGGCCGCTAGAGACAAAGCACGTACAAACTCCAAAACACATTAAAAACTCCGAAGCACGTACAAAGCACAACAGAAGTGCTCCAGGATGCGAGGCGCAGTGTTGAGCTTTTGTTACCTAGTGGCTACACGAGCCAGCAAGTACCAACGACCGGATTTGGTGTGCGGTAGTAACAGGTAAATGAACATTTTTTTAAATTATTTGAATACAGGGAGTGCAGAATTATTAGGCAACTGAGTATTTTGTCCACATCATCCTCTTCATGCATGTTGTCTTACTCCAAGCTGTATAGGCTCGAAAGCCTACTACCAATTAAGCATATTAGGTGATGTGCATCGCTGTAATGAGAAGGGGTGTGGTCTAATGACATCAACACCCTATATCAGGTGTGCATAATTATTAGGCAACTTCCTTTCCTTTGGCGAAATGGGTCAAAAGAAGGACTTGACAGGCTCAGAAAAGTCAAAAATAGTGAGATATCTTGCAGAGGGATGCAGCAGTCTCAAAATTGCAAAGCTTCTGAAGCGTGATCATCGAACAATCAAGCGTTTCATTCAAAATAGTCAACAGCGTCGCAAGAAGCGTGTGGAAAAACCAAGGCGCAAAATAACTGCCCATGAACTGAGAAAAGTCAAGCGTGCAGCTGCCAAGATGCCACTTGCCACCAGTTTGGCCATATTCCAGAGCTGCAACATCACTGGAGTGCCCAAAAGCACAAGGTGTGCAATACTCAGAGACATGGCCAAGGTAAGAAAGGCTGAAAGACGACCACCACTGAACAAGACACACAAGCTGAAACGTCAAGACTGGGCCAAGAAATATGTCAAGACTGATTTTTCTAAGGTTTTATGGACTGATGAAATGAGAGTGAGTCTTGATGGGCCAGATGGATGGGCCCGTGGCTGGATTGGTAAGGGCAGAGAGCTCCAGTCCAACTCAGACGCCAGCAAGGTGGAGGTGGAGTACTGGTTTGGGCTGGTATCATCAAAGATGAGCTTGTGGGGCCTTTTCGGGTTGAGGATGGAGTCAAGCTCAACTCCCAGTCCTACTGCCAGTTTCTGGAAGACACCTTCTTCAAGCAGTGGTACAGGAAGAAGTCTGCATCCTTCAAGAAAAACATGATTTTCATGCAGGACAATGCTCCATCACACGCGTCCAAGTACTCCACAGCGTGGCTGGCAAGAAAGGGTATAAAAGAAGAAAAACTAATGACATGGCCACCTTGTTCACCTGATCTGAACCCCATTGAGAACCTGTGGTCCATCATCAAATGTGAGATTTACAAGGAGGGAAAACAGTACACCTCTCTGAACAGTGTCTGGGAGGCTGTGGTTGCTGCTGCACGCAATGTTGATGGTGAACAGATCAAAACACTGACAGAATCCATGGATAGCAGGCTTTTGAGTGTCCTTGCAAAGAAAGGTGGCTATATTGGTCACTGATTTGTTTTTGTTTTGTTTTTGAATGTCAGAAATGTATATTTGTGAATGTGGAGATGTTATATTGGTTTCACTGGTAAAAATAAATAATTGAAATGGGTATATATTTGTTTTTTGTTAAGTTGCCTAATAATTATGCACAGTAATAGTCACCTGCACACACAGATATCCCCCTAAAATAGCTAAAACTAAAAACTACTTCCACAAACATTCAGCTTTGATATTAATGAGTTTTTTGGGTTCATTGAGAACATGGTTGTTGTTGAATAATAAAATTATTCCTCAAAAATACAACTTGCCTAATAATTATGCACTCCCTGTATATATGAGCGCTTGTGTATAAATACAGAAACAATACACATATGCTTTCAATTGTGTAATTTATGTGATCTAGGTAGCTCTGTTTTGGAAGTTCAGTTAACGCTAGAAATTTTGTACATGCTTTGGAATTTGTATGTGCTTTTTGGAGTTTATACGTGCTTTGTCTCTAGGGGCCACCGTATATATTTATATATAAACATATATAAATAAAACCACTTTTTTTTTACATTACTCATTTCTTTTGTACATAATTTTATATTGTTGTTAATAATAAATTAATTAAAGCAACAAAACAACCTGAAGAGCCGGCTGGGAGCCAAAAGAGCAGGTTCTCTAGAAAGAGCCGGAAATCCCATCACTAGCGGAAATTCAGCACCTTAACATAGCTAAAATATAGCTGCTTCTTCCCACAAGACGTAAAAACATCTAGCAATGGTGTTCCCAAGGGGAGAAGTAGGTCACTCCCCTTCAGGCTGCTCCTCAAAGGCAGCACTGACCATCAAGGAGGGAAAAACATATTCGCTGTCATCACCCCATTGATCAGCTAGGACACGGTCTCCAGCAAAGTCTCTCAGGGATGGCGACAGAGATTGCCAAATTTCCTCCATAATTCTCACCAGCATTCTGGAGGACTTAATGCCCGTGACACAACCAAGTGTTCCCATTGACATCCTTGTGAGATGACCCAATTTGATAATGCCAGCCTCCACAAACTTGCTCCTTATCATAGCAGAAGAAAACATAGTGCCAGGAAAAAAGTAATTAAAAACCAGTGGCTCCTTAAACAGCCACGTCCCAGGTCTGGGGTCAGGAGTACGTGCGATCTTCAGTGTCCGCCAAACGTTAACCATAGGGCTGTAAAATGGTACAAGTCCAGACAGATCCACTTGATCCAATTTCAGAAGAAAGAAAGAAAATAAGAAAAGAAAGAAATAACCACAGCCATATAGCAGCTTCTGTGCCATCTGTAGTCTAAAGGTTCTATTACGCCTTGTCCCCCCTCTGCCACAGAAAGATACAGGGCTGCCGCACGAAGCCAATGCTGACCCAACCAGACAAACTTCACCAGAAGCTGCTGCACCTCTTTCCAGAAGATCGGGTGGTGGCACTAAAACAAGTAATCTGTGCCATAAAGACAAGGCAACTAGATTATTTGCTGTTAGAACTCTTTTCCTGTAGGAAAGGTAGGGGAGCAACCAGTTCCATTTAGACAATTTAGTCTCCACCTTTTCCCACACTCGCTCCCAGTTCTGCTTCACAAAGTCATCACTCCCCAAGTACACCCCAAGAGTTTTAATACCCCTTTGACCCCATCGAAGGTTCCCAGGAAGTTTGGGAATACTCGCCAAATTCCACTGCCCCACCAAAGAGGCCTCACTCTTATCCCAATTAACCCTGGCTGAAGAAGCGTTTTCATATAAAACCAGACATTCCTTTAATTCCTGCACATCCCTTTGATCCTAATAAAAACATTAACATCATCAGCATATGCTCACACAACAACAGGAGGGCTCTGAGCCAGATCTGGCAAAGAGAAACCCCTCAACTTGTTCCTCAATCTACAGAGAAAAGGCTCAATAGCAATGCTATAGAGCAGTCCAGAGAAAGGGCAACCCTGTCTAATTCCTCTCCGAACTGGCACAGGGCAACTCAACCCTCCTCCCACCTTCACAACACAGCAAGCATCGCTATACAACAGCTTCACCCATGTCAGAAACCCCTGCCCAAACACCAAAGGTCTTCAAGGTGGAAAAAAGAAAAGCATGGTCCACACGGTCAAAAGCCTTCTCCTGATCAATAGATATGATGCCAACTTTAGCATTGTACACTTTACAAATATCAAATTCATCTCTCATTAAAAATAAGTTATCAATCATAGACCTATCTGGAATACAGTAAGATTGATCTATACCAATCAACAGTTCAATGACCATTTTCAGTCTGTTTGATAAAACCTTGGAAAGAAGCTTGCAGTCTGCACATAAAAGGGCCACTGGTCTCCAATTTTTAAGAAGGGTTAAATGATTAGGGTTAAACTTTTTTGGTATGAGAGAAATAACTGCACGTGTGCAGGAAGCTGGAAGTATCCCTTCTGTAAAACATTCCTTAAACACGTCCAATAGGTCCCGACCTAGAAGACTCCAGAAGTGCTTAAAAAAGTCTGATGGTAAACCATCTATTCCTGGAGCTTTGCCTGAAGCCATCTGAGACACCGCCGCAGACAGCTATACAGATATACAAAGGTATATCCCTGTTTAAGACGTCCCGATCCCCTGGACTCAGCTGAGGAGGCCCCTGCAGAAGTTCCGAAGCAGAGTCCACATCACAGCTATCTGCTCTAAACAAGTCAGTGTAAAAGTCCACCGTATGTCTTCTCATCTCAGCTGGATCTGTGCTCACCCTCACACAACACAGTCCCCTTGAGCAGCACCACTTAATTTTTCTTTTAATGTTTTAAACAAAATCTCACACTCAGACCCTACGGTTGGTGCATAGACATTAACAAAAGTAAAAAATAAAACCTTCTATTTCAGCTTTCAACATAAGGACTTTACCATCTCCTTGTTGAAAGTAATATTTGCATTTAGAGAAGGCGAAAATAATATAGCAACTCCTGTGCAAAAACTTGTCCCATGGCTAAGAAACTGCTGCCTAACCCACAGACGCCATCCCTGTCAAACTGAAAAACAAACTGCACAATCACAAACAGCTATGAAACTACCATACAATAAACACAGTGAGAAAACTGAAAAAAAGCATTTAATGAAAAACTCACATTCTCACTCAGACCCACCAAACTCACCACCATCAAACTCCCAGCATGCCGTGTGTGTGTGTGTGTGAGAGAGAGAGAGAGAGAGAGAGAGAGAGAAAGCGAGCAGACAAACGAGATAAATCAGCTGTGTGCGGAAAAGTTCAGGTTGCTGCAGGAGCTGCAAATGTCTAATGATGGAGATGCAGAAAGGGGCCGAGCTTTGTTTTCCACAACTCATCAACAGCTCCTGCAGGAAGCCGACACCTCACTGGTCCAAAGCTGTGCTGCTGAACATTGTTCTGTCCTGCATCTCTCTGATCACTGCTGCTCTAAACCTCCTGGTCATCATCTCAGTCTCCCACTTCAAGCAGAGACCAACTTTTGAATTGAAGTTACACTTGAGATACAATTTAGGCTTAGATATATGAAAAGTGAGATTTGCATTATTGGAATTAGCAGTGAATAAATGAAGTGAAATAGAAATATATCTTTGGTTCAATCATAACTGCTAAGTTGATTAAGCTTCATTTTGTCGTAATAAAGAAGCAATTTCACTAAATATACATTTTGACATGATTAAGACATGACATGATGATGAAAGATTTTTAATTTTGTGATTATGCTTAGTTGTAGCTTCATTTAAAGGAAGAAGAGCTTGTGAATCGGAACCAACACAGGAAGAGAGATTGAAGCCATATGTGTAGAGGAATGCGGTGACATATGATACTACCTCCTGTTTTAAACAGACGAGCTGGCGCTCTCCCTCTCTTTCTCTCCTTTTATGGGAATGTCTGAATTTCTATACATACAAAGTTACCTCCTTTTTCAGCAGATAAGCGAAAGGTTTTCTCCTTTTAAGGAAAAATGATCAGTTCCATACATGCCACTCCTACTGCTGTGGAAACTTGCTTTAAGTATAAATAAAGGATGTTCTGAATGCCCTGGGCGGTTTTTCTGTGTCACATCTGTTGAGCAGTGACCGCCCATGCGCATGTAAAAAATAGATATCTAAGTTGTGAGTTTCTTTATCTTCTAACAATTTCTCCTCACATTTTCTTGGTCCTCCGAGCCGGAGGAGGAAGCATCGGTCGCTGTGTCCTGGCGTCGTGGAAACTGCACTGAAAGTCTGTCGACAGCCTCTTCGGAGTGAAAGTCCAGAGACGTGAAATTCGGGTTCTGGCCAGTGTTATTAAGTGGTCCACGGCGCTGGGATCCAGTGGCTGACTTTCAACATAGCCAGAGAATCTTGGGAAGGTAAAGAAACCACTCACTTACACTCACGTAAAATGAATTTAGAAGTAATCCGCCGAAAGGATTTTCAAAATAAAAGAATGAGTCTGATCCACTGCACGGATCTGTAAAAAGAGGACTAATCCGCCGAAAGGATTTTAAAATTGGGAACTTTTAGGACTGACCTGCCGAAAGGGTCTGCACGACTGTGTAAATGTCTGTATAAATGTTTGTGTTTTCTGTGTGTTGAGAGTGAATTGATTTGAACAGCACAATACGCTGCTGAATCACTCTCATTGTTATTGTCATTTTATTTCCTGTCAGTAGCTGAAGTAGTGGTGACAAAAGAGAACGGTTGAGTTCCGCCTCATAAAACTGACACCGCTCCACTAAATAGAGTGGAGTAGAAGGGCGTAGTCAGTAACCACTCTTTAAGTCTAATACCAGAGAAAGCTCTGCAGTTCTGTTTTAATGGGTAATCAGCCCACTAAGTTTACTGTTGATGAACAGTGGTTAGAAAAAAAATGTCCAGGCGCCGGACAAATTAGTGTGCAAAGATGGAGAAATCCTAAAAAGACCAAATGTTCCACCTGGGAAGGAAAATGTAGCCCATCTGCACTATCACAACTTAAAGGAGCATTACTGAAAGAACTAGGAGAGACAAAAGGTTTAAAGAAAAAAGGAAAACGCACGCAAGAATTAGAATATTTCCAAGTATGGAAGCGAGAGGCAGATAGACGATGTGAGAATAAACAAAAGAAACAAGAAAAGAAAAAAGAAAAAGCAGAAGTATCATACCCCCCACCATATGCGCCCCTCCCTGGAGCAGCGTCAATACTGAAGCCAACCCCCACTCCTGCTGCTGTGAAGCCAACTCCCACTTCCGCTGCTGCACGGCCAACCCCTACTCCCGCTGCTGCGACCCCCCCTTAAACTAACCTGTGATCTGTTTAGACCTCAATCTGGTCTTTATGCAGAGGCACAAAACATGTTAGATGAAATGGCACTAGGCGAAAATCCACAGGAAAAAATAGGAAAAGATCGTTACGGACGAGATATGGGAGGTGATGTCGATCCACCTGGTCCTCCCGGCATTTTTCCTATGATAGCAGTACCAAACCCCAGATACGGCCAACTCACAGGGAAAGGTGAAGCAGGTGGAGAGGCGCAACGTGATAATAACCCAACTACATTCGTGTTTCGGCCATGGTCACAAAAAGATAGGCAAAATGTGTTAAAAGTATAGCTGTCGAAATTAACGCATTAATTGCGATAATTAAATTTTGGAATTAATTACGTTAGAATATTTAACTATTTAGCGCAACACGCAGATAAGTCGCTCCCATAATTCCACTTGATTTGTTTACCGCGCCACTGAAAATGGAGAAGCAGGAACAGGATGGCCTTCTGGATGGGGAATTTAAATACAAGAAGAACATAGATGGGACAATAAACAAACGCGTTGTAATTTGCACTCACTGTAGTAAAGAGTTTCAATTTCACCGTTCAAATTCGACCTTAAAATACCACCTTAATGCCAAACACGCGTTTGTCGGGGCAGCAGCTTCACCCGGCCTGCGTCAGACCACTCTTAGTGAACGCAGGCCACTCGGTAAGTCTTCTTTGGACAAACTGACTGACAATATAGCCAAATGGATAGCAAAGGACTATAGACCGCTAAGCATTGTGGAGGACAAGGGCTTTGCGGATGTTTTAAAGGTTGCATCTCAGGATACGTCCTACAAGCCCCCAGCGAGAAGCACAATAACAATTCGAATCCACGAACTGTATGAAACGGAGAAAAAGAAAAAAGAAGAGGCTTTAGTTCACACAGAATGCGTGGCTCTGACAGGAGACCACTGGACATCATTGAGTAATGACAATTACCTGGGAGTTACTGCGCATTTAATCACTGAAGCCTGGGGTCTGACATCCTTTGCGCTGACTATAATGAAAACGGAAGAGCGGCACTTTGTGGAGGCTTGTGCAGAGCAGTTCCAGACTGTTGCTCGCAGGTGGAGAATTGAGGAGAAGGTGACAACAGTAGGCACGGACAGTGCGTGCAATATGATCGCCGCGGCTCGCATCATGCCATTCAATCACATGCCGTGTACCGCGCACATTCTACAGAGATGCATCACAGTGAGTCTCGCAGACAGTGGCTTTGTCACTGCGCTGGCCAAATGCCGCAAAATTGTTGGCCATTTTAAGCACAGCCCAGCAAACACAGCAGAGCTGAACGCAGAGCAGGTGTCACTGGGGCGCAAGCAGGAGCCGTTGGCCCAGGACGTGCCTACGCGCTGGAACTCCACGCTGGAGATGGTGAAGCGCTTGATCCGCAACCAAACTGCAGTAACCGCGACTCTGGATAAACAAAAGCATAAACTTGTCCTCCTGACGCCTCCAGAGTGGGACAAACTCCAGAGACTGGAGACACTTCTAGAGCCCTGCAGGTGAGCCTTTCATTGTGACCATAATTGTAGGTTTAGATTAAATGTATCAAACATACATCTTAAATCAGTTTTGTTATTATGAAAATGTCTTATTTAAAAAATAAATGAAATCAAATATTTTATTAATATTACCTAGTATTAAAAAGCTTTTTTAATTTGCTGTCTTATCTGTGTGTGTGTGTGTGTGTGTGTGTGTGTGTATTCCACTGCAGATATGTGACTGAACTGCTGGGAGGAGAGGCCTACGTCTCCTGCTCTGTAGTTCTACCAGCCTTCTGCCACCTGCGCCGTGTCATGGAAGTAACTGATGAGGACCCTGCATATGTGGTGAGGTTTAAAGAGAAGTTTAAGGAAGACCTTGCTTCCCGCCAGGAACATACCAACTATGCATGGCTCCAGATCGCAACTGCACTGGACCCACGTTTTAAAGACCTACGCAGTGTGCCCAAGACTGACAGAGAAGCAGTGTGGACCACACTGGCAGGCATGCTGCATGAAGACTCTCCTAGAAGATCACACACTGCAGAAGAAGGTCCAGCCAAGAAGAGGCTGAGCCTGCTGCAGATGGACTCTGACTCTGAGTCAGAGGAGGAGGTACAGCAGGACAGAGCCATACAGCGCTACAGAGTAGAGCCCTGCACTGCCTTAGAGGACTGTCCCTTACAGTGGTGGGCAGCTCATGCAGGAGCCCACAGCCAGCTGGCCCGCCTTGCTCGCAGATACCTGGCCACTCCTGCCTCCACAGTGCCCTGTGAGAGGCTGTTCTCTGTAGCAGGGCACATTGTGAACAAGAAGAGGTCTGCTCTGCACTCAGAGAACGTGGACAAGTTGGTTTGTCTCAGCAACTGGCTGAAGGATGAGTAGACCAGAGGACCGTGTGTTTAGAGCTTGTTCTATGGTTGAATGTGATTTAAACAATACTTTTCACTGTTGTTCATATTTTTTTGCACTAATCTACCTTACCCAAAAGGATGATTGGAGATTTTTTCTATTTTGCCTGTTGAATTAGGCCTATGTTCTGTGAACTTGAAGATGTATATGGATAAAACAATGTGCTAGATTTAAACGGGTGGAAAACATTCAGTAAAAATCCCTCACAGTTATTTGAAGCCCTGTTCTGCTTGTACTGCTTGTACTCACAATTAATAATAAATAAAACAAACAAGTGTGTTAAAAACCACTATCTGTCCCGATTTTTACACATATATACACATATACACATATATTTCGAGTTGCGATTAATCAATTTTTAGGCTGTGATTAATTCGCTTCCAGCACAACACCCAGCCTACGTCAGACCACGCTGAGTGGCCTGCAGGCCACTCAGCGTGGTCTTAGCATTAAATAACACTAACAAGTGTGTAAAAATCCGCTATCTGTCCGTATGTTTGCACACATTTTGGTCATATTTCGAGTTGCGATTAATCATGATTAATTAATTTTTAGGCTGTGATTAATCTGATTAAAAATTTTAATCATTTGACAGCCCTAGTTAAAAGACGTTCCCCCTCTTAATGAAGGTTTCATACCCTGGAGAGATGCGGTAGAAATGATCAGAAGACAGTGGTATTTAAATGGTCATGAAATGCTCCAAGTAATACAAGACATACTAGGTTTAAAAATGGGAACGGTTAGGGGAGATTTCACAGGTAGCGCCGCTGATGGAACGCCCTTAACACCTGTAAGTCAAGACCTAGAAACCGCCGTCGCAAATTTATATGATCGCATCAGAGTACGATTAGCTCCAAGGGCTGACTATGGCAAAATTGGCGAAGTGAAACAAAAAGAAAATGAAACCGCGTCCGATTTTTTAGATCGCCTGCGTCCGGTTTTTAGGCAACATTCAGGAATGGATTATAATGAAGGTCCCGACGGTCCTTACCAACAGCAGCTAAAAAATGCATTCCTGAATGGCCTGCTACCCTCAGTGAAATTCCACGTTGAAAAACACTGGGTCACAATGAATACGGGACCACTAGCCGACGCATTGCAACATGCCGAGCACGCTCTCCGTGTAATAAAGAAAAAGACTGCAAGAACAGGTATTTTCACATTAGATCCAGAAACAGGGTTTATCGCATTCTCAGGAGGATTTAGAGGTAACAGACAGGGACAGAGGAGAGGAAATAGAGGCAGAGGAAGAGGAGGATTTAGAGGAAAGGGCCAGAGATACGTAGGACAGACAGACTTACGCGAAAGAAGTGAAGAAAGAGATAATACGTGCTGGAATTGTGGCAAGGAAGGGCATTTCGCCAGAGATTGCAGACATAAAAACAGACAAACGGCAATATTTAAATGAATGACTAAATGAGAAAAAGCCAAATGAAAATGATAAAAGTGACGCAGAAGTATTTAATGTCCATCAATTAGTTTCTGAAGTAGAAGGCAAACCTACGCTGACAGTCTATGTGAATGGCAAGCCAGTGCAGATGTTATGTGATAGAGGAGCTTGTAAAACCGTTTTGAACAAAAAACCACAGGAAGTACAATTCTCAGAAGATACTTTAATAGTAAAATCAGCATCAGGTCATACTACAGTGCAACGACTGACAAAACCTTTATTTTTAGTATTAAGAGACAGCGGCAGATCATGCAAAAATCAGTGCATCTATGACCTGTCATGCCCCGTGAATCTGTTAGGAAGAGACGCACTAAAAAATCTAAAGATAGGAGTAGTGCCAGGAGAACAAGGCATGCATGCAGAACTAATGCTAAATGATGAAGAAATAGAAAGCATCGAACCACGCCCAAATGGTTGTAAAGCGGGACCAGAGCCCCATTACTACTGGACCCTAGATCTTCCCTCATTAGAGCCATTACAACAAAAAGCCAAAATGTATTTGCCACCTACATCTGTTGTACTTCCTTATACAGAGTATCACAACACACTGCAATATAAATTAAGCCCAGGCCCAGATTCTCAATATGATGCACAAATCCACAGACTAGGCCCACAACGTTTAACACTGCAGCATCTCTATGTCACAAAAAGTGGAAATGCAGTGTGCTCAGTGATACAGAGCGAGAAAATTCAGGAAATAAACAGGATGCCAAACCCACATGTGTCAGTGGCTCATAATGATAACACAGACTGGAGAGATTTAGGGCGGGTCCTCAGAAGTGTAGAAACTGACAGATATGAGAAAACAGGGGAAGCTCAGGAAGGATGGCTACAAGGCAGAAGGACAAAATGCATGCGTTACACATTAGGATGGGTAATGACAACAATACCCACAACTCATCTATCGGATGGTGCAAACGTCTGTATGACACAGAATGATAATGAGTGACATTCATTAACAATAGAAAAGTACCCAGAGCTAGAGCAATTACCTGATGAGTTATGGTCTTCAGGTTTGACCGACGTAGGTTTAATAAAAAATGCAGATCAAATAAAAGTGGAAACAACTACTTCACACAGACCTGTAAAACCACAATATCCATTATCTAAAGAAGCTATGGAAGGCATTAAACCTGTAATCGCGGATATGGAACAAGCAGGAATTTTAATCAAATCAGATAAAGTATCATGTAACACTCCCATTTTTCCAATAAAAAAGGCGAATACAGGAAAGTTTTGTTTGGTACATGACCTTCATGCTATTAATAGCATTACAAAAACAGTACCACCAGTGGTGGCCAATCCACATACAATATTAAATCAAGTGACACCAAAAGAACAGTGGTTCTCAGTGATTGACCTGTCAAACGCTTTTTTTTCTGTGCCCCTGCACCCTGACTCACAGCATCTTTTTGGGTTCACGTTTAATGGTGAAAGATACACATACACAAGGCTACCACAAGGGTTTCAAAATAGCCCAACATTGTATGCCGAAGCATTGAAACAATCTATGTCACTGTGTAGATTACCTGCACCGGGACAATATCTGCTTTACGTAGATGACATCCTGGTAACAGGACACACACCGGAGCAATGCAAAGTGAACACCTTAACTGTGTTAAAACATTTGGCTGAACAGGGGCACAAGGTTTCGCAACACAAACTGCAATTGTGGAGCCCAAAGGTTACATACTTAGGGCATACACTCACGGGAGAAGGAAAGAAACTACTAGATAGTAGAAAAGTGACTGTGCAAAATGCCCCAAAACCTTTAACAAAGCAGCAAATGATGAGTTTCTTGGGTCTCTGCAATTTCTGCAGGACCTGGATTCCAAATTATGCAGCTGAAGTTCAGCCGTTACAAGACGTGATTTATGGAAAAAACTTAGCATTAAAGGATAAAATACAGTGGACTCCAGAGGCAGAGAGGGCATTTATAGATTTAAAAAATGCAAACAAACACTGTACTTGCTCTACCAGACTATGACAAACCATTCTACCTGCATGTAGATGGTGGAGCAGGGTACATGAAAGCTGTGTTAACCCAAGCTGTAATGGGCTAAGTTTCCATCCAGCTTAAACACTCCCAAATAAATCTCCGAGACACAGGGGGTTGAAGTCCAGGAGCTTTACTGGGTACTTTTTTGTGAAACTGTAAACACGATACAATGAAATATATGAGATGTATTATAGATACAATAAGCTCAAAACATCTGGCTAATTATTACAGCCTAACAACCTAGCCGCATAGCTTATATGAGACACAATAAAGCTAACCGAATAACAGACAACGGTTCAAACGCTTCGCCGCTTAATAGTACAAAAATGAATTATACTCACAGACTATGCCTTAGCGAGGAGAAAAGGATTAAACCTGTAACGGCGGAGCTGGCGGCTGCATGAGCCCACACGCTAATATCCCAAGTCACACGGTAGATTCACTTCCTGACTCCCAGCATGCACTGCTCTCGTGCTGTCATGGTTACGAAGATACACGAGTCGCTACGAAGATACACGAGTCGCTCTAAGCTGTGATAACGAGATAAAAAGAACACATGAGAACACATTTCTGAAGGCATGACACTCCCCGCTTGGGATCTTTAAAGAGCCCACATCAATCAGCAGAATCAGACTTTGGAGAAAGAAGCAGAACTACTTCTGTAATGGGACGAGAGAATCCTCTCCTCTTTCCATCCTTGACGACCTCCACTTCGACTCTCCGAACCAATCCGTCCTTTCCTGGAAAGGCTTTCGTAATGATGCCCATAGGCCACTCGTTCCTCTCTGCCTGCTTATCTTTTAGGAGAACTACGTCCCCTTCTTGAAGATTCGGTTGTTTCCCTTGCCACTTGTGCCGAAGTTGCAGTGTTTTGAGGTATTCACGCCTCCATCTGTTCCAAAACATGTCCGCTAAGCCCTGAACTTGTTTCCACTCCTCCCTGAAGAGATCTGCTTCCTCGAAATTGCCTGACGGCAAAGGAGGTGTGGAACCTGTTTTAAGAGTCAGGAGCATCGCCGGCGTGAGGATGCAGGGCGACTCCGGGTCGGATGACACTGGGATGATCGGCCTTGCGTTCATAATCGCAGCTACCTCGGCCATAAGCGTGGTCAGAACCTCATGTGTCAGGCGAGACTTTCTTTGTTCAAGCAGCATGCAGTCCAAGATACGGCGGGCGATGCCGATCATCCTCTCCCATGCACCACCCATATGGGATGCATGGGGTGGGTTAAACACCCAGGTGCAGCTCTGTTTACTGAGGTACTTCTCTACCCTGTCGAACTCTGAGTTTTCCTTGTCCATCCCCAACTCACGGGAAGCGCCGACGAAGTTAGTTCCGCAGTCCGAGCGTATCTGCTTCGCGGGGCCCCTGACCGCAAAGAATCTCCTCAAGGCGTTAATAAAGCTGCTAGCACTCATGGCTTCGATGACCTCAATGTGTACCGCCCTGGAACACATACACGAGAATATCACCGCCCATCGCTTGGAGTTCGAGACTCCTCCTCTTGTGCGGCGTGAAACGACGTCCCATGGTCCAAAAACATCAACGCCCACGTAAGTGAAGGGAGGTGCCACTCGTAGCCGTTCTGCTGGCAGGGCTGCCATCTGTTGATGTTCGGCCTTCCCTCTCAGTTTCCTACAAGTGATGCATCTGTGAAGCAGACTGCTGATACAGCGTTTGGCTCCCACAATCCAAAACCCTGCAGCCCGAATAGCACCCTCGGTAAGATGTCTCCCTTGGTGCTTTATTGCTTCGTGATAGTGGGACACAAGCAGAGTTGCGAGGTGATGCCGGCCAGGAATGATGATGGGATGAGTCTCGTTCATGCCTAAGTCTGACTGCTCGATCCGACCTCCTACCCTGAGTAGTCGATCCTGGTCCATAATGGGATGCAATCTCCACAAACTGCTAGAGGATGGTATGTTGGTTTCCGAGTTGACGCACTTGAGCTCTTCTGCGTAGCAATCACCCTGGACGCTCCTTACAATGCACACCTCGGCTCTCAGTAACTCCTCCTCTGTAGGACGACAAATGTGCCAGCCTCGACATTCGCTCTGCGTCGAGCGAGCGAAGGACCTAGCTATGTGTATCAGGTGTGCGATGGCTGCACGGAGTGTGCTGAACTTGGAGAAACGTTCAAAACGTTGAGGGCGTATCACACCTTTGGTGACATGGGTGAGTTTCGCCGTCACCTGCGGACGCACTTCGGCATCGATGTCAGGGTCGACGAGATTGTATGTCTCTTGGAGCTCGGATAGATGCCCTGATGCGTCGCAGAGAAAGGCTGGTCCTTTGAGCCATGGTGTGCTACTGAGCAGGGCTGATGCTATGGTTCTTGACCCAACATCGGCTGGGTTGAGGTGCGTTGGGACGTACTTCCACTTGCCAGGATTAGGTGACTGAAGGATTCGTTGGACCCTGTTGTGTACGTAGACATAAAACCTCCTTGACCGGTTGTGGATGTATCCCAGCACGACTTTGCTATCTGTATAGTAGGTGATGCTGTCGAACGTTGTGTCCATCTCTGCAACTATCATCTCAGCGATCTCGACAGCAAGCACGGCAGCGCAGAGTTCAAGTCTGGGGATAGTTGAGCCGGGTTGAGGAGCTAACTTCGCCTTCCCAAAGACGAAGCCAATCTCAGTCTGTCCCTGTTTGCTAGTTACCTTGATGTAGGCTACGGCTGCTATTGCTTTGACCGACGCGTCGGCGAAGACACAGAGTTCTCTCCTCAGAGCGCCTATGGTGGAGAGGGACGTATAAGGGCGTGGTATCTCGAGCCCCTCCAGGTCTTGGAGAGACTGTTTCCATCTAGTCCACTCGATCTCCATGTCTCTGGGAAGGGGTGCGTCCCAATCCTCCGCTTGCAGGGTGAGCTCTCTGAGAATCCGTCTTCCGTCGACTGTGATGGGTGCAAGAAACCCTAGGGGGTCGTATAGGCTGTTCACGGTCGAGAGTACCCCTCTGCGGGTGAACGGCTTCTGGTCAATCTCGATCTGGAACGCGAAGGTGTCCGTGCGCATGTTCCAAAACAGTCCCAGGCTACGCTGAATGGGCAGATCGTCGATGAAGAGATCTAGGCCATTGAAGTCCTGAGAGCGATCTTGAGGGGGGAACGCTCTGATGACTGCAGAGCGATTTGACGCAACCTTGTGCAGCCTGAGGTTAGAAGCCGCGAGCATCTTCTGCGCTCGTTGGAGAACTGCGATGCCTTCTTCCTCTGTGTTGAAGGACTTCAAGGCATCGTCGACATAGAAGTCGCGGTCGATGAATCTCCTGGCATCGCTGCCGTAGTCGGCCTCTGCTGCCTTAGCCGCCCGCCGCAAGCAGTACACTGCGACAGCGGGCGAGGGGCTGTTACCAAAGAGATGAACCCGCATCCTGTAGTCCACAATGTCGGAGGTAGGGTCGTTGTTTTTGTACCACAGGAAACGGAGAAAATCCCGGTGGTCCTCTTTCACGATGAAACAGTGGAACATGTGCTCGATGTCGGCAGTGATTGCAACCTGTTCCTTCCTAAACCTCATGAGAACGCCTAGTAGGCTGTTATTGAGGTCGGGACCGGTGAGTAAAACGTCATTGAGCGATACTCCCTCATAGGATGCGCTGCTGTCGAAAACCACGCGGATCTTGTCCGGCTTCCGAGGGTGATACACGCCGAACAGGGGCAAGTACCAACGCTCCTGACCAGGTTGCATGGGAGGGGCAACTTCAGCATGTGCCTTCTTGAGCATCTTCTCCATAAACTCTAGGAAGTCGGCCTTCATCCGTGGTCGTTTTTCCAGTGAGCGCCGAAGTGAGACGAGGCGTTCGAGGGCCTGTTTCCTGTTGTTGGGGAGTCGCCGTCTCGGTGACCTAAACGGCAGAGGTGCGACCCAGCTGTTGGAGTTGTTCTGGCAGCACTCGGCTTCCATTATTCTTAGAAACTCTAGATCTTCCAAGGATGGAGCGAGTCTGTGGTCGTTGGGAGTGCGAGCGAAGACGGTTTGCCCCAAATGGTCTCCAGTTAGCATCGTCGACACTAGTGCTGAATGGTGGTGGTAGTCGCGTGCTTGTTCGAACGCCTCTGTCACTTTGATCTGGTTGTCACATGGCTGGAGATGACTTGTACGACCGTTTCCTAGAACGGCTGTTTTGTAGCTTCTCACCTCCGGTGGCCTGTGAGCACCTCCGAGGCACACGTCCCCGACGATGACCCACCCCAGGTCAAGCCTTTGGGCGAAGGGAGCGTCTCCTGGGCCACTTATCTGCTCTCGGACCTTGTGGACCTGTAAGATATCTCTGCCCAGTAGGAGAAGGATGTTAGCGTCTGGGTCCGGAGGTGGTATCTTGTCGGCGATGCATTTTAGATGAGCATGATGGTAGGCCGCACCGGGGGTGGGAATCTCCGCACGAACGTTAGGGATTTGGTTACACTCGAGGAGTGTAGGCAAAGAAATACTCGATTTCTTATCCAATGGCTCTACGGTGTAGCCGCTGGCTCTCCTCCCTGCTGTCTCCGTACGTCCCGCGCAGGTCTTTAGGGTGTATGGGTACGGGCGCCCGGAGATCTTGAAGGCTTCGAAGAACTCTGACCGCGCGAGGGAGCGATTACTCTGCTCATCCAATATAGCGTACATTCTCTTGGCTTCCTCTCTTCGTCCGTTTGGGAACACCCTGACGAGACAGATCTTAGCACATGCTCTAGCGCTCAGACCTTCTCCACATACCTGTGTGCACGTTGCCTTGACCTCCTGGTTGTCCGCTTTGTCCTCCTCCCCGCTATCCTCTGAGGTGGAGGGGAACGGCTTGGGCCTCCAGGCAGGCGTGTGGGGGTGGAGAGCTGTCGCGTGGGCAGCGCTCCCACACTCGGTACATGTTATCTCGGCTGTGCAGTTCTTTGCTAGGTGTTCTGTTGACGAGCAGCAGCGAAAACAGACGTAGTGTTCTTTCAGAAGCTGTTTACGGTCGTCTAAGCTCTTCTCGCGGAAGCCTCTGCATTTCCTCAGAGGATGGGGCTTTTTGTGCAGGGGGCAATACTTATTCGGGTCAATGCGTTCCCTGCTTTCTTTGGACTCGGACTTGGTAGTGCCTGAGACCTGTGTCTTGTGGGCGTGGACGGACGTCTTTGTGGGCCTCTCCCATTTATTCCTTCCTTCGGCTGGAGGGTTTGGCATGAAGAGGCTGAAACTTGGGTCCGTACGTGCTTTCGCCTCGGTGCGGATGAAGTCCACCAACACGGGGAAAGGTGGGAAGCTGACAAAATGTTCTTGTTTGTATCTCGCCCCGTGGTATAACCATTTTTCTTGTAAACTATATGGAAGTTTCTCGATGATGGGCTTAATCCCTCTGGAGGTGTCCAAGTACGACATGCCCGCGAGGTAGCCGTCTTCCTTGGCGGCTTGTAGCTCTGACAGCAGGTCGGCTAGGTCCCGGAGTCTCCGTGGGTCCTTTGATGTGAGCTTCGGAAAGCTTTCTAGTTTGCTGAACAGAGCTTGTTCGACTGCTTCTGGTGAGCCGTATACTTCGTCGAGGCGCTCCCATGCTGAGCACAGCCCAGTAGTTGGGTTCCTGATGTTGACCGCCTTTATTCTTCTTACTTGTTCTGCTGACTCTTTTCCCAGGTGTTTGGTTAGGAGGTCGAGTTCTTCTGCGGCAGACAGGTCTAGATTGGCAGTGGCGTCCTGAAACGATGTTTTCCAGGCCCAGTAGTTTATTGGCTGGTCGTCATATGCGGTGAGACCTGAAGTCACCAAGTGGTTACGAGTGAGATATTTGATAAGGTCAGTGGTTGTAGAGTGGTCGTAATCACCTCCGTAGAGTGTCCCGTGGACGGGCTGATGCGTGGGAAACGTAGAATCTCGTTTGGGGTTCTGCTGTAGGAGTGGAGTTGGAGGGGGGTAGAAGGGTGACTTGGAGCTCTGTCTTAACGGTACCTCGCTTTTCCAAGGGCCCTGAAGAGCTTGGCGTGGCGTAATAGCAGCGGGAGCGGCATCTTGGGTCTGAGCCGCGTTATGCGGGTGAGTGACTGGCTGAGAAGGGGGAAGGTTGTTTTCTGTAGCCGATAGACCCTTGGCGCTCAGGCTGGCCTGTTCGGCGACTAAGGCGGCTACGCGCTGGTCTTTGACAGACTGGGGGACCGGGCTGTTAACTTCGCTGCGTACTTCGAGACCCATATCTTGTAGACCGGCTACTAGGGAGTTCGCCTCTGCAACGGCAGCATCCCTTTCCTTTTCGTCCATTAATGCGTCGAGGCTCGCTTGAATACGTGCTTGCTCCACTTTAAGCTCGATTTCCCTTTTTGAATGTGCCGCTCTAGCTTGCGCGGCTTCAGCCTTTGCTTTTGCCACGGCGATGGCTATGCTGATTTTCGAGCCAGACGATGTACCAGATGAGCGACTGCTCCTTGAGCGCACACACTCTGACTGGTTGTCTCCATTTCCTTTGTTAGCATTGCTACGTTGTGACATTGCGTGTCGCTGGGTCTCCGGTATCGGGAGAGGAAGGCTGAAGGCGAAGCTCTCCGAAGGCTGTAGTGGGAGCCGTTTATCTCTTGATAATGAGTGGCTGCGTACGGCGGCGATCCTGTATGCCCCGTTAGCTGCGTTGCAGTCTTTTCACTGTAATGGGCTAAGTTTCCATCCAGCTTAAACACTCCCAAATAAATCTCCGAGACACAGGGGGTTGAAGTCCAGGAGCTTTACTGGGTACTTTTTTGTGAAACTGTAAACACGATACAATGAAATATATGAGATGTATTATAGATACAATAAGCTCAAAACATCTGGCTAATTATTACAGCCTAACAACCTAGCCGCATAGCTTATATGAGACACAATAAAGCTAACCGAATAACAGACAACGGTTCAAACGCTTCGCCGCTTAATAGTACAAAAATGAATTATACTCACAGACTATGCCTTAGCGAGGACAAAAGGATTAAACCTGTAACGGCGGAGCTGGCGGCTGCATGAGCCCACACGCTAATATCCCAAGTCACACGGTAGATTCACTTCCTGACTCCCAGCATGCACTGCTCTCGTGCTGTCATGGTTACGAAGATACACGAGTCGCTACGAAGATACACGAGTCGCTCTAAGCTGTGATAACGAGATAAAAAAAACACATGAGAACACATTTCTGAAGGCATGACACAAGCTTTTGGCGAAAAACAACGCCCATTGGCGTTTTATTCCAGTAAATTAGACTCTGTTGCCACAGGATTACCTACATGTGTACAAGCTTGTGCAGCAGCTGCAGAAGCAGTAAAAAAGTCAGCTGACATTGTACTAGGTCATACTCTAATAATTAGAGTACCGCATGCAGTAACCTCTATTCTGTTGCAAGGAAACTTATCATATCTGACTCATGCAAGACAACTATCCTATGTTGGCATTTTGTTATCACAGTCACTGTGATACAGATTGAAAAATGCGGCCAGCTAAACCCAAGCACACTTTTAGCTACGCCAGGACAGGGTGACCCACACTGTTGTATAGAAAAGCTTGATGAAGACACCAAACCACATGCTGACATCCACAGCACGCCACAACCTGGTTTCAGCGATATTTTTGTAGATGGTTCAGCATCTAAAAGTAGCACTGGCCAAAACTGCGTAGGTTATGCAGTAACTACAGCAGACAGTGTGATTGAAGCAAAACCTCTTACACCCTCACACTCAGCACAGAGTGCAGAACTGAAAGCAGTTATAAGAGCATGTGAACTACACAAAGGCCAATCTATAAATATTCACACTGATAGCCAGTATGTTTTCTCAGCAGTACACCATTTTGCGAGAATTTGGCAAAATAGAGGTATGGTCACATCCACAGGTAACCCAGTACAACATGGGGACCTACTGAAGACTCTACTGGAAGTGATCACCTTGTCAAAACAATTGGCACTTTGTAAATGTGCGGCACATCAAAAAGACAACTCTGTTGTCACAAAAGGAAATAACTTTGCAGACCAAACAGCAAAGCAGGCTGCACAACAAACGATAACGCTTCTAACATCCGAACGTTGTACACAAATACCACTTGACGTACTAAGAGACGAACAAAAAGCTGCAACAACCACTGAACAGAACAAGTGGCTGAAATGTGGAGCACAACTAAAAGATGATTTAATGGTTTGTGATGGAAAACCAATATTACCAAAGTCTCTACACAAAACAGCAGCCTTAGTGACCCATGGTATAACGCATGTGTCAACAGGAGGGATGTTAAAGATAATTAATACACATTTCTACACTATAAATTTTGAAACTTCAGTGAAAGAATTTGTAAGAACATGTCTAATCTGTCAAAAACACAATTCACAAGGAAATTTAAGACCTAAGAGAGGCCAGTTCCCCACACCACCTCATCCATTTCATACTATCCACATGGATTTTATTGAACTGAATGAATGTCAAGGATCAAAATATGCTTTAGTGATTATAGATGTTGTTACGTTCCCCCCGAAGGGGTCTAGGCATGTGAGTGAGGGGACCAGTAACAAATGAGTCCGGAACCAGAATGAGAAGGAAAACAGACAGAGTTGTTCTGTATTAATAGAACTTTATTACAAAATGGTACAGGTGGATTACAAACGACATTAACATTAACGTAAAAGGCCGGCAACGCCGTCTTACCAACAACGCCAAAGAAACAAAGAAAACGCTCACAGCCACGAAAGGCAGGAAGACTACCAAACAAACACAATAAAAAAGGAGGCACTTCCCACACTTCCTACCCCACTCCCCACCACGGGGAGACACTCTCAGGGCCCACAAGCCCGTCTGCTCACTGGTCAGAAAGAGGCTGTCTGTCCAACACCTAGCACCGAAACGCGTAGAGCCACCGAGGAAAAAGCCACCCTGCTCACAGCTCATCCCCAGTTTAAATAGCCTCAGAGGATGATTGCTGACTGGAGTCAGGTGGCAAACGAGGCTAATCAGCAGCAGCTGTGTCCTGGGGAGAGAGGAGAGTGAGAGAGACAGAGAGAGGTAGGAGTGGCAAGAGGGGTGGAGGCGGGGAGAGTGGGCAAACACCCCACCCACACACTCCCACAGCCTCACAGAACGTAACATTCCCCCCCCCCTTACATTGAAGCCCTACCACAACCACAACATCCTATTGCGAGCTGCGTGAGAGTGCATCAGCCACTATATTGTTTGGTTAGCGGGGTCACGACCACAGAAAAGTTCTTACAGAAACACCGGTAATATCCGGTCATCCCTAGGAACCGCCTTAGTTCCCGTCTGGTGGCTGGACTCGGGTAGTCCAGGATTGCAGCAACCTTCGCCTCCACTGGGCGGACCTGCCCAAACCCCACCTGTTTACCTAGATAAGTGACGGTTGCCTTACCAAACTCACACTTAGCGAGATTGAGGGTCAACGAGGCCTCGGCTAGCCGCTGAAACACTGTCCTCAGAAGGGACATATGATCTGCCCATGTGTCTGTGTATAGCACCACGTCATCTAGATACACATTGCACTGGGGCACATCTCCCAACACCAACTGCATCAGTCGTTGAAAAGTAGCTGGGGCATTTTTCATGCCAAAGGCCATTACTGTGTATTGCATGAAGTGGTCAGGGGTGACAAATGCAGAAATCTCTGAAGCTCTGGGAGTGAGAGGCACCTGCCAGTAGCCTTTAAGGAGATCGAGTTTGGTGATGAATTTGGCAGGGCCGATGCTGTCAATGCAGTCTTCCATACGAGGAAGCGGAAAAGAGTCAGAGACCGTTACAGCGTTTACCTTCCGATAATCTGTGCAGAAACGGGGTGTGCCATCAGACTTAGGTGTTAGTAGACATGGGGAGCTCCAGGGGCTACAACTAGGTTGTGCCAAGCCGTTTTCTACTAAGTACTCAACTTCTTCTTTCATGACCTCACGTTTGGCAAAGGGGCAACGATATGCATGCTGCTTGATTGGGACTGCGTCTCCAACGTCAATGTCATGCTCACAAACGTGGGTACGCGAGGGTACGTCACTAAAAGAGACAGGTAGGAGTGCAGCAAGTCAAGAACCTCTTTACACTGGGACGGAGGAAGGTGAGATAGGTTGGCCTCGGCCTTAGCTAAAAAAACAGAATTTGACAACCGCCCACATTGCTGTCCCTCAGAAAGGGTACCCAGATCATCATCACCCTTAACTTCAACACTTAGCAGGGCAACAGGGACTGAACCGGGGACAGCCGTCCCAGCAGTGTCTGATGATTCTGTCATGCTGGTGTCTCTGGTATGGTATGGTTTCAACATGTTGACATGGCATAGGCGAGTCTTCCTTCTGCGTTCTGGGGTGTTAAGAATATAGTTGGTGTCAGACACTTTTTTCACTATCACATAGGGGCCTGAGAAACGAGCCATGAGGGCAGAACTGGGCACGGGCAACAACACAAGAACTTTGTCCCCAGGTTGGAACTGTCTTTCCACTGCTTTTTGATCACATCGTTTTTTCATGTTTGCCTGGGATACACAGAGAGCCTCTTTTGCTAACAAAGTAGCCCGTTGCCACCTGTCCTTGCATGTTTTTACAAACTCCACCACAGTAGTTTTAGGCACACAACCACTGAGAAAACTCTCCTTCAGCACCTTTAGCGGACCCCGCACGTCATGTCCAAACACCAGGGTAGCTGGGCTGAACCCCAAAGACTCCTGCTTCGCATCACGGATAGCGAACAATACAAAAGGGACCCCTTCATCCCAGCTTTTTCCGGTGTCGTGGCAATACTTACTCAACATCGCCTTGAGAGTTTGATGCCACCGCTCCAGTGCACCTTGTGACTCTGGGTGATAAGCACTAGACACAGAATGAGAAACTCCAAAGGACCGTAGAGTCCGATTAAAATCCCTGGACATGAAATTGGTACCCTGATCTGTCTGCACGGTTTTCGGGAGGCCAAAGGTGGTAAAGAATTTGACTAGTGCTTTGGTAATGCTTGCTGTCGTGATTTTCCGCAGAGGAATCGCCTCTGGGTATCGAGTGGACACACACATTATGGTTAACAAGAACTGATTCCCTGCCCGCGTCTTTGGTAAGGGGCCAACACAGTCTACCAGGATATGCTCAAAAGGTTCACCGACGGCAGGGATAGGACGTAGGGGGGCGGGGGGCACCGCCTGGTTCGGTTTACCCACAAGCTGGCAAGTGTGACAGGTGCTACAAAACTGCACTACATCTGCTTTCATTGCCGGCCAAAAGAAATGCTGCAGTATACGGTCATATGTTTTAGTGACACCCAAATGACCTGACCATGCGTGATCATGTGCTAACTGCAGCACATGCCACCGCAGACTGGTCGGAACCACCAACTGCCGCACTACGCTCCAGTCTTCTCCAGGCCTTGGGGTCCACTTGCGCATCAATAAACCTTCCCAAACGAAAAATGTCTGCCTCTTGCTCCCCTCACCTCCCTTATCCTGAGCTGCTGCGGTAAAACACTGAACTAATGAAGGGTCTTCTTTCTGAGCCTTCGCAAGTGCTTCCCGGGTGAGCAGAAAAGGAGCTCCAGACACAGGAGCTGGCTCAACCACACTGTGAGCTAACTCTAAGGCACCATTATCTCCCTCATCGGTGCAGGGCATCACATCCTTCTCTAGAATAGAGCCGATCACTGATTCTGACAAATCAACCCCCCCACCTTGTTGCTGGGCACGTGAACGAGTCAGAACGCTCACCGGGAACACATCCGGGTGCTGCAGGCTGAGGGCATCTAACACAGGCTCTACAACAGGATTGTTGGTCACCTCAGGGGTAGGGTAAACTTTCCCACCCGCGATATCATTTCCCATTATAAAATCCACCCCATTAATCGGGAGAGAAGGCCGCACACCCACTGAGAAGAAACCACTCACCAGCTCACTCTGTACCCAGATACGATGGAGGGGAGCAGGCACAAAACTCATCCCAACACCTCTTACAATGATGCTAGAGTCACAGTCAGACTTCTCATTAAATTCAAGCACACTAGCTAGTATGAGGGACTGTGAGCCACCAGTGTCACGCAGGATGGTCACTTCACGCTTATCCTCGGTCTTACCAGAAAGCGAAACTATCCCCTTAAAAATGAAGGGCTTAAAACACTCATCCGGGGTCTCAGGGGAAGGGGGCCTACTGACAGGAGGCATGGTTTTAATTAGCCCAACCCCTTTTGGTTTACGTGAAGATGAGACTGATTGTTTCCGTCTGTAAGCTTCACAATCTGCGATCAGGTGGCCAGACTTAAAACAGAAAAAACACTTTCGGTCTGCCTTGGGACGAAACACAAGTACCTCACTCTTTGGGTGCTGTGCAACTGGCACCTCGCTAGCTTTCACTGGGGCATCGCGCCGGTCATACCTACTGACACTGGTTTTGTGGACGAGCGCGAACTCATCAGCCAGCGTCGCAGCCTGCTGTAGCGAGGAAACCTTCTGTTCATTAATATATACCGCGATGCGCTCAGCAATGCAGTTCTTAAATTCCTCTATGAGCATTAGTTCCCGGAACGAAGCCAGGTCAGTGGCTTTGCAGGCCGCACACCACCGATCGAAAAGAACACCTTTTTCCCTGGCGAAATCAAGATAGGACTGACCCTGACCTCTTCTCAACCCCCGGAAACGCTGCCTATAGGCTTCTGGGACCAGCTCATAGGCCAGCAGGATAGCCCTTTTCAGCTTGTCATAGTCCAAGCTGTCCTCAGCTGACAACGAGGAACAAACTTCATGAGCCTTACCCGCCAGCTTACATTGGAGCAAAATGGCCCACGAATCCCGTGGCCAGTGCAAGGCCGTGGCTATTCGTTCAAACGACTCGAAGTAGCTGTCGACCTCAGTGTCACGGAACATCGGAACCAGACGACTGTTTTTCCCTACGTCAAACGGGGTGTCTGCCTGACGAATGGAGGCAGTTGGAGGAAGGGAAACCTGCCGGAGTTCCAGCTGTCGCAACCTTACAGCTGTCTCTGCCTCCACCTCCACCTTCCTCAATTCGACCTCTCTGGCTCTAGCAAGCTCTGCGTCTAAACGCCTAAGCTCCAGCTCTTTCTTTAGCTGGAACTCCCTCTCACGGTCCTCCTTTTCTAACTGGAGACGAGCCAGGCGTACACGGAGCTTAGCATCCTGCTTCGAGCCCTCACTTGATTCCATGGAGAGGGGTTCGAAGCGAGGGCAATGTCATGGGTTTGTCCTCAGGCAGCCCCTGATCAACAGGTGTCGACACCAATGGACCTACAGCTTGAGCTAGTGCCTGCGGAACGGGCTGAGATGCTGCACCATGCTCAAGTGGACTGGCAGATACTGGCAAGGCCACTATCCCTTTCTCCACCAAGCCAGACACAAGAGCAGCTTTCAGCTCAGCCTTACGCAGAGCTGTGGAAACAGAAATGCTATAACCTGATGCCACCTCATGCAAATCCCTCTTCCTACAGGCGTCCAGTTGGACAAGCGAGGGGTTTTTCTTAAACACGGCAATATCAAAGGTAGCCATCAACTCTAAAAACAAAAAACTACCTGAGGCTAACAATAACAACAAAGAAGCACCACCTCCAATACACAAATGAGAAAACAGGCGGGAAAAGTGTGGCCAGAGGTTAACCAATAAATAAAAGTACCGCCGACCCTCTCCCCAGACCTGCCTACTAAAATCTTAGCCTAGTTAGCTTCTGGAGTGTACCAGGCTCGAGGCAACTTTAAAGGCTAAGCATCAAGTGCACAAAGCACCGACAAGCCTACCCCCGACAGGGAACTAATCCCCACCCGGGATTACTCCGAAAATAATAAAGGAAAAATAAAAAATGAGTGCCTGAAGGAGGAGCTTACGCTCAGCTAGACACTCCCCTTTTGCTAACTGGAGAGGGAGCGCAGCCGGTACAATACAACTAACCAGGCCACCAGCAAACAACTCACAAAAACTCAATTTTCCTTCCATTCATATCCCGGACGAGCCCCCACATTGTTACGTTCCCCCCGAAGGGGTCTAGGCATGTGAGTGAGGGGACCAGTAACAAATGAGTCCGGAACCAGAATGAGAAGGAAAACAGACAGAGTTGTTCTGTATTAATAGAACTTTATTACAAAATGGTACAGGTGGATTACAAACGACATTAACATTAACGTAAAAGGCCGGCAACGCCGTCTTACCAACAACGCCAAAGAAACAAAGAAAACGCTCACAGCCACGAAAGGCAGGAAGACTACCAAACAAACACAATAAAAAAGGAGGCACTTCCCACACTTCCTACCCCACTCCCCACCACGGGGAGACACTCTCAGGGCCCACAAGCCCGTCTGCTCACTGGTCAGAAAGAGGCTGTCTGTCCAACACCTGCCACCGAGGAAAAAGCCACCCTGCTCACAGCTCATCCCCAGTTTAAATAGCCTCAGAGGATGATTGCTGACTGGAGTCAGGTGGCAAACGAGGCTAATCAGCAGCAGCTGTGTCCTGGGGAGAGAGGAGAGTGAGAGAGACAGAGAGAGGTAGGAGTGGCAAGAGGGGTGGAGGCGGGGAGAGTGGGCAAACACCCCACCCACACACTCCCACAGCCTCACAGAACGTAACAGATGTGTTTTCAAACTGGCCAGAGATATACCCAGTAAAAAGGAATAATGCAGTCTCCGTTGCAAAATGTTTATGTAATCATTTCATTCCCACTCATGGCATTCCTTCATTGATTAGATCTGACAATGGCACACATTTTGTCAACGAAGTTATCAGAAAAGTTACAGAAGTATTAGATTTTAACATTAAAAATCATTGTGCATACCATCCTCAGAGTGAAGGATTAGTAGAAAGAACTAACGGCACTATAAAACAAAGACTGAGGAAATGCATGGAAGAAACAAAAAGACCATGGCCAGAATGCATAGGTCTAGTAAAAATGTGGATGAGACTAACTCAGGGCTCCCAAAAATTGACACCATTTGAAATAATTCATGGGAGACCTTTTCCACTACCAATAACAAGTGAACCAATAGATAAATCTGTTAGAGAGATAACTTTAGCAGAATGGATGGTAAAGCTACTAAAAAACAAGGACATTGTGTTGAACAATAAACTGCCGTGTGATTCCTCTCCAATCTCTTGCAGATTAAAGCCAGGCGATTGGGTCCTTATACGAGTACTCCAGAGAAAGAATTGGAACTCACCCCGGTGGGAAGGTCCATACCAAGTACTCCTAACGACACCAACAGCTTGCAAAATCACTGAGAGGCCCTCTTGGATCCACCAGAGCCATTGCAAAAAAGTGGAAGTGAGTGACAGCACAACCTAAAGACACCACCACCCCGACTCTTTGGTGATCTACAGGTGAAGGGAGGGCTGATCGGGTATATCCCGCCTTCTACTTCTCGCCTGTAGTCTACTCACCAGAGTAAATCGGTGTGTCTGGTCATCATGAAGATTATTCTGTTTACCACCTTGGCCCTGCTGCTTACAGCACGGACCCTGATGCACTTAAAGGATCAAGAAGCCAACCTGCATAGAAGGGCATGGACATATGACAACTCACACCTGGCTGAAGTGACACAGGATCACATCCATCCCTGGATGAACAATGCCTGGTATAGATACATATATAATCGCACAGAAGGCAAAGATTGTTATATATGCTCACACATGCCTGCTACAACACAGCATGCTACATTATATGGCAGACCTATGAACATGACTCAAGTGACATGCGCAGCAAGCTTTGCCAGTCTAGGTTATCAATATTCAGGAATTGTCTTAAACCACAGCGACCCCCTGACTATTGGACTTCGAGATGGCACCTGTGACCAATTGTTTTGGGTTAACTTGAAGGTTAAACAAAGACATGAAGCACTGCATTTCCTGGTATTCCTAGACAATCCAATAAAATGGGAGCATATGAGATGTTATCGCCAGACGATAGGAACCATCGATTTAGGGACCACCAGGAACTGTGTAGGAACGTATACACATGCACTTGGTGGCCC
Organism: Simochromis diagramma; assembly: GCF_900408965.1. Lineage (NCBI taxonomy): Eukaryota > Metazoa > Chordata > Actinopteri > Cichliformes > Cichlidae > Simochromis > Simochromis diagramma. The sequence continues at coordinate 302,861 of NW_024387419.1, read as the reverse complement.
AGTGAAGAACAACGGTCCATCTAACGGTACCTATTGGGTACAGGGAATGGCATGGTTATGTGGACAGCGTGCCTATTTCGTACTCCCAGAGCAGTGGACAGGCACATGTGCCCCTATATTCATCTCTGACCACACATTCAAGATAACGGCAATCAAGAGCTTCCAATCTACGAGAAGGAAACGAGAAGCCCAGCAAGTGGAGCCACATGATTCCGTGTGGGGCACTGACGTACCGAAAGAATTTAAAACATGGACTACTGGAGAAAAGATTGTCCATGCAATATTTCCATGGATTGGAGTTGGAAAACATGCCCTGCGTATTGAAACTCTAGATTATCGTTTTGGGCTGTTTTTAAATGCATCGACCACCATCAACAACGAACAAAATCAGGAAATTGATGCCATAAGAATAACTGTTATGCAACACAGAGTTGCTCTGGACATGATCTTGGCAGAAAAGGGTGGACTGTGTGTTTTGTTCAATACAACTTGTTGCACATATATTCCAGACAATGTGCATTCTGATAATATGACAAATGCTCTACAATTACTTAGAAATGTTCAACAGGCACAGGTAACTGATTGGGCAAATTCACAAAGTAATTGGTGGGATTGGTTTATGAGCGGCTCATGGAGAACATTGATGTTTAAGGTTTTGATGTTTTTTGGCCTAATACTTATCATGTTTTGTATCTTTACTACATGCATTATCCCCTGTGTAAGAGGAATTGTATCAAGAATGATATCTCAGTCTCTTGTTGCATATGTCACTGTGCCAGATGAGGAAGAAGGAGAAGACGATGAGTATGAAACTAATGTGATGAATGATTATGTTTGAATGATACACATTTTATGACGACCAGACCGAAAGCACTCACAATGTAGGGTCTGTGTCTGAAACACATTGATGTATCTCTTTAATTTCAGCTACAGACAGGAGGGAGTGATGAAAGATTTTTAATTTTGTGATTATGCTTAGTTGTAGCTTCATTTAAAGGAAGAAGAGCTTGTGAACTGGAACCAACACAGGAAGAGAGATTGAAGCCATATGTGTAGAGGAATGCGGTGACATATGATACTACCTCCTGTTTTAAACAGACGAGCTGGCGCTCTCCCTCTCTTTCTCTCCTTTCATGGGAATGTCTGAATTTCTATACATACAAAGTTACCTCCTTTTTCAGCAGATAAGTGAAAGGTTTTCTCCTTTTAAGGAAAAATGATCAGTTCCATACATGCCACTCCTACTGCTGTGGAAACTTGCTTTAAGTATAAATAAAGGATGTTCTGAATGCCCTGGGCGGTTTTTCTGTGTCACATCTGTTGAGCAGTGACCGCCCATGCGCATGTAAAAAATAGATATCCGAGTTGTGAGTTTCTTTATCTTCTAACAATTTCTCCTCACACATGACCTCAACTATCTCATCGTTATCATCTCAGTCTCCCTTCAGGCAGAGAACAACTTCTTAGCTGACACTACTGTTGAAGTTTTTGAAATTTTAATCCTATGATTTATTTCATTTGATTTAATAGTGAATGAACAGGCACATTCTTGATTTTAACCATGATTGTAAAGTTGTATTTTCCTAGATTGAATCATGGACATATTAATGGAAATGATTAATATTATATATATTCTTTTGTGTCTCCCTCCAGGCAGCTTCGCACACCCACTAACATCCTCCTCCTCTCTCTGGCTGTCTCAGATGTTTTTGTGGGTCTCCTGTTACTGCCATTAGAAATATTTAGAAGTACAACCTGCTGGGTACTTGGTGATCTTATGTGTTTACTTTATATTTATATGACCAGCAACATTGTCTGTGCTTCAATAGGGAACATAGTTCTCATCTCAGTTGACTGTTATGTGGCGATTTGTGACCCTCTGCATTACCCCACCAGAATGACTGTGGCGAGAGTCAAATTTAGTGTTTGTCTGTGTTGGTTTTATGCTGTTTTCTACTGCAGTCTCTACATGAAGGATATCCTAGTTGAACCAGGCAGGTATAATTCCTGCTATGGAGAGTGTGTGTTTGTCATTAATGATATTGCAGGGATTTTTGACCTAGTTTTCTCTTTTTTTGCTCCAGTTATTATCATCACAGTTGTTTATATTTGAGTGTTTGTGGTGGCTGTGTCTCAGGCTCGAGCCATACGGTCTCATGTCACTGAATCAAGCAAACAAATCGGAGCTGAAAGCAGCCAGGACTCTTGGGATTCCTGTAGTTGTGTTTCTCTCCTCTCTTTGAACTCTTGCAGTCTCCTGCACTATTTTCCAGACATACTGCTTGTTTTCATAAACCTCTGTGCAGTTTTTCCCAGAGTAAATAACAGCCAGAGGTCTCCTCACTTCTCTGTTGTATATGGACTGTTGCGAAACAAAGAGGGGATGCAACACATAGTAAACATTGCCCTTTCCCAGAGACGTGTTGCTGCCATCATATTGAAACTGATCAATGTTCCCCCCACACACTATTAGATACTTAAATGGAGAAACCTCATGAACACAAGCATGCTCCCACGCACAGATTTGCACACAGATACAGACTCACAATATCTTAGTCGACTGCTGTCTCTAAACATGTCATGTATCATTAATACTCTGTCCTGCTCAGTAACATTTAATATTTATTATTTAGTGGTACTTATGCATATGTTGGTTGTTGCTATGGTTTGCCTGCTGTGTTGTTTCTTTTTAACAGGCGTTGAAGCAGATGTTCAGTGTGTTTTCAACAATTCTGATTGCTGCACTGCGAGACAGGGCAAGCAAAAAAAAGTTCCATGTCCTCTTTTTAAATATTTGGTGTATTTTCTGTTACTTGTTATTTTGGGAATACAAATTGTATTTATGAGGTTTACAAATTATTGCAATTTGTGTTTTATTTTTAATGTTTTTGGCATTTAGCCACGCAAATAGCCTGGTGTGGAGTCAAATCCAGGCCTTGGCAGTAGATTTTTGTCGTACGGGCTGTCTGCTCAATCAATCAACAATGCCAGCACCCTGCATTCTGTGGGGGTTTTTTTTGGGTTTTTTTTACATTTTACAGAGAGCCACATTTTTTTCCTTCATATTTTTAAAGGGTGCACATTTTCAAGATTCAATCAAATAGAAGTGCCTGTAATTTAACATTTATTGTTCATGTCTTGTCCCACAAGCGTAATCACAGACAACAGTTGATTCTGTGACTGCTGATTATAACTACGTTGACAGAAAAACTAAAAACTGTATAAAAGTCTGTATTGTCACTGCAGTTACAGAATGACTGAAATCTCAGTGCTTGGAGGTTTTGTATATATGTTATAACATCATCATATGAAACTGTATGATGTCAGTTTTGTTGGAACAACACTAACTTAGGTATCTTGATTATAAATGAAACTAACATAAGCATCAATTACACAGTAAGAACAAATTAATTGTGCCATAAATCAAGGATTGTATTGATTGCCTGTGTGTATTCAGCTTATCTGGATTAGGTGCTGCATAAAATATTCATCTTAACTCTTGCATACTGATTGTAAAAGGAGAACAGAGACAATTGAATAGAATAGAATAGAATAGAATTCAACTTTATTGTCATTGCACATGCACAGGTACAGGGCAACGAAATGCAGTTTGCATCCATCCAGAAGTGCTTTAGTGATATAGATATATTACAATATATATTAACAATAATATAGATATGTGAGTATATTACAGAAATGGGTCTATTATGGTATGTTATAATGTACACGGTATGAAGTATGTTGTGAATATTCTATAACTATAAGTATGTACAGGCTGTATTGAGTACAAGCTATGTACAGGATATGAACAGGATATAAATATGAAAAACTATACAGAATATGAAATAAATAACTTTACAGAATCTGAGATATACAGCTATACAGAAATGGGAACTATGCAAGTTGTAAACAGTTGTAGGATTAAAGATTATCGAATGTACAGAATGATTATTTACACAGAGCTATACAGTAGTGCAGTTAAGATAAGTGAGGGTGTAGATAGTTTCTACAGAGGCTATATAAAGTGCTAGTGGTTGTGAATGGTGGTTCAGTCCATGTTATTATTGTGTGTTTGAGGATGGCTGATTTGTAGATGACTGTTTTTAGGCCCAAGTTTGTAGTTTTGGCCATTAAAATGTAAATCTTCTGGTTTTAATTGTGATAGATATGTTTGGATGGGAGACGGAGAAATCAAAAGTGAAAAGTACAAGAGGTTGTGTGCACAAAAAGAGGGAGGATATCATTCTCCAGGGAGCACAACAGTAGATGGGAGGTATGGTAGAAGGAGATAAATTTGTTGTATGACAGAAAATTCTGATTAGACAGCTGCAGGAACCTGATGATGGAGATCCAGATGCATCCAGAGGCAGAGCTCTGTTTTCCAGAGCTACTGAACAGTTCCTGCAGGAAGCCGACACTTCACTGGTCCAAAACGGTGCTCCTGAACGTTGGGCTTTCGTCCATCTCTCTGATCACTGCTGCTCTTAATCTGTTCATCATCATCTCAGTCTCCCACTTCAGGCAGAGATTAACTTCTCAGATGAAACTAAAGTTCAACTTTTAGAAAATCAAGTTTAGTAATTAGTTAGTAAATTAGTTAAGTAATTAATGAATTATGTCAAGATGAATGTCCTGTGTGTACTTCATCATGACTGTATAGGTTTTATTTCCTTAATTGCACCATGCCTCTAATAGAACATCTTCATTGAAGATATTTTGACATGACTAATGTGTAATTTATAATTTTCTGTCTCCCTGCAGGCAGCTCCACACTCCCAGTAACATCATCATCCTCTCTCTGGCTGTCTCTGACTTTTTTGTCTGTTTTTTGTTGATGCCGGTAGAAATCTTCAAAAACACGGCCTGCTGGGTATTTGGTGATCTCATGTGTTCACTTTATACTTATCTGAGCTGCATTCTTATCAATGCTTCATTTGAAATGATTATTCTCGTATCAGTTGACCGCTATGTGGCTATTTGTGACCCTCTGCATTACCCTACCAGAATCACTGTGCCGAGAGTCAAACTCAGTGTTTTTCTGTGCTGGCTTTATGCTATTTTGTACAACATCATCTATACAAAGCATGCCCTGATAAACCCAGGCAGGTATGGTTCCTGCTATGGAGAGTGTGTTTTTGTTGTTGATGATATTATTGGAATTGTTGACTTTGTTGTATCTCTTATAGTTCCAGTTACGATCATCGTAGTTCTGTATACGAGAGTGTTTGTGGTGGTTGTGTCTCAGGCTCGTGCCATGCGCTCTCATGTTACAGCTGTCACACTTCAGCAGCCACTGAATCAAGCAAACAAATCTGAGCTGAAAGCAGCCAGGAACCTTGGGATTCTTGTAGTTGTGTTTCTGGCGTGCTACTGTCCATTTTACTGCTACTTTTTTCTTGCAGGCAATGAAGTTAATGCTTCTTCTGCATCTTCTATCCTCATTGTTTATTATTTTAACTCTTGCCTAAACCCATTAATGTATGCACTGTTTTACTCCTGGTTTAGAAATGCTGTTAAACTTATCATCACTCTGCAGATATTAAAGGCTAACAGCAGTGAGATCAACATACTACAGAGATAATGCGGAGTGACTTGACTAACATCTGCTATATAAAGATTTCAAATCCAGTAAATGAATGTGTCCATAGTCTGGAAATATAAAACTGCTGTCTTCTATGTATTGAGATGTGTATGAATTCAGTACGATAAAATTTGTTTAAATGTTAACATTTAAGTTAACTTGAACATGAAGAGCATTCAGCTTAAGCCACTTTCTATTTTATAACTAATAATGACATTGACTTTGGCTGTGTTTCTTAAACACACATTGATTTACAGCTGTGTTGTTTTTCTAGCTCTGATACAATTGTATCATATGCTTAATACCAAAAAAATTGTTTCTCAAAAATCAAAAGTTAGCTAACTATTTCCACACCTGTGAATATGGCTAGTATATTAATTAGCATCTCAGTAAATGTTACCTTTTAAATATATCATAACAGTTTTGAGGAAAAAGAAGACAATCATGCTAAAAATCCATCAATAGAAGAGAAGCAGGTATGTAGGTTGTTTAAGTAGGTTGTGTTATCTAGTTAATAAAAATGTTTTTTCTAGCTTTAACTGCTGTTTTTAATGAACTTTCAAGATAATGAAGTTGACAAATATGTAAACTTCCTTGAGAAAAAGTAAAGAATTTCCATGAAGGAACTGTTACTAAAATATAGTTAAAAGTAGAAACTGATAGCCCACCATTAAACATGCCCTGCAAAGTTTGCCCCCCCTAATTTAGCTGAGCTGAGCTGACGTGGATAACTAGCCTTACAGTTATGCTGTTTTTTGATGCATTAGCATTGCAGTCTTCTTTCAAACCTCGCTTTTAAACTTAGTATTCTGTAAACCTCAGGTGGGTTACGTTTGCATCTGGCAATAAATATCTATATATACATAATTTTTCTGTTGTAAGGATAGTTGAGACTTGCTAGAGTCTTAAGCTACTTTCATTTTCATTAATGCTTTATAATGGTACGACACTCCATTTACATGAGGTCAAACAAAATACTTAACAACTAGTAAGTGCCTGAATTAACTATGAATTACAATATGAAATAAGTATTAATAAAACCTCCATTAAATCAAATCAAATCAAATCACTTTTATTGTCACATCACATGTGCAGGTACATTGGTACAGCACATGTGAGTGAAATTCTTGTGTGCGAGCTTCACAAGCAACAGAGTTGTGCAAAATACAATAATGTAAACAAGCAAAATACAAGAATGGCTACATCTGAAACTAATAAATATATGTACAATATATAATAGTATATGCATTTCTGGATGTGTATACTAAATTTTTTTCTACGTGTGTGTGTGTGTGTGTGTGTGTGTACACATATTTTACAAATTAAATAGAGTAAACAATAAATAAAATATATAAAAATATACAGAGTTGAGACATGTGCAAAACAGTGGCATTACTGTACAGTATGGAGTGCATAATGTTGAAGTTCCAGTAGTGAAGCTGAGGTGTCTATGACGTGTTCAGCAGTCTGATGGCCTGGTGGAAGAAGCTGTCTCTCAGTCTGCTGGTACGGGACCGGATGCTGCAGAACCTCCTTCCTGATGGAAGTAGTCTGAACAGTTTATGGCTGGGGTGACTGGAGTCCTTGATGATCCTCCCCGCTTTCCTCAGGCAGCGCTTCCTGTAGATGTCTTGGAGGGAGGGAAGCTCACCTCCAATTATCCGTTCAGAGCACCGCACTACTCGCTGGAGAGCTTTGCAGTTGTAGGCGGTGCTGTTGCCATACCAGGTGGTGATGCATCCAGTGAGGATGCTCTCAATGGCACAGTGATAGAAGGTCCTGAGGATGCGGGGGCTCATGCCGAATCTTTTCAGTCTCCTGAGAAAGAAGAGGCGCTGCTGCGCCTTCTTCACTGTTTTGTTTGTGTGTACTGACCATGTAAGATCCTCAGCCAGATGTACACCAAGGAACCGGAAGCTGCTCACTCTCTCCACAGCAGCGCCGTTGATGGTGATGGGGGTGTGTACTTCTCTGCACCTCCGGAAGTCCACTATCAACTCCTTTGTCTTTGCGACGTTGAGGGTGAGATGGTTGTCTTGACACCAGTGGGTCAGGGCGCTGACCTCCTCCCTGTAAGCTGTCTCATCACTGTTGGTGATAAGACCCACCACTGTAGTGTCGTCCGCAAACTTCACAATGATGTTGGAGTTGTTAGTGGCTGTGCAGTCGTAGGTGTAGAGTGAGTATAGGAGAGGGCTCAGTACACACCCCTGTGGAGCACCAGTGTTCAGTGTGATGGGGGATGAGGTGATGCTGCCCAGTCTGACCACTTGGCGTCTGTCAGACAGGAAGCTAAGGATCCAGCTGCAGAGGGAGCTGCTCAGTCCTAGATCCTGCAGTTTCCTGTCCAGCTTCGAGGGAACGATGGTATTGAATGCTGAGCTGTAATCTACAAACAGCATTCTCACATATGTGTCTCTCTTCTCCAGGTGTGACAGGGCAGTGTGTAGTGTCAGGGCTATGGCATCATCAGTGGACCTGTTGTGGCGGTATGCGAACTGTAGAGGGTCCAGTGAGTCGGGTAGTGCAGAGCAGATGAAGTCCCTGACCAGCTTCTCGAAGCATTTGCTTACGATGGGGGTCAGGGCTACAGGTCGCCAGTCGTTCAATGAGGAGATGGTGGAGGATTTGGGTACAGGGACGATGGTGGCCATTTTGAAGCAGGCTGGGACTACAGACAGAGAGAGGGAAAGGTTGAAGATGTGCGTGAACACTCCAGCCAGCTGAGCCGCGCATGACTTGAGGACGCGGCCGGGAATCCTGTCCGGACCAGTAGCTTTGCGTGCGTTCACCTTCCTGAAGCACTTCCGCACATCCTCCTCAGACACAGTGTGCGCACTGACGTCATCCGCGGTGCGCACACTGTCCGGTCTCATGGTGTTCGCTGTGTCGAATCTAGCGTAGAATACGTTTAGATCCTCACACAGAGAGGCCGTGGTCTGCGGTGTGCTGGTTTTCCCTCTAAAGTCTGTGATCGTGTTTAGTCCCTGCCACATACTCCGAGGGTTGTCAAACTGTTGCTCCACCCTGTCCCTGTACTCACGTTTGGCTGCTTTGATCGTCTTACGGAGTTGGTAATGTGCGTGTTTGTAGTCCGATGTGTTCGCGGAGGCAAAGGCGGTGCTCCTGTGCCGCGCGAACATCTCCGTTAATCCAGGGTTTTTGATTTGGGAAGGATTTGACTGTTCTGGATGGGACGACATCTTCCACGCATTTCCTGATAAATCCGCAAACTGAGTCTGTGTATTCATCAATGTCCCTAGCAGCCACGTGAAACATTTCCCAGTCCGCGTAATCAAAACAGTCCCGCAGCGCAGACTCCGATTGGTCCGTCCAACAGTGCACCGCCCTCCGGGTTGGAGCTTCCTGTTTCAGCTTCTGCCTGTAGGCGGGCAGGAGCAGGATGGAGCGGTGATCTGATTGGCCGAATGGGGCGCGGGGGAGGGCTTTGTACGCATCCCGGAAAGAGGTGTAGCAGTGGTCGAGTAGCCGGTCTCCACGCGTGTTAAAATGGATGTGTTGGTGGAGTTTGGGTGAGACTTTCTTCAGGTTTCCCTTATTAAAGTCCCCGGTCGTGATAAACGCTGCCTCTGGGTGTGCGGTTTCCTCGCTGCTGATCGCGCTGTACAGTTCCCTGAGTGCTCGGTCAGTGTCGGCTTGTGGGGGAATGTAAACAGCCGTAATAATCACTGCTGTAAATTCCCTCGGTAGCCAGAATGGCCGAATAGCCATTAACACACTCTCAAACAATGCACTTATATCTTAATCATTATATATATATAAATGTGCTTCTAAATACTTGAATCACTTATTTAGACTTTGTACATTTTACCATGAACAAGTTATATATGAGTTTATTAATCAAGAATAAACATTTATATATTTGTTTATAAATTACACACCAAGGATGAGCAACACTTTATAAATGTTCAGAGGTGGAGGAAGATCTCAGCCTGGGCGTCTATTGTCTTGTGTAGTCTGGAAGATGAGTGGATGGTGGGGTGGGTGGAGTTTTCTCTGTGGTGGGGTCGTGTGGGCTAAGTCCTGGGCTCTGTGGGGCCAGGCAGCGCCGCCGAACTGTGCCCCGGTCCGGATGGGCCTGGGCCCCCTTTCCCTGGCGGGTTGCAGAGTATGGGGGTGCCTACTGGGGTCAGCAGGGGAGCTGGCCCCAGGGAGGGGTCACTTGCCCCTCCCTTCCTTCCTTTCACCCCTGCGTCATTGCCCACCTCTCAATTTTAAATACACGTAGACATTGAGGGCTATCAGGACGGGCTATGCGCTTACCTGCTGCTCTCTGGCAGGTAGCTCCATGTCCTCCTGGGTTTTAAATGCACCTTAGAACACACATGCATCAACACTACATATGAGCGGGCAGAAGAAGCTTTGGAGTCTTCACACACCCCCGTTCTCTGCAGCCTGTCGGAGCGGGGGGGCTAGGAGGAGGAGATGGCCGCCCGATCAGGGTCTGGAATGTGGGGCCTCCCTGCTGCTGCCGAGTCAGGGCAGTCTGCTTCTCTCCACCCCGGGGAAAAGGGTAACACTACCTGGCTTGGGTGCAGTTTCCCCCCCTCCAAGGGCGCAGCTGGCTGCCGGCGGAGCTCACGGGCAGCCCCCCCTCCTGGCTTCTGCTCCGCGGCTGCTGAGTGACCCCTCATCTGGGACTCTCCTCAGCTCTTTCTGGGACAGTGGCGCGGCTGCCCCTCTGTTGGTCTTCCTTGGTTTCTTGTGTTCTGAGGGCCTCTGGATGTCTGGAGTTTTGATCTCCTCCATACCTGCTTCATGCCCTGGAGGACGGGGCTGTGGCCCCCCACACCCTCTAACAGATCATTACATGTAGGAACCTTTTAAATACAAGCGTGCTCATGCTCACAGGTGTACACACGGGTGCTCACACACACAAACTACACCCTTTTTGGCTCCTACCTCAAAGCACACTGTGCGCTGTTGTTTTTCCCTTTATCCCCGTCCCTCTTCCCCGCTGTTTTTCTTTCCCTCTTTCTTTCTCCTTTCTTTTCCCCAGTCAAGTCTGTCCCGTATTTAACAAGTGAAAATAAAATAAAATAAACAATAAAAGGTGAATCAAATGGACCATTACGGCAAGGCTGGGATGGTCCATTTGGTAAAGTAAATCCGTTGGGCGTCTTTCTTCGCCTTTAGACAATAATTCTGATGGCAAAAGAGCCAAACGGGACAGGCAAACAAAAAAAAAAAAGGGTTCATTAATAGGAAGGGATGTAGAAGTGAAACCATGGGTGTGGTCTGTACAACAGTTGGTCCAGTTTCAATTTCTTTAACACTATGACTTTGTGTTAAATGATTATGCCTCTTCCTGTTAACCATCATTTGACACATTGTTGTTATTGTGACCAGAAGATCTCTTTTTTTTATCCATGTCCACTTTCTTTGAACCCCAAGCCTTTCTTACTCCCTCTTCCCATGCTGCACGTGCCTTATCATAATTCTCTTTTGCTTTTTGATGCAGGGCTTGTATTGTATCATTAGTTGGGAGTGGTGCTCCTGGATGTGTAGTGAGAAATCCTTTTTCCCACGTCATCCAGACATCATCGAAGCATTTTTACGATTTTGCCCTTTTTTTCTTCTCCGTTTCTCTTTCCAACATTTGGCATTTACAAAGTCCTTGAGCTGTCTCATATTGCTGGGAGCTGCTAGTTCTTCTTCATTGAATGTTGCAGGGGTGGTAGTAGCCATTGTAATTTTTCTTTTATATTTCACTCTTCCTATATAATTATACCTTAATTATTTTGTTGCTCGTGTATTCATTTACTGTTTTTAATTTGTTATTACTTATTTCAACATCATCTGTTATTTTATTATTCTTCCAATTATTTTCAATTTCTTTCTTTCGTTGCTTAATCTTTTTTTGAATTGCCAGTATTTCTTTATGCTTTATCACTACTCTTTGTTGATCAATCAATTAATTTTTTTTATCCTATCCTCAATTTTTTTCCTTAAATTCTTACTCAATGAATTTATTTATTGTACTTGTTTTATTTATTAACAGTAAATGGACTAATTCTATACTACTTTGATACTACTTTTTCACTTTTATTCAGCCCTCCCTCCCTACAGGTTTTACACCTTTTAAACAGAACAAGTACCAAACCAAAAACAGACAAATACATACCACAACAACTACACGTAAAATAATCACATCGTGACGCCTCTGCCTTTGTAAATGGAGGGACAGTAACTGCGTGTGTATGTAAGCGTGTAAAACCTGCAGATAGTCAGATTAACATTTTGTCTCTATCTGCCATTCTGCAATTTATTCCATGTAAACAATAACGTGGCGCACAGCGTGACGTGAAAAAAGGCACATACCTTTGACATTGCGTGACGAACTCTGTATTTCTCGTCCACATGTAAACGCAAAAAAGGAGTTTTAAAAAAATCTCAGTTTTCGGTGATTCGAAACGCCGTTTACGTGTGGACGAAACAGCTGCGTTTTCACAAATACCCGTGTAGGTGTGGACGTAGCGTAAAAGAGTTAGTAGTTTAATTTATTGCAGTTTACTTGTATTTGCTTAATTGTTTACTAAATGTTTGAGGTGTGAAATAAACTGCAATGGAGCAAAATATGGGTGTGTGTGGTTGGAGGATGTGTGCATGCGCGCGTGTGCACGCGGGTGCGCGAACATTTTTCTTGTAAAACAAAGGGGGGCGCAGCAAAAAAAGTTTCGGAACCACTGCCATAGACCAAAAACAGTGACAAACAAATACATACATTTACACCCCTATGCTCAAAACCATATTCGGCTTGCTCCTTACTTATTGAAAAAATCTGTGTATATGCCCCGTTTTTTCCAAAGTTCAGACACGGGTTGATTCTCAAAGAAAATAAATAGCAACATTAATTTGACATTACATAGACCTTGTTAGCTGATTGGAGTAAAACCTTAAATTGGAGGAACAGGTCCAACTTGCCTACACCAAGTCTACTTCCTGTGTGCAGAGATGTGTGGAGTCTGTAAAAGTCCTTAAAAGTCCTTCAAGTAAAATGTCCAAAAGTCTAGGGGAATTTGTGTGTGTGTGTGTGTGTGTGTGTGTGTGTGTGTGTGTGTGTGTTTGTGTTTGAAAGGGGACAGCGAGTTCAAAATGGCGTGGGATTTCTGTTGCAGCTGGCCTACCACACTCTGTTTTGGAGCACGGGAAAAAATCAACTGGTCCATCAACAGGATTGGCTCATCATCAATATCAGATCCAATCTAACGCATTTAACAAAAAACCTGACCTGTCAACGACAGTGTCATAGGACATACTGAGTTTGTAAAAATTAACACTTCACAATTTGTTAGCAAATAAAAAATTATTGCTTGTAACATTAACCATGCTTACAATTGAAAATAAAATAGCAAAATATGTAACACTCTTTTTAAATGCTTCTTCAGTCTTCTCTCAATAATTTAAATATTCACAATTTCAATCACATTCTGAATAAAAAATACAACTGCAGGGCATTGCCTCAAGTTTTTTTTTAAGCAAAATAAAGTATAGCTTTCTACAAAACATTGTAAACTATTTCTTCAGTAAATGTTAGAAATATTTTACTCACAGTGAACTCATAAAAAGTGAAAATAAATAATGAACAGGTAAAACAATTTGCTCACAGATCTCACAAGAGGACATTTTAGAAATGACACTCTCTCTAAGCCCTGATTTTCTACGACCAAAAATGCAGAGAGAATCAGAGCTAGTTAATAGTAATTACATTTGAACACACTGTTTTAGCAGTATACATGCATAAAATATTTTTTAGTATCTGCAGTGAGTGCTAACTCTTCTTTCTGTATCATTTTTGTAAGTTTTACTGTGAATCTCGGTGTCCTTATTTTGTGCTAGTGTGCTCAGAGCTCATGTGGCAGCCACCAGAAAAGAGGAAGGTCTGTGCTCTCTCAGATGGAGATGGCAATTGGGACAATGCACCAACTACTAGATATATTAGAGGAATATTAGAGATTGGATATTAGGGATGAGGTCCACAGACTAACCCTGATAGGTCCCCTTCTTCACTTTGATTGCTCCCTTCAGCCAGTTTGCTAAGTTTACTAATAGTTTATTGTAAGAACAAATTATGTTTACCAAGTGAAAGTTGCATTTGAGAATACAACAGGTGAAGTGAAATTGGAGTGGAGCAGGAACTCCACAGGTGAAGCAAATGCAAAGAAATCAAAATTGCCCAAATGAGAGAAAGACAGAAATAACAGGAGAGAGGACTGGGAGAGAGAGAAAGAGGCACAGCAGAACAAAGGAAAGAGAGGTTGAACAAAATAAATTAGGTGTATGACAGTCCAAGAGGTTGTGCAGAGAGAAATAGGAGCGAATTCTACAGAGCATGAATGAGAGGAGGAGACAAATCAGACGCAGAGATAAATCTGCTGTATAATTGTGAGATCAGGTCAGAGAGCTGCAGAGGTTGTAGTTGTCTGATGATGGAGATACAGAAAGGAGCTGAGCTCTGTTTTCCACAACTCCTCAACATTTCCTGCAGGAAGCCGACGCTTCACTGGTCCAAAGCTGTGCCCCTGAACATTGTCCTGTCCTGCATCTCTCTGCTCACTGCTGCTCTAAACCTTCTCGTGATCATCTCAGTCTCCTACTTCAGGCACATATAATGTTTCTAAAACTTAAACTGTATCTTCATTTAAAAAGTTTAACACCATGATTTATTATCTAAATTGAAATTAATTTGGCACATTCTTGGTCAATTTAAACCACAATATTTAATTTTTATACACCTTAATGTCTTTGTCTTACAGTCTTAATAATGGACCTTTTTACATTTTAAAATTACTAATATATTCTTTTTTGTTCTATTTCAGGAAGCTTCACACACCCAGCAACATCCTCCTGCTCTCTCTTGCTGTCTCAGACTTTCTCATGGGTCTCTTGCTGATGCCAGCAGAAATCCTTAGAAGCATGACGTGCTGGGTACTTGGTGATCTTATGTGTTCTGTTTATTTTTTTCTGACTGTAAACATTACCTGTGCTTCAATAGGGAACATAGTTCTTATATCGATTGACCGTTATGTGGCTATTTGTGACCCTCTGCATTACTCCACGAGAATTACTGTGGCAAAAGTCAAACTCAGTGTTTGTCTGTGTTGGTTTTATTCAACTTTCTACTGCAGTCTTTATACGCAAGAAATGCTGATTGAACCAGGCAGGTATAATTCCTGTTATGGAGAGTGTGTGCTTGTCATCAGTGATTTTGCTGGAATGGTTGACCTTATTTTATTTTTTATTCTTCCAGTTTCTGTCATCATAGTTCTGTATACAAGAGTATTTGTGGTGGCTGTGTCTCAGGCTCGTGCCATGCGCTCTCATGTTACATTGGTCACACTTCAGCGTTCATTGAATCAAACAAACAAATCTGAGCTGAAAGCAGCCAGGACTCTGGGGGTTCTTGTAGTTGTGTTTCTGTCATGCTACTGTCCATTTTATTGCTACACTCTCACTGATAAAAATGCTGTCAATGATCCAGCTGCATCTTTTGTGATCTTTATCTTTTATTTTAACTCTTGTATAAACCCTTTGATGTATGCCCTGTTTTACCCCTGGTTTAGAAATGCTGTTAAACTTATTATCACATTGCAGATATTCAAGCATAACTCCTGTGAGGCCAACATACTATAAAAAGACTATGAACCCTGCTCCAGTAAACTGCTTTAAATCAGGAAATGGGCCCATGTGGTAATCTACTGCATTAATTACAGAGGGGAAAAAAAGCATTTTTGACCACTTCAATTCCACGAACACTAGCATTCAAATTACTTATGCCAGTAATCATCCACAACTATGTTCAGTTGCGGATGATAAAGGACTCAGAAACTTTATTCATGCAGGCCCATATGACAGAGAATGTGCATCTTTTTGCTTTGCATATTTTAATTTATATTTTATTGTGTTGTGGTTTGCAGTGTTTTGTGTTGTTTCACTTTAAATTTGTATAAAAGGAAAAAGCTGAAAATTTAAATAGTTACAAGTTGAAATGCAAATAGTTGGTTTTTGTATTTTATAATTTATTTATTACATTTTACATGATGTGAATAAATAAAAGTATCACCCAAGCGAAAATATAACAAAGTGCGCCATACAGTCAAATGCCACAACGAGCAATCCCTTTCACGTCCCCGTAGCATAGCTACCCGGAAGCCATTATGTCCTAAACTGAACCTAGCTGCTACTGTGGGGATACTTCCAGGCCTAACCTGGGCTTACCATAGAACCAAGTTCGCCAGAGCTCATATTATATTTTTACATGTTGTGGAGCCATTTTTGGGAGCATTTCAAGTTGATATACATCAGTACAACCATTATAGCCCAAATTTTAATAATATGTCTGCATTAAGTGCATAGTAATTACATAAATTGCAACAAAGTGCAATAAACTACAAAAAGAATTAAAATAGTTTTTTTTTTTAACATATATTTCTAGTTAGAGAAATTTAAGAGGCTTATCCCTCAAAACTGAAAATACAAAAAAGTTGCACAAAATAGTTTCCCACCACAGGAAATTTATTTTAAGTGTCTTCATATTATTATTTCTGAAATACACCAATTTTTATATACTGCAGCAAAAATGAAAATAAATATTATAATGCAAATTTGCAAAAAAAACCAGCATATGCATCAAAATAAACTATTTTCAGCAGTGCAATATGAGTCCTAAGCATCCCAGAAAATTCTTTATTTATCACATGCATAGTCATACGAGCACAACACACAGTGAAATGTTTCTTGAATGCTCCTTTGACTGTGCAAAAAACAACATTATATGCAAATGGTGTTAGAGGAATGGCTGTAACCCATACCCCTTATAATATAAGAGTAAATGGAACAACCAAGGTTAAAAAATAGTCCCAGTAATGCAGCGCATGAGAATCACACATTCTCTCTAGCAGGGATTACATCTGCCTAGTTGAATTGGATTATCTGTTGCAAACACACTGCTATAGAAAACAGAACAAGGCTAAGAATTGCTGACAAAATTGACCAATATTAGCACATGCATGAAGACAGACATGTCTGTCTGTCTTCCGAACTTGTCCCTTTGGGTCCCATTTGGAAACACTGTGGACAGACCACTCAAAGTGCAGGGCCTATTGCCCAGTGGTACATTATTGCTACCTAGTGGTATTAGGTGTAGTCTAGAAATTTTGGAAAAAAAAAAAAAAAAAAGCTACTCTTAACTACATTAACCACTCATTACAGAGTTGATTCGGCAGATTTTTACACTAGACACCCTTCATGACATAACCCTCAAAGGATTTACGTTTTCTCTCAAGCTTGAACCAGGGATTGTTTGCTTGACAGTTAAACATATAAATCACTACACTATGGATCAAATTGCCTTCAAAAGGGATAAAAAAAAAAAGTTTAGTATGACTTGGAATGTAGCTTGATATCTTTCACTTCGTGAACAGTTTTGCATCAATCCATCCATCTTCTTCCACTTATCGGTGGCTGGCAGGGGCAGCAGCCTAAAGAGAGAACCCCAGACCTCCCTCTCACCAACCAACTCCTCCAGCTTGTCCAGGAGAGAGCATCCCAGTGAAACACTAGGACCATCTCTGAATTGTGGCCACCACCCTTACATCTTATACACAGAGACACAGACAAAGAACATTCCACAAACTCTTACATGTTGGCCCCTCTCACCGGGGGGGGGGGGGGGGGGGGGCTATACCTTCTCCCTTGCAGAGAGAATTATTACCTCGTTTTCTGCTTGGCCGTCACCTAAGGACTTACATCCCTGATGTGATTAACACAACAGAAAAAAAAACCTGCTTCCACAAACACCTAACACAGAATGTGCCTGGGATGCATCATTGTCAGATGCTTGAACCACATCAACTGGCTCCTTTCGATGTGGAGAAGTAGCAGCTCTACTCTCAGCCCCTCCTGGATGGCTGAACTCCTCACCCTATCTCTAAGGGAGAAAGAAACCAGCCATCCTTCAGAGAAAGCTTATTTCCGCTGCTTGTATCCATGATCTCATTCTTTTGGTCACTACCTAAACTTTGTGACCATAGGTTAGGGTGGGGACAGAGATCGACCGGTAAATCAAGAGATTCACTTTTATGTTTAACTGTCTCTTCACCCTTCAGACTGGTACAGCGTCTGCGTCATTGCAACCACAGCACCAATCCGTCTGACACTTTTTGTGCAAAATATAGCTTCAGTTTCATGATCTTAGTTGTTTGTTTGTAATAAGTGGTTATTTTGGGTTCTGTTGCCTTCCTATCAGCTTGAAGTAGTCTAGCCATTCTCCTCTGACATCAACAAAGGATTTCAACCCAGAAAACTACAGCACGCTGAATAATTTTCTCATTTCAGACCACTCCATAAACTCTGGAGATGGTTGTGCAGAAAAATCTCAGTACATCAGTATGTCTCTGAAATACTCAGATCAGCTGGTTTGACATCAACAATTATGCCACATTTACTCATCTTTTTTTCATTTTTTGATCCTCGGTTTGACCTCCAGCAGGCACCACCTTGATTATATCTACATGCCTAAATGCTTTGACTATCTCTACTTTTAAAATTAGGCTTAAAACTTTCCTTTTTGCATATAGTTAGGGCTGGATCAGGTGACCCTGAATCCTCCCTTAGTTACCCTGCAATAGTTATACAGGGAGTGCAGAATTATTAGGCAAATGAGTATTTTGTCCACATCATCCTCTTCATGCATGTTGTCTTACTCCAAGCTGTATAGGCTCGAAAGCCTACTACCAATTAAGCATATTAGGTGATGTGCATCTCTGTAATGAGAAGGGGTGTGGTCTAATGACATCAACACCCTATATCAGGTGTGCATAATTATTAGGCAACGTCCTTTCCTTTGGCAAAATGGGTCAAAAGAAGGACTTGACAGGCTCAGAAAAGTCAAAAATAGTGAGATATCTTGCAGAGGGATGCAGCAGTCTCAAAATTGCAAAGTTTCTGAAGCGTGATCATCGAACAATCAAGCGTTTCATTCAAAATAGTCAACAGGGTCGCAAGAAGCGTGTGGAAAAACCAAGGCGCAAAATAACTGCCCATGAACTGAGAAAAGTCAAGCGTGCAGCTGCCAAGATGCCACTTGCCACCAGTTTGGCCATATTTCAGAGCTGCAACATCACTGGAGTGCCCAAAAGCACAAGGTGTGCAATACTCAGAGACATGGCCAAGGTGAGAAAGGCTGAAAGACGACCACCACTGAACAAGACACACAAGCTGAAACGTCAAGACTGGGCCAAGAAATATCTCAAGACTGATTTTTCTAAGGTTTTATGGACTGATGAAATGAGAGTGAGTCTTGATGGGCCAGATGGATGGGCCCGTGGCTGGATTGGTAAAGGGCAGAGAGCTCCAGTCCGACTCAGACGCCAGCAAGGTGGAGGTGGAGTACTGGTTTGGGCTGGTATCATCAAAGATGAGCTTGTGGGGCCTTTTCGGGTTGAGGATGGAGTCAAGCTCAACTCCCAGTCCTACTGCCAGTTTCTGGAAGACACCTTCTTCAAGCAGTGGTACAGGAAGAAGTCTGCATCCTTCAAGAAAAACATGATTTTCATGCAGGACAATGCTCCATCACACGCGTCCAAGTACTCCACAGCGTGGCTGGCAAGAAAGGGTACAAAAGAAGAAAAACTAATGACATGGCCACCTTGTTCACCTGATCTGGACCCCATTGAGAACCTGTGGTCCATCATCAAATGTGAGATTTACAAGGAGGGAAAACAGTACACCTCTCTGAACAGTGTCTGGGAGGCTGTGGTTGCTGCTGCACGCAGTGTTGATGGTGAACAGATCAAAACACTGACAGAATCCATGGATGGCAGGCTTTTGAGTGTCCTTGCAAAGAAAGGTAGCTATATTGGTCGCTGATTTGTTTTTGTTTTCTTTTTGAATGTCAGAAATGTATATTTGTGAATGTGGAGATGTTATATTGGTTTCACTGGTAAAAATAAATAATTGAAATGGGTATATATTTGTTTTTTGTTAAGTTGCCTAATAATTATGCACAGTAATAGTCACCTGCACACACAGATATCCCCCTAAAATAGCTAAAACTAAAAACAAACTAAAAACTACTTCCAAAAACATTCAGCTTTGATATTAATGAGTTTTTTGGGTTCATTGAGAACATGGTTGTTGTTCAATAATAAAATTATTTCTCAAAAATACAACTTGCCTAATAATTCTGCACTCCCTGTAGGCTGCTGGGGGATTACCATGATGCATTTAGTTTTTCCTTTCCAGTCACCTTTCTCACTCACTATGTGTTAATAGACCTCTCTGTATTGAATTGTACCTGCTATTAATCTTGGGCTCTGTTCCACAGCATGTCTTTTATTCTGTTTTCCTTCTCTCACCCCAAGCGGTCGCAGCAGATGACTGCTCCTCCCTGAGCCTGGTTCTGCTGGAGGTTTCTTCCTGTTAAAAGGGGAGTTTTTCCTTCCCACTGTCGCCCAAGTGGTTGCTCATAGGGGGCCATATGATTGTTGGGTTTTTCTCAGTATCTATTATTGTAGGATCTACTGTACAATATGAAGCGCCTATGTTGTGATTTGGCGCTATATAAATAAAATTGAATTTAATTGAATTGCTGCTGATGAGAAAGGCTAATTAGGAATATGGATTATTGTGGTGAGCACTGGAGTAAACTGTAACTGATAAAGTGGTTGCTGAATGTATGTACAGGGTGGGCCATTTATATGGATACACCGTAATAACATGGGAATGGTTGGTGATATTAAAGTCCTGTTTGTGGCACATTAGTATATGTGAGGGGGTAAACTCCTTAAGATGGGTGGTGACCATGGTGGCCATTTAGAAGTCGGCCATCTTGGATACAACTTTTGTTTTTTCAATAGGAAGAGGGCCATGTGACACATCAAACTTATTGGTAATGTCACAAGAAAAACAACGGTGTGCTTGGTTTCAACGTAACTTTATTCTTTCATGAGTTATTTACAAGTGTCTCTTTGTTCACAGCCATTGACATGTCGAAGAGGTTAACACATGAGGAGCGGATCGAAATTGTGTTGATATCTGGTGAACGCAGTAACCCGGTCATTGCAGCAGATTTCAATACAAGACACCCTACGAGACCACCCATCTCCCATGCTACAGTTAGCAAACTGCTTGCTAAGTTTCTATATATATATATGACTGACATAAAATGGTGCTTACAAACCAAAAAAATCTAACAGCTGAAAATAATGACAAAAATTAGTTGGAGAAGAGTTCAGAGTCTTTTATAGTATGTTGGCCTCACAGGTGCCATGCTTGAAGATCTGCAGAGTGACAATAAGTTTAACAGCATTTCTAAACCAGGGGTAAAACAAGGCATAGATCAAAGGGTTTAGACAAGAGTTAATGTAAAAGATAATGATAACAGTAGATGCAGATGGATCATTGACCACATTTTCTTCAGCAAGATAATAGCAGTAAAGTGGAGAGTAACATGACAGAAACACAACTACAAGAACCCCCAGAGTCCTGGCTGCTTTCAGTTCAGATTTCTTTGCTTGATTGCTTGAATGCTGAAGTGTGACAGATGTAACATGAGAGCGCATGGCACGAGCTTGAGACACAGCCGCCACAAATACTCTCATATAAAGAACTATGATGACAGAAAGTGGAACAATAAAAGATAAAAAAAGGTCAATAATCCCTGCAATATCACTGCTGACAAACACACACTCTCCGTAGCAGGAATTATACCTGCCCGGTTCAATCAGGATATTCTTTATATAAAGACTCCAGTAGAAAATAGCATAAAACCAACATAAGCACACACTGAGTTTGGTTCGTTTCACAGTAATTCTGGTGCGGTAATGCAAGGGGTCACAAATAGCCACATAACGATCAACTGATATTAGAACTATGTTCCCTATTGAAGCACAGATAATGTTGCCGGTCAGATACCAATAAACAGAACACATAATGTCACCAAGTACCCAGCAGGTCGTGCTTCTTAATATTTCTGCTGGCATCAACAGAAGACCCACAAGAAAGTCTGAGACAGCCAGAGAGAGGAGGAGGATGTTACTTGGTGTGTGAAATTTCCTACAAAGAGAAAAAAAAAAAGTAATTCATCATTTCAAAATGTCTTCAGTAAAAATTCCATCAGTGAAAAAGTCCTATTAATAAGGCATGATTCAATCGAGGCAAATAAAAATATTTCAGTTGTGATTAAAATACACCAAGAACATGCAAAATTGATTCCACTCATCACTAAGCAATTTCAGTTTGAAGTGTCTGAAGTGTAAGATTAGGATGAAAATAAGACTGCTGACAGCTGCACTGAAAATGTTTTGTCAATCATGTTAAAACCATCTTAGTGAAAATGTTTCATTATTAAGACATGACGAAGCCTATTCAACTTAACAGTGATAACTGAGACAAAGATATTTATTTATCTAACAAAACGAAAGTAAAAATTAAAAACAGAGATATTTATCAGTTGCATTTCATTATTGTCAATAAAAAAAATCATCTGTGCCTGAAGTGGGAGACTGAAATGATGACGAGAAGGTTTAGAGCAGCAGTGAGCAGAGAGATACAGGAGAACACAATGTTCAGGAGCACAGCTTTCGACCAATGAAGTGTCGGCTTTCTGCAGGAATTGTTGAGAAATTGTGGAAAACAAAGCTCGGGCACTTTCGGTATCTCCATTAGGCATGTCCAGCTCCTGCTGCTCTGTGATCAGAGCCGTAGGGTGGATTTATCAACCCCCACCCCAATCCCCTCGTCTTCACTCACGTACACACACACACGCGCGTGCACACAAACACACTGTCCCTCCTATTTCTTTGCACACAATCGGCACTTCCACTTTGTCAGACTCACTATGTCACGCAAAGCGTATTAATGTCTTCTTTATTTGAACTATTAAAACCAGTCCTACAGCTTGTCACTACAGAAGTTGTCATGGTTTAATATCTTCTTAATACACAAGGGTCACAATTATTAATCAGCTTCAAACCATATTCTTTTTTAATAATACTAATCGGAGGTAATTCTCTTTTTTTTTAAGAAAGTGTATTTACCACAGATGCTGATGGTACAGGGCTAGAACAGCAACTTTGTTAACCAGCTATTTCTTCATATCCATTTGTTTTAACTTTTCTGGTAAAAATGACTGTATTGGGTCCAATGATGAAATGGGAAAACAAGTCCAACAACATGCAATCAGTCTGCTATTAGTTTTTTGACAAGACAAGGTTTCATTGGCACTTTCATGCAGTCTGTTTGCTATGATACTGTACTTATTTCTGATAAATCTTAAATCTTTTGACGTTTGCATCAGATGTGTAGTGCTCGAAAGAGCCAGGGGCTGAAGAGCATGAAAACCATACATTGGGAGCAACTCTCTCACCCACGGACTAGGGCGGAATAAATGGAACAAATTTGTAATTTATAAAGTTTGTTAGTTAGTTCTAGTTAGTTCATTATATTAAGCTGATCTAATGTAGTGTTAGTCTATATTACAAATACCAGTTAATTGGGTATTATGGCACCTGTGGTTGGCAGTGTCATTGCCAGTGTTTCTGCAGGTGTCTGTATTTGTGGTCTTTTTCTGTGTGACCTGTATCGCTGATTTTTGATGAGATTGCAACTTCCTTTGTTTTTGACTGACACACTGTTTCAAGTCCACACTTTTAACGCAAGCTGAAACAGAGACACAATGATGGTCCTTTTTCCTCAATCGGTCGTGTGATTTGGATGCACTTGGTGAGCTGGTCAAGAACTGTTCGAGACTGAACATTAAGTAATATGTAATATGGCTCTATTAGTTAAATAGAGCCATATTACTCATCGAGGGTGGTTAATATAGGAGGGACTCAGCATAAGTGAGCAATTCACACTCCCCAGAGCTTTTCCATGCCATCACAATAAGCTGTGGGTGTCACGGCTGGCGGGGTGAGCCGTGTGGTGTTGGAGGAAAGGAGGACCCAAAATGCAGGCAGCCGACTGATGATATGAGTGAGGGTTTATTTACAGGTGACAGTGGCAGAACAGACAACGAAGCATGAGAAAACAACTGAAGAAACCTAAACTGGCAGAACTAAATGACAAACCTGAGAGCATACAAAAGGGGTGTGGGGCAGAGACAGGAACGGAACACCATAGAACGCAGACGAGCCGACAATGAACACAGACCGACACCCACTAAATATACACACACAAGGTAATCGGGTAATCACACACAGGAGGGAAGAACAGCTGAACCCAATACACATGAGGACCGGAGGAGACAAGCTGAACACAATGACAACAGACACAGACTTTCAGAACAAAACAGGAAATCTAGAACCCGAACCGGACACAAGGGGGGAGGGCACAGAAGAAATTCAAATTCAAATTCAAATTTTTTTTGTCACGTACACAGTCATACACAGTACGATATGTAGTGAAATGCTTGGACAACTGCTCGTGACCTAAAGAAAACAAAAAAGGAAAAGGCTATGAATAGGATAGGAAATAAATATGAAAAATTAAAAAGGGTAAATTTAACTAGGAAGGAATAAAATATAAATTAAGGTTAAAAATGAAATAAGTGTACAACACAAATTAGAATGAAGGGTAAATTTAACTGGGAGAATAAGATAAAATATATAAATTAAAGTTTAAAATAAAATAAAATAACTGTACAACAAAATACAAAATATAGAACTATATAAGAATGTATGAAGAAATATAAATAAATATATACACAATAACAGCAGCATATACACAATAACAGCAGCGTGATTTAAGTAATGAAGTGAAAACAATGTCCAGAATGTCCAGTGTGTGTGTAAGAACTATATGTGTGGGTCAGTACTGTGTGGTGGTGTGATTGAGAGACCGTATCGCCTGCGGGAAGAAGCTCCTCCTCAGTCTCTCTGTGTTGGTCTTCAGGGAGCGGAATCGCTTTCCTGACCTCAACAGAGAGAACAGTCTGTTGTTGGGATGGCTGAGGTCCTTCACGATCTTCCTGGCCTTGGTCCAGCACCGCCTGCTGTAGATTGAGTGCAGGTCAGGGAGCTCGGAGCAGATGGTGCGCTCAGCTGACCGCACAACCCTCTGTAGAGCTCGTCTGTCCTGCATGGTGCTGTTCCCGAACCAGGTTAAGATGTTTCCCGTCAGGATGCTCTCTATGGTGCAGGAGTAAAAGTTCCTGAGCACCTTGGAGGGCAGTTGGAAGTCTCTCAAGCGTCTGAGGTGGTAGAGACGCTGACGGGCCTTTTTCACCACAGTGTTGATGTGACAGGACCATGACAGGTCCTGCGTGATGTGAACTCCGAGGTATTTGAAGCTGTCCACTCTCTCCACTGGGCACTCGTTGATGACAGGGGTCTGGTAGTTCCTCTCCTGCTTAGTGCTGAAGTCCACTATCAGCTCCTTTGTCTTACTGACGTTTAGAAGGAGGGTGTTCCTCTGGCACCAGTTCTCCAGATTCCTAATCTCCTTCAGGTAGGCCGTCTCGTTGTTATCAGAGATCAGGCCCACCACGACGGTGTCGTCAGCAAACTTGATGATGGTGGTGGAGCTGGTAGTGGCCACACAGTCATATGTGTACAAAGAGTACAGCAGGGGGCTCAGAACACACCCCTGGGGGGCTCCAGTGCTGAGAGTGGTGGAGGCTGAGACATGTCCGCCCATCCTTACTGCCTGTGGTCTGCCAGTTAGGAAGTTGGAGATCCACTGACACATAGATGAGCTGAGTCCCAGATGCTCCAGCTTGGTGGTGAGTGTGGAGGGAATTATGGTGTTAAATGCAGAGCTGTAGTCTATGAAGAGCATTTTAACATAATTCCCCCTTCTAGTGTCCAAGTGAGTGAGTGATGTGTGGAGGAGATGAGAGATGGCATCGTCTGTGGAACGATTTGGACGGTAAGCGAACTGTAGTGGGTCCAGTGTGTCTGGTAGTGAAGAAATGATGAAGTCTCTGACCAGGCGTTCAAAGCACTTCATCACTACTGAGGTGAGGGCTACAGGGCGATAGTCATTGAGAGAAGCAGGGTGGGGTTTCCTCGGGACAGGAACAATGATGGACTCTTTGAAGCATGTGGGGATCACCGACTGAGATAAAGAGATGTTGAATATCTCAGTGAACACAGGAGCTAGCTGGTATGCGCAGTCTCTTAGGATACGACCTGGGATGCCGTCTGGGCCTGCTGCTTTCCTGGTGTTCACTCTCTTGAAGGCTCTCCTTACTTCATGCTCGGAGATGACGAGCACGTTTCCGGTGCTGGCAGTATCTTCCTGTCTGCAGCCGTTAGCGCCGCTAACACTAGCATCGTTGGAGTCCTTAGCTGCAGCCTCGAAGCGAGCATAGAAAGTGTTCAGCTCGTCTGCCAGAGTCACGGCCGCGTTCGTCATACCGGTTGTTGGTGCTTTATAGTCCGTTATTGTCCTTAGTCCCCGCCACAGGCTCCTAGAGTCACTCTGTTGGAGTTGTGACTCTAGTTTCCTCCCGTAGCGCTGCTTCGCCTCTTTCACCGCCCTCCGCACGTTATATGACGCGGCTTTGTACGGGTCCATGTCCCCCGTCGTGAGTCCCGTGTTGTAGGCAGCGGTGCGGGATCTCAGAGCGTCGCGGATGGTTTTATCCGCGACGAACTAGAACAGAGGAAAATGATCACAAAACACAAAACGCTGGGTCAACGACCCAGGACCATGACAGTACCATGACATGTACCCCCCTCCAAGGGCTGGCTCCAGACAGCCCAAAACAAAAACAAACGACCAACCCAGGGCGGGCGGCGGGGGCCCAGGACGGAGGGACCAACACCGAACAAAAACAAGCTCCAGCAAACCAAGTGAATTGTCCAAAACACAAACACACATGCTGGAGTTCAAGAACAAAACACAGTTCAGGAGGCCGGCCCGGAGGCTGACAACTCAGAAGTCCAGGACGATTCATCGTCTGAGGCCGGCCGCGTTGGCGACACAGATCCAAAAGCAGACTGCACGGAAGGCAGCGGTGGTGAAGTGGAAACAGTTCAGGGGGTCGACCGTGCACACGGCAGCGGCGGCGACGGGGAAACCGTTCAGGCGGCCGACCGTGTGGACAGCAATGGCGGCGACAAGGAAACAGTTCAGGCGGCCGACTGTGCGGACAGCAACGGCGGCGGCGACACAAGTCTGGAGGCCGGCCACGCGGAAGGCAGCAGCGGCGTCTGGGAGGTCATCCATATCGACGATGACGCCCAACTAGTGGCCTGGCAGATGACCGCCGATGTCGAGGCGGCGGTTCGGGACCCAAAGGCTGCGTGGCCCCCGCAGAAGCAGAGGCCGGACCAGGCGAGGCAGAAGCAGAGGCCGGACCAGGCGACGCTGAGGATGCTGAAGCCGGACCAGGCGAAGCTGAGGATGCTGAAGCCGAACTAGGCGACGCTGAGGATGCTGAAGCCGGACCAGGCGAAGATGAAGCAGAGGCCGGACCAGGCGAGGCAGAAGCAGAGGCTGGACCAGGCGACGCTGAGGATGCTGGAGCCGGACCAGGCGAGGCTGAGGATGCTGGAGCCGGACCAGGCGACGCTGAGGATGCAGATGCCGGACCAGGCGAGGCAGAAGCAGAGGCCGGACCAGGCGACGCTGAGGATGCTGAAGCCGGACCAGGCGGAGATGAAGCTGCAGCAGGCGAGGATGATTAGGCTGCAGCTGGCGGCTGGACGGGCTCCTCGGGCCCTCCAGCTGACGAGGCAGGAAGCTGGGCGGGCTCCTCGGGCCCTCCAGCTGACGAGGCAGGAAGCTGGGCGGGCTCCTCGGGCCCTCCAGCTGACGAGGCAGGAGGCTGGACGGGCTCCTCGGGCCCTCCAGCTGACGAGACAGGCGGCTGAACGGGCCCCCCGGACCCTCCAGCGGAGACAGGCGGCTGAACGGGCCCCTCGGACCCTCCAGCGGAGACAGGAAAGTGCTGGCCGGGCTCTCCAGAACCCCCAGCGGAAATAGTCACTGAACCAGCGGGCACAGGGGCCCCTGGCACACGCAGGGCTGAACCAGCAGGCACACGGGCCTCTGGCAGGAACGGATCAGAGCCAGTAGGCGCACGGGCCTCTGGCAGGAACGGATCAGAGCCAGCAGGCGCACGGGCCTCTGGCAAACACAAAGCAGACTGCGGCTGCACAGAGCATCGACTCAGCTCAGGCAGCGACAGCCGGGTGCAGTCCTCAGCTGGCTTCTTAACCTCCAGGGGTCCAGAGTCACAGTCACAGTCTCTGAACTGGCCAGCTTTTGAGGACTGATTACAATATTGGGTGGTTTGTCTCTCTGCTTGGAATGAACAGTTGAAAAATTGTTCTTTTCGGGTTGGATTGACTCAACTTGTTGTACAGGAGGAGTTGGTGAAGACGATGGCTGAGCTGATAATAAGGCTGATGAGTCTCCTACCAACTGAGCTATTGACTGGGCTATGGACTGTAACATGGTGTCTAATAAGTCTGGCTGTGACTGTAACTGGGCTATGGGTAGTGAGGCTGAATGAGATGGAGGTCACGGCTGGGCAGTTAACTGAGCTTCTGGCTGGGAAGCAAACTGGGGTAAAGACAGCTGAGCAGGAGAATGAACAGGCAACAAACAGTTCTCCTTGTCATCTGCTGCACAAAACAAGGCCCCTGAATAAACTGTCCCACAGTCCAAAAAAGGGTCCTTCTCACTCACCACAGCCGGCAGTTCTGAAGTCCTAATATCCGGCTGTGGGGTGACGCGCCGACGGCGTGATCGTCACTTCCTCCCTGCCGACTGCTCCGGCGGGCTGGGCAAAACCTCCGGCGGGCTGGGCAAGACCTTCACCGCCGGGCTGGGTTGGGAAGCGGTAGCGGCTGGAGGGTGGAGGTGAAGCTCGTTAAGAATGAAGTCTTGTGCGAGCGGGTGAAGAGAGTCCAGTAGCCAGGAGTGAGAAGAAATTAGCTACTGTAGCCTGGCTTCTACAGCGCAGTGAAACTCCTCTCCCTCACGTTCGAGCCACAGGTTGACCAACCTTGAAACGGAGTCGATTACTTCCTCCCGAAACTCCTGGGAAGGTGCGGATGCTGCTGGGTCCATGTTTGGTCGGCTTGTACTGTCACAGCTGGCGGGGTGAGCCGTGTGGTGTTGGAGGAAAGGAGGACCCAAAATGCAGGCAGCCGACTGATGATATGAGTGAGGGTTTATTTACAGGTGACAGTGGCAGAACAGACAACGAAGCATGAGAAAACAACTGAAGAAACCTAAACTGGCAGAACTAAATGACAAACCTGAGAGCATACAAAAGGGGTGTGGGGCAGAGACAGGAACGGAACACCATAGAACGCAGACGAGCCGACAATGAACACAGACCGACACCCACTAAATATACACACACAAGGTAATCGGGTAATCACACACAGGAGGGAAGAACAGCTGAACCCAATACACATGAGGACCAGAGGAGACAAGCTGAACACAATGACAACAGACACAGACTTTCAGAACAAAACAGGAAATCTAGAACCCGAACCGGACACAAGAGGGGAGGGCACCGAAGAACTAGAACAGAGGAAAATGATCACAAAACACAAAACGCTGGGTCAACGACCCAGGACCATGACAGTGGGTTGATGATGATGAGGTCTTTTGATTACTTACATACTAGTGTAACAGTTACTGGGCTATGGGTAGATACTGAAGGACCCGTCCCATCCTGGCAACAAACTGTTCCAACTTCTGCAATCTGGTAGAAGGTTCCGCATCTTCCGGGCAAGGACAGAGAGACTCAAGAGGAGCTTCTATCCCCAAGCCATCCGTGCCCTAAACACACACACCCGCCCTCTCACATCATCTATAATTGACTGAGACAGGACTCTCTTCCAGACACTAAACCAAGGCACAATGTACATTTCAAATTCCTTTAATTTTAAATATGTTTATATTGTCTCCTGTAAAATAGTCAGATGTCTATTCATATTAATGTACAGAATTCACCTGCTTGCTGCTACTACTGCACATTCACCCAGTGTATATACTATATGTCTGTATATATATATATATATATATATATATATATGTGTATATATATATATATATATATATATAATGTTCTTCCTCTACACCCCCCCCCCCCCCCCCCCCAATTTTTGCACATGTCGTGGAGCGTGTCAGCCTACATTTCACTGTGTGTTATACTTGTATAACTATGCATGTGACAAATAAAGAACCTTGAACCTTGAACCTTGAACAAGATGGTTATGGCAGAACCCCCCCACAGGACTCCATACACTCAGTTTAACTCTACCTAGTCAGGTAGACTTTCCTAGAGTAATATTGAGACAAATTAAGGGAGATGTGTTTAATTGATAATAGGCAGCATGACCTGGCACTGCCGCTGAAACCTCCACACCTCCCCTGCAGCTCAGGCATAAATCACACCGTGCCACACACACACACACACCCACTGATCACCTTGAACTTGAACAATTGCAGAGCTGGATACCAATGCAATTAAGGCAGTGACATTGGACCAAGCACTCTTTCGCTCAGACAACTTCTTGCTGTACACAGTTGATGTCACGGTTCGGCATGGCAAACCGTGGGGGGTGTGGGGAAGGAGGACCCAGGCGCGGTGCTCTATGTACAAGCAGTGCGTTTATTTACAGTGATGGAACTGATACACAACAATAATACATCCCCGTGTGCTCCCGACTTCCACTCCGTGTCTTCTCCCAGTGTTTGTGCCCATGTGCCTGCTCCCTCGTGCCAGTGCACTCTGTGTCTGCTGCCCTCTCATCCAGCAATCCTTCCTGGGAAAATAGAGGCAGTAGTTAGTACCCTCAGTTCACTTGGTAAGCTCACACTCACAAACAGACCAGCTGGAGAACTGACGGGAAGTCTCACGAAATGATCCCGCATCGGTGGGAGCTCCAAGACTCTCTTAAGTAGCTCCCCCGACGAGGCCTGATCAGCAGCAGGTGTGTGGCTTCGGGTGTGGCCAGTCCGCCAGCAGGGCCACACCCACCAGGCCTGAAGGCGCCCGCAGAAACACATACACACACACACACACATACAAGCAGGGATAACGAGGGACAGCAATACAAAATATATATTATAATATTAGTCCATAACTGCTCAGGGATCCTGGGTCGCTCAGACCCAGGACCCTGACAGTTGATTCTTTTGCTGACAAAACAGGTAGGTAAGGGGGCTAGTCAGTAAATAAAGTGATAGCAGCTGACCAGCCCCCCAAAACCGCCTCACCTCTGTTTTTGGTTTTGGGGGTCTGGCAGGATTCGATTGCCGCTGTCTTTCCTGTTTGAGGGTGCACCTGCCCATCCCCAAGTGGTACACCAAATACTGTACCTCCGTATGTCCAAAGCACACTTTTTGGGGGCAGCCAAGAGCCCCGCTTGCCTCAGAGACTCCTGCATCATGGCCATCATCTGTACATGCGCCGACCAGGTGTCATTGTCTTTGATAATGTCATACAAGTAGGCAGCAGCACATGCATGTGCGGTTGCAGCACCCTGTACATGAGAAAGTGGAAAGTGGCCTGGCTCTGAACAAGCAGAGCTGAAAATGAATTGGCAAAAACCATACAAGATGTAGAAGGTCATTTTTTCCTTAGACTCTGGAGACTAGTTAATTTGCCAGTATCCCTTGGTCAAATCTAGTGTTGTGAAAAAAGAGCAGTGCCCAATCAGTCCCAGAGCGCGTCAATTCAGGGCATAGGATAAGCATTAAACTGTGTGTAGGCCGCACAGAACCATATAGACCCATTCGTAGGATATTCGTAAATTTCACCATGAATACATTTTAACTCCACAATGCTCCGGGCTGAACCAGGGTCTGAGCTCCTTCACCATCCCTCACCAAGTCTCGATGCACATACGAGAAAAAAAAAAAACTGCCTGCAAACTCAGCAACTGGATAGTCATATGGAAAAAGAAGTTTTCATGAGTTTTTCACAAATAATCCTTTGAGATCTTATTTCAAAGGTTGCAATAGCTTAGTCAGAACATAAATTAATTTGTTGTACAAACTTACAGTCACATTACCAAATCATCTTTACTCATGTTTTAGATAAAGCATATCATCTTCCACGAATTTATCCATTTGTAATTTTTATAACAACTCATTCAACTTTTCATAAACTATAGTCTTAAGTTTCATCATACTGGTGTTCCATGGTCAGTATGGGCAGATAATTATGAATATTTTATGGCAGTTGACATTAATTTTGTGACTGATTCAGGTATTTACATTTAATGGAAAAAGGTCAAAGCATGTCCTGTGACTGTTGGTGTGACGCTGTAAAATCTATTTTTATCATTTGATATAAGTCTTTACACATTACATTATATATGATTATATATTGTGTTTAAATGCCATTGTACATCTAAGGTCTATTTTTGCAAACCATGGTATTTTGGAAGTCATTTGGAAGATAATGGCCTTCAGTTTTCATGACATCTCTTTGGCATTTTTGCAGTTACATATGGGTCATGGATCATATAGATTGAAGCATCTCACCAGCAGTCCAAGGTTTCCAAAGAGTATTGGTACTGGCTGTTCAAACTGTTAAAAAAGCCAGGGATTCCTATCTGGCTCTTCTTGACTATAGATCTATCCCCCTTCAGAGTGGTTACAGAACAGCTCAGCTCAGCTTTGCACCACAGTGCTAATACTTCCTTCTCTTCTGGATCCTACCTGGCCTGACATCATTATGTTCACTAAGGTAGAAAAGTTGAAGAGGATGTTAGATGCTAAGGAGTACAACAGGCATCACACTGGCATAGATGGTCTTCCTGTCGAATTTTACAGATCTTTTTGGTCGGTGATGGATGAGGATTTGCTGGAGGTTATCACGAATAGTCTGCATAGAGGCTTTCTGCCTCTGAGCTGTAGAAGAGTGGTCATTACTCTGCTACCAAAGAAGGGAGCTCTATGCAATTTGAAAAACTGGCGACCAGTCTCTTTTCTGTGTTCAGACTGTGAGATTTTTTCCAAAGCCCTGGGGACTAAACTTTGGGATATGATGGCTTCTGTCATTCATGGAGACAGAACAAGCAGACTAATAAGTGATAATATCACTTTAATTCGAGATATTTTGGAAATCTCTAGCTCTTTGGACATAGATATTGGTCTCATTTTTATAGACCAACAAAAAACTTTTGACCGGGTTAAACACCAATATTTGTGGTAAACTTTGAGTGCTTTTTTGCTTTCAGTCCAGGTTTTAAAGCAATGATTCAGGTTCTGTACCATGACATTATGAGTGTACTGAAAATGAATGGAGTCTGTTAAGGGTTCAATATTGAGGAGGAGAGTAAAAACGACCAAGCTCTTCTGGACCATGGTTGTTTTTACTCTCCTCCTCAATATTCTTAAGTGGTCCATTCAATTTTCTAAGGGGGATGAGGCATGGATATTCTTTGTCAGTGTGATGGCTGCAGTTTCAGCCACACAGTGGCAATATCAGTGTAGAGGCTTATATATAACACTGGATTCACATTTGTCTGTCTTTAAATATAGGAATTGATTTAAAGGACAGTGAATAACTGGTTTTGGTTTAGAATTAGTTTGTTATGTTAGTTTCAGTTAGGCTTTGTGTGTTTTTACCCCTTTTTGTGTTTTTGTGGGCTAATCAGCCACTATTTAAGTTTCCCATTCATCTTGTTTAGTTAGGTCAGTGTCAGAGTTTTACCCCTGATACTGCTGGATAAAACAGAAACTCACTCAGGAACAAGGTCACACAGAGCTCAAGTTTTCACTCGCGAGGGGGAAGCAGCTGTCTCCAACCCACTTCAACTTGCTTTCCCCCTGCAGGTTGTTTTTATTGGTTATACACATGAATATTCATAAAGCTTGTTGCTGTATTACCTATGAGAAATTACTATAACTAGATACAAAGTGTGATTGTGCTGTGCAAGCGTGATTATACATTGTGTGTGGTTATATGATGGGAGTGCAGCTCTCCCAGATTGTTGTTGGTAGAATCTGTTCTTCTCAAGGCTGCTTGTTCCCCTTATCAAAGTCATCAAAGTCAAAGTCAAAGTCAACTTTATTTGTCAATTCTGCCACATGTACAGGACATACAGAGAATAGAAATTTCGTTACTCTCAAACCCTAGATGAAATAGCAAATGAACATTTAAATATAAGAGTGACTAAAAAATGCAAATAAAATAATTAAAAAGTAAAAATTTAAATAAATACAATACAATTTAACAAGAAAGCTATGCAATATACAATATACAATATTCAGGTAAGGGTAAATGACATTGAGTGTAAACCAGGCAGAGTAGTGCAAATAGGCAAATAGTGCAAATGGAGATTTAGTAATATACGGTAAGAGATAGTATAACAACAAAGTCTTATGAGGTAATGGCAGTCCAATGCTCCACAAAGTGACTGGTAACTAGTGCAGGCCAGTGAGTGAGTCAGAGAGTGTGTGTGTGTGTGTGTGTGTGTGTGTGTATGTGACAGAGTTCAGTGAGACCATGGAGGAGAAGAGGGGAGAGGGGGCAGAATCGGGAGGGAGTTAAGCTTCCTGACAGCCTGATGGATGAAGCTGTCCTTCAGTCTGCTGGTCCTGGCCTGGAGACTCCGCAGTCTCCTCCCTGACGGCAGCAGCTTGAAGAAGCTTTGCATTGGGTGCGTGGGATCAGCTGCTATGCAAAGGGCTTTTTTAGTGAGACGAGTGCTGTAAATGTCCTGGAGGGAGGGGAGAGAGACACCAATGATCCTCTCTGCAGCTCTCACTATGCGTTGGAGGGTTCTATGACAGGACGCATTGCAGGCTCCAAACCACACAGTGATGCAGCTCGACAGGATGCTCTCGATGGTGCCTCTGTAGAAAGTGTACATGATGGGGGCTGGTGCTCCTGCTCTTCTTAGTTTGCGGAGAAAGAAGAGACGCTGCTGTGATTTCTTGGCCAGTGCTGTGGTGTTGTACGTCCAGGAGAGATCCTCTGTGATGTGCACACCCAAGAACTTGGTGCTGCTCACTCTCTCCACAGACGCTCCGTCAATGGTCAGAGGAGCATGTTGGGTGTGCATTCTCCTGAAGTCCACAACAATCTCCTTCGTCTTCTCCACATTCAGAGAGAGATTGTTGTCAACACACCACGTGGCCAGGCGTCTCACCTCACTTCTGTAGTCGGTCTCATCCCTGTTGCTAATGAGACCCACCACCGTTGTGTCGTCCGCAAACTTGATGAAGAGGTTGGAGCTATATGATGGAGTGCAGTCATGGGTCAGCAGAGTGAAGAGGAGGGGGCTCAGCACACATCCCTGCGGGGCCCCCGTGTTTAAAATGATGGTGCTGGATGTATTACTGCCGACCCGTACTGCTTGAGGTCTTCCGGTGAGGAAATCCAACAGCCAGTTGCACAGTGAGGTGTTGAGCCCCAGCTGGACCAGTTTTTGAGTGAGCTGTTGGGGGATTATAGTGTTGAATGCTGAACTGAAATCTATGAACAGCATTCGAACATACGAGTCTTTTTTGTCCAGGTGTGTGAGTGCTGAGTGGAGTGCAGTGGAGATGGCATCATCGGTTGAGCGGTTGGGCCGATACGCAAACTGGAAGGGATCCAGGGAGGGGGGCAGGACAGTCTTGATGTGTTTCATGACTAGTCGTTCGAAGCACTTCATCAGGATGGGAGTAAGTGCAACAGGACGGTAGTCATTAAAGCAGGAGGGAGATGACTTTTTTGGAACCGGAATGTACGTAGTCATATGCTTAGGTTACCGAGATAGCAAACAGAAGCATTCTAGCTTTCTACAGTGGGGCAAAAAAGTATTTAGTCAGCCACCGATTGTGCAAGTTCCCCCACCTAAAATGATGACAGAGGTCAGTAATTTGCACCAGAGGTACACTTCAACTGTGAGAGACAAAATGTGAAAAAAAAAATCCATGAATCCACATGGTAGGATTTGTAAAGAATTTATTCGTAAATCAGGGTGGAAAATAAGTATTTGGTCAATAACAAAAATACAACTCAATACTTTGTAACATAACCTTTGTTGGCAATAACAGAGGTCAAACGTTTACTATAGGTCTTTACCAGGTTTGCACACACAGTAGCTGGTATTTTGGCCCATTCCTCCATGCAGATCTTCTCGAGAGCAGTGATGTTTTGGGGCTGTCGCCGAGCAACACGGACTTTCAACTCCCGCCACAGATTTTCTATGGGGTTGAGGTCTGGAGACTGGCTAGGCCACTCCAGGACTTTCAAATGCTTCTTACGGAGCCACTCCTTTGTTGCCCGGGCGGTGTGTTTTGGATCATTGTCATGTTGGAAGACCCAGCCTCGTTTCATCTTCAAAGTTCTCACTGATGGAAGGAGGTTTTGGCTCAAAATCTCACGATACATGGCCCCATTCATTCTGTCCTTAACACGGATCAGTCGTCCTGTCCCCTTGGCAGAAAAACAGCCCCATAGCATGATGTTTCCACCCCCATGCTTCACAGTAGGTATGGTGTTCTTGGGATGCAACTCAGTATTCTTCTTCCTCCAAACACGACGAGTTGAGTTTATACCAAAAAGTTCTACTTTGGTTTCATCTGACCACATGACATTCTCCCAATCCTCTGCTGTATCATCCATGTGCTCTCTGGCAAACTTCAGACGGGCCTGGACATGCACTGGCTTCAGCAGCGGAACACGTCTGGCACTGCGGGATTTGATTCCCTGCCGTTGTAGTGTGTTACTGATGGTGACCCTTGTTACTTTGGTCCCAGCTCTCTGCAGGTCATTCACCAGGTCCCCCCGTGTGGTTCTGGGATCTTTGCTCACCGTTCTCATGATCATTTTGACCCCACGGGATGAGATCTTGCGTGGAGCCCCAGATCGTGGGAGATTATCAGTGGTCTTGTATGTCTTCCATTTTCTGATGACTGCTCCCACAGTTGATTTTTTCACACCAAGCTGCTTGCCTATTGTAGATTCACTCTTCCCAGTCTGGTGCAGGTCTACAATACTTTTCCTGGTGTCCTTCGAAAGCTCTTTGGTCTTGGCCATGGCGGAGTTTGGAGTCTGACTGTTTGAGGCTGTGGACAGGTGTCTTTTATACAGATGATGAGTTCAAACAGGTGCCATTCATACAGGTAACGAGTGGGGGACAGAAAAGCTTCTTACAGAAGACGTTACAGGTCTGTGAGAGCCAGAGATTTTCCTTGTTTGAGGTGACCAAATACTTATTTTCCACCCTAATTTACGAATAAATTCTTTACAAATCCTACCATGTGAATTCATGGATTTTTTTTTCACATTCTGTCTCTCACAGTTGAAGTGTACCTCTGGTGCAAATTACTGACCTCTGTCATCATTTTAAGTGGGGGAACTTGCACAATCAGTGGCTGACTAAATACTTTTTTGCCCCACTGTAAATGGCAACCTACAATACATACATTAAACCTAACAGTCAGTTTGTTTGAGTTATCAGTATTGTTTTTTTGTCAACCTTGAGTAGAGTTCTGTTACTTTGACCTCTTTTATGGGCCCAAGATTTAGATTTTTTTGGTCTTTGGTCAGTGGGTTTTGGTCAGTGGTTGTTGATCAATGGTCATGAGAATTTGCATAATTATGATGAAGGAACTGACCTCCCAGCCCATTGTCCCTTCAGTGGGCTGGTTTCAGTCATTATGCAAATGTACTCTTAATAAATCACCTCACACAGGAAAAGAATTTATGGAAAGACCAACACATAGGTGGGCGTTCACTGCCAAACTTGCACACGTATTATTGGGCGGCAAATCTTAATGCCATCCCTTTATGGCTAAAGGACTGGAATGATAAACTATCAAAACTTGGTACGACAGGGGCATTCACAGCATTGAAGATTTGTATATTATTGATACTGTCACGGCCTGGGGGATCAGCAGGGCGCTCATCGGCTGTTTCTCTCTCTCTCTCTCTCTCTCTCTCTCTTTCTCTCTCTTGCCTCCTCTCTTTCTCTGTCTTCCTGTATCTCACGCCCTCGGCCCACGCCCCTTGGAGGAGGAAGCACCTGAGGCTTATTAACGCAACCAGCATTTAAGCCAGACGATGACTGCTGTTCTTCACTCGATCATTGTGTTTGACTCGCGTTAGTGTCATCAAGTTGCCAGCTAAGTTTTCCCTTCGTGTTTCTGAGCATTGAACTACCGAACATTTCCCTGTGTACAGACTCCCAGGACTGTTTTCCCGTTTCCCGTGTGGTGAGTGTCGGAGAAAGAGAGCCTGATCATGTGTGTGGATTGTTGCAAGAAGAGCGAAAGTCTGTTTCCCTGGATTTCCCTGGAGCCCCATCACCCCACTTTTGTACATAGCACTATTTCTGCACATTTGTGTATACACTCGGTGAACTGTGTAAATAAATTGCTTGTGAAGCTTCCTAATTCAGAGTCCTGCATGTGAGTCCTCATGGCAAACAGTAACAGATACGTTTGCTAGCTTTGAACAACTATCTGGAAAATTTGATCTGAATAATAATAATTTTTTGCGATACTTGCAAATTAGAGATTTTATATGTAAAAAGGGTTCTAACTTTGCTACATTACCCGCTCCTCCCTGTTTGGATTCCATACTAAGGGTCAATGAGATGAAAAAAGGCAGAATATCATTTATTTACTCACATATCATGAATAGGTGTAGCCTGTCTATTACACACATTCGAGAACAGTGGGAGAATGATTTTTTTAACACTACAAATAAAGTGTTAAAAAAAAAATGAGGGGCAGATTACAGCGAATGGGTGAATTGGGCCCCTGCAGCAGCCCCAACTGGATAATATGGTGCTTATAAAACACCAAGATGATGACACTATATAATAACAAGAGAAAACATGAACTACTGAAGTTAAGAATATTTTATTACTTTGAGCCAAAATCTGAATATACTGAAAAAGAGTGGGAGTGAGATTTAGTAGGAAACATTTAACACATCCAAATTCATAATTTTTACTTAAGAAGTCATCATAAGTGCAAAAGTTAATTTTACTTATAATTTACTGGTAAGGACATACTGCAGTCACAGTTCATATCTTTTTTCATTTTTACATCTATACTCATCATTATTGACATCATCTATCACTAAATATACCCATAATTCAAAGTCAGTTTCAGTAATACAGTAAAAATGCATTCTTTTCCTTATGCTTATCCAAATCAGGGTCCAGATAGGTGGCCAGTCTATTTATGGCCAACACATAGAGACAGGCAACCATTCACCAGCTAACTTCCATTTTTAATTTCATGCATGGAGTAGCTGCAGAAACCAGAAACTAAACACAGAAAGACCCCGGGGTTTTCTTGCTGTGGGGTGACAGCGCAAAACATTGCACAACTGATTTTATATCTTAGTAGACCAAGTTTCATACTCTTTTTATAGTATGTTGGCCTCACTCATGTTATACTTGAAAATCTGCAGAGTGATGATAAGCTTAACAGCATTTCTAAACCAGGGGTAAAAGAAGGCATAGATCAAAGGATTTAGACACGAGTTAAAGTAAAATATAATGACCACAAAAGATGCAGCTGGATCATTGATTGCATTTTCATCAACAAGAGAAAAGCAGTAGAGTGGACAGAAGCATGCCAGAAACACAACTACAAGAATTCCAAGAGTCCTGGCTGCTTTCAGCTCAGATTTGTTTGTTTGATTCAGTGAGCGCTGCAGTGTGACAGATGTAACATGAGAGCGCATGGCACGAGCCTGAGACACAGCTGCCACAAATACTCTGATATACAGAACTACAATGACAGAAACCGGAACAATAAAGGAAAAAACAAGGTCAACAACAACAGCAATATCATTGATGACAAATGCACACTCTCCGTAGCAGGAATTATCCCTGCCTGGTTCAATTAGGATATCCTTTGTATAAAGACTGACGTAGAAAAAAGCATAAAACCAACACAGACAAACACTGAGTTTGACTTTTGCCAAAGTAATTCTGCTGGGATAATGCAGAGGGTCACAAATAGCCACATAGCGGTCAACTGATATTAGGACAATGTTCCCTATTGAAGCACAGACAATGTTGCTGGTTAAATACCAATAAAGAGAACAAATTATATCACCAAGTACCCAGCAGCCTGTGTTTCTAAGGATTCCTAGTGGCATCAACAGGAGACCGACAAGAAAGTCTGAGACAGCCAGAGAAAGGAGGAGGATATTACTGGGTGTGTGAAGCTTCCTGCAGAGACACAAAAGAATTTAATGCACATTATTAATGTCAAACTGTCTTCATTGAAAATGCTGCATTAGTAAGGCTTAATTCAGTCTAGGCAAACAGGACATTACAATCATGGTTAAAATACATCAAGCAAAATTCACTTTAGTGATATAATGTACATTAAAGTTGTCATATATTTAAAATTAATCTCTGCCTGAAGTAAGAGACTGAGATGATGACGAGAAGGTTTAGAGCAGCGGTGAGCAGAGAGATGCAGGACAGCACAGTGTTCAGGAGCACATCTTTGGACCAGTGAAGTGTTGGCTTCCTGCAGGAGCTGTTGAGGAGTTGTGGAAAACACAACTTGTTTTCTTTCTGTATTTCCATCATCAGACAGCCGCAGCTCTCTGATCAGAACTTTTTCTTATAAAGCTGATTAATCTCCACCTTCTCACCAAGCTCTTTCAGTTTTCAAGATGAGGAGCCTCCTCTTTCTCTCAACCAAACCTGTTAACGCAACACAACTTTTTTTTATACTCACTGTCTCACACACAGTTGGTAAATAGTTTTGTCATTAACCTGGTATTAATATTGCTCATTATAGTTAGATTATTGTCTTGTTATGGTGACCTCAATTAACATCAGGTTTCATCCACACTCTGCAATGAGCAAACAACTTTAACAAGCTGTTTCCCCCACAGTTTGCAGAGGTTCAATTCTTCGTAAGAGGACACAGACACATGCCCATCGCACAAATTGTAGATTCCAGTGGCTTGTAGTGAAGTTAGTTTCCAGACATGACAGCCAACTGTGGCCACAGATGGCAGCAGTCTACAGGATGGAGGCAACTGTAGGACATCCTTTGTGTGGCAGAACACTGTTTGATCAGGAACTGTAAACAAAAACAGCGGATCATACTGGAAACCACTACTAAGGTCTTACTGAAACTTAGCATGTTATTCATTTATAATTCCTAATTTTATATCTCTTGGAGATATATCCTTTATATATTTATAAATGCACCATGCGGCTTAGAGTGAAACAGCATTTTGGTACACTGTATACTGCAGGGGTCTCAAACTCGCGGCCCGCGGGCCATTTGCGGCCCACGGGCCATTTGCGGCCCACGTCACCTCTACTTGCGGCCCGCATATTGATGTGAAGAAATAGTTGTAAAAAAATATTATATGAAAAATTATTTAATATGAAGGCAGAGTGTTACAAGCACAGCCCTTTAAGACTGTAGCCTTTTTAAATGCACATAGACACTAAGGGTTTTCGGGAGGAGCCGGGCTGCTCTCTGAGAGGAAGCAGGAACCATGCTCTCCTGTGTCTTAAATGCACTTTAGAACAGCACACAGCAACACTACATATGAGCGGGCGTAGGGAGGTTTGGGGTCTTCACTCACCCCGGTTCTGTTAGCCGTCAGGGCTGGGGGGCTGGGAGGAGGTGCTGGCCGTCAGACTGGGGTCTGGGATGCGGGGCCTCCCTGCTACTGCAGATAAGGAGGTGGTCCGCTTGCCTCCACCCCAGAGAGAAGGGTTACATCTCCTGGGTCTAGGTGCGGCTTGCCCCTCTGAGGGCGGGGGTACCTAGACCTGGGATATAGAGTATGTTTGGGGAGTGCGACTGTCTGTGCAGTGTCTATTTGTGTCTGTCTACACGTTGGGTGAGTGCCGAGTATTTGGTTGTGTATATGGGGGTGGGAACGCACGTTTGTGTCCGCGTGTGCCTGTTTGTCTGTGTCTATATGTCAGGTTGGGTCTTAGACTCAACCTCTCTGGGTACATCTCAGGCCCTCCAAAGTACGGAGGCCTATCTCCCCTCACCACACTCCCTGCCGGGAGTGGCAAAGGGGGGCACGGTTCCCCCCCCTTTGGTGGTCCTCCTCGGGTCCTTGTACTCTGGGGCCTCTGGATATCTGGGGCCTGGATCTCCTCCATACCTGCTTCATGCCCTGGGGGACGGGGCTATGGCTCCCCACACTCCCTAGCAGATCGTTACATGGAGAAACCTTTGGAATACAAGCATGCTGATCCACACAGGTATGCACACAGGTGTACACACGGGTGTTCACAGACGCGACTACACCTTTCTTGGCTGCTGCCTCAAAGCACATTGTGCGCTGTCTATCTTGCGTGCTGCACAATATCGTTTATTTTCAGTATCTACTGTTATCTACTGCTAGCTAGTTTATTGTGATGGTGCTGTTTTTATTATGCTGCTCTTTTTTTGTTTGCTTTCTCTTCTGTTTTTTTTTCTCCATACAGGTGATCCAGGTGTTTTGTTTGTTTTTCTTTCTTTCTTCCCCCCTTTCTCACCGTCTCTTCTCCCCTCTGTCATGGTGCTGGGTCGTTGGCCCAGCGTTTTGTGTTTTATGATTATGTCCTTCTGTTCTAGTTATTCTGTGTCCTCCCCCCTTGTGTCCGGTTCGGGTTCTAGATTTCCTGTTTTGTTCTGAAGGTCTGTGTCTGTTGTCATTGTGTTCAGCTTGTCTCCTCCGGTCCTCATGTGTATTGGGTTCAGCTGTTCTTCCCTCCTGTGTGTGATTACCCGATTACCTTGTGTGTGTATATTTAGTGGGTGTCGGTCTGTGTTCATTGTCGGCTCGTCTGCGTTCATCTGTGTATCTCTGCGTTTTTGGTATCCTCCGTCAGACTGCGTCTCTCTGCCTTTCACC
The DNA here is from genome assembly GCF_900408965.1 of Simochromis diagramma. NCBI lineage: Eukaryota > Metazoa > Chordata > Actinopteri > Cichliformes > Cichlidae > Simochromis > Simochromis diagramma. The sequence goes on along the minus strand of NW_024387419.1, from coordinate 260,487 downwards.
CCGTGCCCTGAGGATTTCTAGTTGCTCTTTAGTTTTCCCAGTTTAGGTTTCCGTTAGTATGTCTCATGATTCGTTGTCTGTTCCTGCCACTGTCACCTGTAAATAAACTCTCACTCATATCATCAGTCGGCTGCCTGCATTTTGGGTCCTCCTTTCATTCCACAACACGACTGCTGCCCCAGCCGTGACAGTACGAGCCGACCAAACATGGACCCAGCAGCATCCGCACCTTCCCAGGAGTTTCGGGAGGAAGTGATTGACTCCGTTTCGAGGTTGGTCAACCTGTGGCTTGAACGTGAGGGAGAGGAATTTCACCGCGCTGTAGAAGCCAGGCTACAGCAGCTAATTTCTGCTCACCCCTGGCTACTGGACTCTCTTCACCCGCTTGCACAGGACTTCCTTCTGAAAGAACTGCACCTTCACCCTCCAGCCGCTACCGCTTCCCGACCCAGCCCGGTGGTGAATGTTTTGCACTGCCCGCCGGGCAATCTGCGGCCCGGCCCGCCGGATGTGGAATTACCCGGCCGGTCGGAGCTATCCCCGAGAAGGAAGCGACGTTCACGCCGCCGACGCCCATCGCCACAGCCAGGTCCCGAGACTTCTGAGTTGACGGCTGTGGTGAGTAGAAAAGACACTCTGTCTGTTTCGCCAGACCTTGTGACTGTTTATACCGGGGCTGTGTTTTTTGAGTCAGCTGCCCAGCCGTCACCTCCATCACATTCAGCCTCACAATCCATAGCCCAGTCAATAGCTCAGTTGGTAGACGACTCATCAGCCTTATCATCAGCTCAGCCACCTATTCAGCCATCATCTTCACCAACTCCTCCGGTACAGCAAGCCATGACAGTTCAGCCCATAAAGGACAGGTCAACAACTTCCTATTCTATTTTATTTTTCTATATATTACTTTGGTTGTAACTATCTTTCTCTATAAAATTTAATTGATTTCTACGGTGGCCTGCTTTTGTTAATAGTAACATGAGTAACGTCCAACATTTTCTCCCCTTTAGCATTTGGCATCTTCCCAACTATATAATGTACTACCATAATCTAAACCCAGTCAATAAAACAGAATTTTCTTAAAGCAGACATCAGCGACCCAAAAAAGTCTGCAGCTCCAAACTCTCATGTGAACCTTTCAGTCTCCCCTCCGTTCTCTCTTCTCCTCCTGCTCATGGCAAAGCAAAACAAAGCAAAGCAAAGCAAAGCATCCCCCCTTCGCATCCTAACCTTGGTCCCGTCTTTGTCTTAGTGTCAGGTCACATTTCAGTCACACATTCACTCATTCACTCAAGATATTTGCTGACAGTGGAGACTAATAATCAAATTCTCCACCCTCAGCAACATGAGTTCATTCATTTGTTTTATTTTGTTTTGTTTTTTGTTTTTGGAAAAGAGTTCTTTATTATCTTACAACCTGATCAGATCCACACAGATGGCCTTCTCCTCAGCCAGTTGTAATCTGGAAAAGGTCATCTTAAATTTGTTCTCCCAAAACTTTTACAACGCTGTTAATTCAATCTTGCAGGCCTGCTTAGAACAAAAATGAGAAAAAGAGAGCTGATTATTAGCTCATCAAAGCACGAAACATAATCACCTGACACGATTTCCCTAAGTGTACTGTTACAATTATAAAGGCCCATTATAGACATGTCCATGTTTAATAAAACTCCCTCTATTGAAATAAGAAAACAACCCAAACCTAACTGACAGAATCAACCCATCACTAAAACAACAACCCCAAAAATCTTAATCAGAGAAAACTTTTGCTTACTAATCTAACAATATGTTGGCCTCAGGTTCTTCAGCATCCTGACACTCTGAGGTCAACTGACATAATTTCACCTGCTAAATACACAGAAAATCTTGTTAAAAGCCACACAGTTTTGCACAACATTAACATTAATTCCCATTAATCCCTTTCTAAACAGTTTATAACAATCTATCATCACTAAATTCTAATTTTTTTTTCCAAATCTGGAATACTGCACTTAGTCACAGACCTGACCACTTTATTTAATTATCCTGTATTTTACCATTATATATTTTACCAAGCAATTCTTCTCATTCACAGACATGTATCTTTCACAGCCAGAAAGGAAGCTTCAGTTCTTTTTTTTGTCGCCACACATTCAGCTAATTTGCATACTCTCTCCTCTCAGAAGAAGTTGCCTTGACAAGAGAAATGCATACTTAAAACATTACCACATTATTGAATTATTTTTTTGTTTTCTTTCTAGAGTAATAACTTGTTTTGCTCAATCGGCACAAAAGCACTACTAATTCACTATTCTAAAACTACTTTAAACTTCCAATCACTGGTTTATCCTTTTTCCTTTTCACAAAAATCACTCTATTGTCATGGAACTCCCTGAGTTATTCCTCAACTTCAAACTTAAATGTGTTAAATCTCCACCATTTAGCATTTATGTCATGTATTCACATTCATGAATGTAAGCATGTCTTCATTGCGTGTATGTATTTGTATTCATATTAATATTGCGTGTAAGCTGGTCTTCATTGCCTCGATGTGTTTTTATAATCAGGTTTAATTCATGCATATTTGCACTGAGTTGTGGATTCAAACTGTCTCACTTCTGATTCTCTCCAAAAATAATTTCACATGTAACAATTTGTGTATGTGTCTTTTCTAGTCATTCATGTAATTGTTAGTTTATTTATTTCTTTATCTCTCTCTCTCTCTTTTTTTTATTTTTTTATTTTTTACCTCTCTGTTGTGATGTTCTGGACATTTCTAAACCTCCATGAGTTCAGTCTCAATCTTCAATCCAATTTCCCACATGCTTTCACTGCATCATGTCTCGGTTCACCTCTCACTGATCCTCGTCCCTGTTCTCACAGTTTCCTGTGTGGCCTCGCAGATCAACACAGGCCCAAATCAGCTGTTTCCTCTCTCCATTCCTTCTCTCTTGATCTTTTCAGTCTTTTCTTGGAGGATATCTCCCAGCATGGCAAATATGAAACTCAGTATCCAGTACTGTCCAGTGCTTTTGCACAGTCATCCCACTGTTCAACTTCCCAGCTTGTAATTCAGAGTGCATGTTCCATCAAGTGTTTCCTTACATGCTGCTGCTGGAGTCTTCAGTGTTATAGGTCAGCTGCACTGTCTTTTTGCCTGCTGTTAATTCTTCGAGTACACGGTGTTCTGTCTGTCTTCTGTCTTCATCAGGAGACTGACTGTCCTTTAAGCTTCTTCTCAGGATGAGGACAGAATGAGAGGTGAAGCTGTCAAATCTTTAAGCCAAAGCCTGGCCTGTTTTCGTCCCAATTCTGTTAATCTATCATTTTGCCGCTGTACTCACGTTTTCAAGTTGAGAAGAGTCCACCTGTATTGACACACTAAAACATTTATTTAATATCATTTTCATTACCATTTCTTAACACTACCTAGATTTTTAACACGTCTCTCTCTCTCTCTGGTTGCACACTCCACACATCAGCCAGTTTCCTTTTATGGGCATGCAAAGTTGTTCACTTCCTGCCAGACACACACACACACACACACACACACACACACACACACACACACTCTTCTCTTCAGTAAATTTTCATCTACAACCTAACCGAACTCTTATTTTATATTTACAGTCTATAGACCCTATGTAACTCTGCTACGTGTTAATATAAAAAGAATGGACCCTCAGTACACACACACATGCACACACTTAAATATACTCAGCTCTTTGCATTTGCAAGCATTCACATCAAAATCTTCAATGTGCTTATCAGAGCTCTTTTGGCACAAATCCTGAGGACAATTAACAGTTTTTCCATACATATCACCATTCTTTCAGCTCAGTTTTGTAGCATCATTCACACAATACTTTCATCAGCATTTTGCACACTTCCCTGAACCTCCTTAAAAGATAATCGTCTCACACACACACACACACACCACACCCTTTTCTCTCAAAACAATGTGCACCTTTAATCATTCATCCAAATAACAATTTTACACTTCATTTATACATTCACACATTTATAAAGACACCGACTGCCAAGATAAATAATTTTCCTTTCCAAATCACAACTTCACATCATCTTCCTTTAGTACTAGTCATCCTACCATTTTGACTTAATTTAAAAGCCTCTAAGCCCAGGTTTGCCCACCTTGCTGGTCAATACACCCTTCTCTGTCCGGGACAAAGGGGCCAGATTTCTAAGTCCTATGTTAATTTAAAAGCGCTCCCCGCAGCTTGACCAATAACTCCACTTAACTAGCGTCCAGTATTTAACTGCGGCCTGAAGCTTTACTTAAAGTTTTACCGGTCAATCCACGTTGAAGTGGTCACGCCTGAAGCCCCGCTTCTTCAACCAAACAGCGCACTAAAGTGGTCCCTGACCACTGACAATTAACCAAGGTCCCAAGTCTTGGCAGTGTGGTCAACTGAGATACCGGAGCGAAGGGGGAGGTTCTCACCTCTGAACTTGTGTGCACTCCTGGGGGTCACACCCCCATCCTAGATTAATTTAAATGACTTTAAAAACATCACTGGGGACTCTAACACCCAGTTTACTGATGTCCAGGCCCAGCCTTCTGACCAAAAGGGACTCCTACCCTGAAACCAATGTCCAATTACCTACTCTCTAATCTCTTTTCACTTGGCTGAAAAGATTACACTCAACACATCAACTTTAAACTTCACTTTATCATTAACAACAATAAGCTTTTATCAAATATTCCCAGACTTTACTTTACTTCACTCAAAATTACCATGGACATGTCACCCGAAATCTACTTAACAGATTTTATAATTGACTTTAATTTCGCCAATACTGAGCCAATTTGACGGTGACGATCATCAACTCGGTGAACAGATCATTTAGATTTCATCCAATATGCACAATTTTGCTTTTACTTTGAACAGGCTTCTGCCTACCTTTAAATCTTTTTAGACCGGTCTGTTGTCCGCCTCATATCAGATTGTACCTTAAGCTCCGAATTAGTCCTCTCAGCCGCAAAAGAATCTGGGTCACTGGCACCAATTATTAAATTCAGTTCTTTGCATTCTTTTGGTGGCAAAGAAAAACATGGCTCAAAGTGGTCTAACTCAAAAAATGATCTTTAATTTTACATTTCCAAAAAAGGAGACTGAGCACACACAGGTCTGAAGCAGCAGCAGCCTGCCTGATGTACATATATACTTCCTCTAGACGTCACGCACACTTTAAGTTTCGATCCAACACTTAGTTTCACTTTCTTTCTGCACCTCATATGCTCTGCAAAAGCATGCAGTTTCCTGTCAGTACGTTTTGGCTCAGACTCTAGTCAGAGCTGGCCCTTTTAGACTATATTAAAAACAAGTAACAATATGCACTAAATAAGCACTAAAAATATATATATATCGTGACAGCGTGAGGGAGGGAGAAAAAGGAAAGTGAAAAGTACAGGTGCTACCGAGCAGAAACGGGAGATGGAAGCATGTAAATATAAAAATAACCACTGCAGCCAAAAAGAGTGCCTGACGAGCCCAGTAAGCTATTAAGACTCGACTTTACACTGTGTTCGTGTTTTCCTGCGAAACAAAAAAGTTCTGCTGGAGCAGCCTTTCAAAGCCTCTTTCTGTCTCTCGCTTGCAACGTAGACAGTAAAGCTAGTTCCCGGCTACGAGCCCGACACGGAACCCAAAGTAATAGCCAGAGGTCTCCTTACCACGGTTCGGAGCCGCGGACCTGGCCGAGGTAAGAAGAGAGTGCAAACATGTTGAGGCCTGTGTTAGTTCAGTGAGAGATTTATTTGGAAAGAAAACAATTCTCACTTGCAGTCGAAAACTAATGTGTACACTTATGCCTGCATTTTTATTTTGTTAAATACAAAACAAAATTGTAGCAAAAGTGCTTCCACGTGTCTGGCCAGAAAGAGCTGTTTATTTGGTAGTTCAATGAAACTACTATACTATACTGTACTATACTGCTGAGTGACTGTTTTCTGCTTGTCAAATACATTTCATTGCAATGTTGTTGTTTTTTTGTTTTGTTTTTTTTGTTTTTTTTTTAACCAAGATGGCGCCGCGTATGGATGCCCTGGTGCTTCAGTGCGTTACTTTTGTTTTGTTTTTGTGCATTTCTTCTGTGTCTGGGCACTCCTCTGGATACTCTTACACCAGAGAAGAGCTCCTTAACTACAGGACCACAACGCCTGTGGATTTATTTCCAATATTTGTCGCATCTGCGGCAGATTTACTGCAGACTCTGACCAGGAAAGCGAGACGCCGAAAGAGAGGAAAGCGAGCCGGCGCACTCGTGCGTTTGAGGAGACGCGGACTGCGAACGGCTCTTCCTGGGATCTTCCTTTCTAATGTACGCTCACTCGGTAATAAGGTCGACGAACTTGCCCTGATGAGAAGCATGAACAGAGACCTTGCCTCCTCCTGTGTCTTATGTTTTACGGAGACGTGGCTCTGTGAGGACATCCCAGACAGCGCGCTAAAGCTGGAGGGCTTCCATCTGCTGCGCGCGGACCGGCAGGCCGCTCTATCCGGTAAGTCCAAAGGTGGAGGGGTCTGCTTCTACATCAATAGTGGCTGGTGCACAGATGTGACAGTGATTGCTCAGCACTGCTCTCCCTCTCTGGAATACCTTTTTATTCACTGCAAGCCGTTTTATTCTCCGCGGGAGTTTGCTTCATTCATCCTGGCCGCTGTTTACATCCCGCCAGACGCGGATGCGCAGGCAGCTCAGGGCGCACTCGCGGAGCAGATTCTCCACATGGAGCGGACATACCCGGACTCTCTCATCATTGCTCTTGGGGACTTTAACAAAGCCAATCTGAGCCATGAGCTTCCCAAATACAAGCAGTATATTAAATGCCCGACCAGAGAGGAGAGGACATTAGACCACTGTTACAGCACGATCAGCGGGGCCTATCGCGCGGTGCCGCGCGCTTCACTCGGACTTTCTGACCACGCCATGATCCACCTAATCCCCGTGTACAGACAGAGGCTGAAGCTCTCCAAACCTGTCGTGAGGACAAAAAAACTGTGGAGCAACGAGGCTGTGGAGGAGCTTCGCACGTGTTTGGAGACCACAGACTGGGACACAATGAAGGCTGCTTCTAACAGCTTGGACGAGTTTACGGACACTGTCACCTCCTATATCCACTTCTGTGAGGACAGCATTGTGCCATCACGCACCAGGGTGAGTTATAACAATGACAAACCCTGGTTTACTCCTAAACTCAAAAAGCTGTGGCTGGAAAAGAGAAAGGCGTTCAGAAGCGGAGACAGGGACTGCTACAGAGAGGCCAAGTACAGGTTCACTAAAGAAGCGGACATTGCTAAACATCAGCACTCTGAGAAGATGCAGCAGCAGATCTCAGAGAATGACTCGGCCTCTGTGTGGAAAGGTTTTAGGAATATCACCAACTACAAGCCTAAAACCCCCCACTCCACTGACGACTTGCTCTTAGCCAACACCCTAAACGACTTCTACTGCCATTTTGACGAGCCATCAGGCAGCCTTCACACCTCCAACGGCCCCAACAATAGAGACACTTTGGACACTCATTCCCCCACCTCTCCCCCCTCCATAGAGCCATCACCACCTTCAAACCGTTCACCTACAACACCCCCCTCCTCACCCCACACAAAAGAGGATTTCACACCACCTCCTCCCACCACAACTCTTCATATTCATGAAGCAGATGTGAGGAAGCAGTTTAAGAACCTGAATGCTCGGAAAGCTCCCGGCCCAGACGGCGTGTCTCCTGCCACCCTCAGACACTGTGCAAACGAGCTGGCCCCAGTGTTTTCTGGCATTTTCAACTCTTCACTGCAGGCATGTCATGTGCCTGCCTGCTTCAAGTCCTCTACCATAATCCCTGTCCCCAAGAAACCTAGGATCACTGGACTAAATGACTACAGACCCGTGGCTCTGACATCTGTGGTCATGAAGTCATTTGAGCGCCTAGTTCTCTCCCATCTCAAGACCCTCACGGCCCCCCTCCTGGATCCCCTACAGTTTGCATATAGAGCCAACAGGTCTGTAGACGACGCCATCAACATGGCCCTACACTTCATCCTTCAGCATCTGGACTCCCCAGGAACCTACGCCAGGATCCTGTTTGTGGACTTCAGCTCTGCCTTCAACACCATCCTTCCAGACCATCTCCGAGGCAAGCTTTCCCAGATGAATGTGCCTGATCCCATCTGCCGGTGGATCACTGACTTCCTGACGGACAGGAAGCAGCATGTGAGGCTGGGAAAGAATGTCTCGGACTCCCGGACCATCAGCACCGGCTCCCCTCAGGGCTGTGTTCTTTCTCCTCTGCTCTTCTCCCTGTACACCAACTGCTGCACCTCCACCCACCAGTCTGTCAAGCTAATCAAGTTTGCAGATGACACCACCGTTATTGGGCTCATCTCGGACGGGGATGAGTCTGCCTACAGGAGGGAGGTTGAACGTCTGGTGTCCTGGTGCAGCCACAACAACCTGGTGCTGAATGCCCAGAAGACAGTGGAGATTATTGTGGACTTCAGGAAGCACACAGCCCCACTCCCCCCCATCATCCTGACTGACACCCCCATCACCTCTGTGGACTCATTCCGCTTCCTGGGTACCACCATCACCCAGGACCTGAAGTGGGAGCCCACCATCACCTCCGTCATCAAGAAAGCCCAGCAGAGGATGTACTTCCTGAGGCAGCTGAAGAAATTCAACCTGCCAACACGGACGATGATGCAGTTCTACACTGCAATCATCGAGTCCATCCTCACCTCCTCCATCACCGTGTGGTACGCTGGAGCCACTATCAGGGACAAACAGAGACTGCAGCGTGTTGTGCGCTCTGCTGAGAAGGTGATTGGCTGCAGACTCCCATCTCTGCAGGACCTGTACACCTCCAGGACATTGCGGCGTGCAGCTCGGATCTCAGCTGACCCTTCTCACCCTGGACACAGTCTGTTTGACCTGCTCCCCTCAGGCAGGAGGCTCCGGTCCATTCGCACCAGAACCTCTCGCCATAAGAACAGTTTCTTCCCCTCTGCTGTTGGACACATGAACAATAACCATATGACTGTCCCCGCCACTATCACATGACCCTACGCTGTGTCACTGCATCATTCCATGTTTGGCACTGATCACCACCTGCACTAATGTATATATCTTTCTACGTAGCACTCTTAATTCTTATTCCCATGTATATATCTCATGTATATCTCATGCACATATCTTTCTACGTAGCACTTTTAATTCTTATTCTTATTTTTATATCTTTATGACACTATGTTTGCACTGAAGCACCGCAGCAATTTCCTAATGTTGTAAACCTGCTCAACATTTGGCAATAAACCCCTTTCTGATTCTGATTCTGATTCTGACCCTGCGCTAACTTGCGTATGACAAATGAAACTGAAACTGAAAGGCTTCAGATAGTTAAGAGTGAGAAAAAAATTGCGTTCATGTTTGCAATTTTGTCTTGTTACACAATATTTGGAATTAAATAAAATAAAAAAAACCCACTACGTTTTAAGAAATATTAGTGGGTGTTTTCGTTTTTGTTTTTTTGTACTACTTGGACACTAAAGTGGCCCTCCAATGAGATGACGGTGCCAGAAGTGGCCCGCGGCTCATTTGAGTTTGAGACCCCTTGTATACTGTGTAGACTACTGTACTGATAGTAAAGCTCTTGAATCTTGAATCTTGAATCTTATAAGCATCAGGGTTTCTGGAGCTCTGGCATTAGGCTTTTCACTCTGCCTCACATTTTGACTCCAAACCCACTCTGACATCACTGACTGTGAGGTGGGGGCAATAAATCTAGCTTTGGCTGTCAAGCCTATAGTGTTATTTTACCCTAAAAAACTTTTTTTGCTATTTGACATTGTTCTCAAGCTCTCATTATGTCAAGCTTATCTGAGAAGCTTATCTAGTTTTAGCTATCGTCTTTTTATCTTGGTTCTAAAATGTAGTTTGTGGTTCTTTGTAAAGCTGTTCTGTTTTTTTATTCTTTGTATATTGTTGTTATTTTAGTTTTTATTTATTTCCCTTTCCATTTCTGCTGACAGTGTCAGCCAGGTCATGACTATGAACCCTGTGTGAAGCAGTTGTTTCTCCCGCTGTATAATACACAAATGGTACATTAAGGACAATAACGACCTGGCGAAATTCTATTTTAATTAGACCCTAAATAGAACTTTTTTTTTCTCATGCCAAAAGCACCGCTTGATCTCTGATATTCCAAAATAATCCCCCTGTAGTCATTTTTTACTGTTAATGCCATTGTTTTAGTTTTAGCCTTTATCTAAGCTGAAGTCTTTCAATGTCTTGAGGACCATCAAAATGTATATGAATGTGGTTGGTGTGATGGAAAATTAGTCTTTCCAGTCACCTAACCTCTGTCAATTATTGGTATGTAATTTGAACTCTCTTGTACAAAAAATGTATTTGCAAAGATGGGAAAACAACTGACTCTAAGTTGTGTTGATGGCCATAGCACAGTTCATGATCAGGCTGGTGCTCACATGATGTTGAGAATTTAACTCCCAACTGCTGAACAGACAAAGATTGTATCCACACAAAGGGTATAAAGGAACTGCTATGATTGTGCTTTTTGCTGAAACCCTACTTGGTTCAAGTATGTGGATGACACCTGGGTGAAAATCAAATCTGGACGTATCAAGGGATGAACCAACACATCATGTTCACCAGAGAGGATAAGAAAAATTACAGGTTAGGCTTCTTAGACTGTGAGACTTTCATCAGTAATGGGGGACAGTTAAAAGTCAATGTGTACCCTAAATCAATACATACGGATCAGTTTTTAAGGTTTGACTCTCAGAGCAAACACCATCACCAGACATACAGTGGCCAGCAGAAGAACGTCATATCATGGAGGCCCTGAGTAAATGTGGTTATCCCAGTGAGACATTTGTCAAAGCTGGGAAGGCACCTAAAGAAAGCTCCAGGCGATCCAGGCGAGAAGGACAACTGCTGTCTAAGTGAAAACCCTTAGTGATCCTTTATGTGTCAGGATTATCGAAACAGTTGAGACACATTATCTCTAAACACCGCTTCTCTGTGGCTTTTAAACCTCAACACAAGCTGTGCCAAAAAGTGGTGCACCCCAAGCTTCGAATCCCCTGACACGAACAGAGTAATACAGTGTACGCTGTTAAGAGCCAAGAGGATCGCCATGATTTATACATTGTGGAAACCAAACAACCGCTGCCTAAGTGGATTGTACAACAGGAGAGATAGACAGTGGACACTCTTTCAACGATGAGGATGTACACATCCTGAACAGGAAGAAAGTGGGGAGTCAAGGAGGCCATATACATGAAAAAGGAAAAGACCTTCTTTGAATTGAGGTGGACAGATCTTGTAATGCTGTGATTGCAACCATTCCCCAACTCTCTGAGAATAGTACTCATGGCCATTGTCACTGATCAGTGATGAATGATCAATATCATTGTCTTTGATCTGTGGTTGTTGGGGCGACCGTGGCTCAGGGGGTTGGGAAGCGTATCTGTAACCGGAAGGTCGCCGGTTCGATCCCCGGGCTCTCTGTCCTGGTCATTGTGTCCTTGGGCAAGACACTTCACCCTACCGCCTACTGGTGTTAGCCAGAGGGGCCGATGGCGCGATATGGCAGCCTCGCTTCTGTCAGTCTGCCCCAGGGCAGCTGTGGCTACAACTGTAGCTTGCCTCCACCAGTGTGTGAATGCGAGAGTGACTGAATAGTGGCATTGTAAAGCGCTTTGGGTGCCTTGAAAAGCGCTATATAAATCCAATCCATTATTATTATTATTATTAATGGTCATAACAATTACCATATTAATGATGAAGAAACTGACCTCGCAGCTCGTTTTTTGCCAGTGGTGCTAGATTCAGTTATTATGCAAAATGTACTTTTTATAAGATTGGGGAAACGTGCAGTCAGCTGAGACTGAAGAAGTCATTTGGATGAGTGACGAAATGTTTCTCTCACTGAAAATACTACGTCCAGACGAACAGAATCAACATTTTGGGATTTTCTTACCTGGATGATTGAGCATGCATTAATACATTATTACACAATGTAATAAAATTGTTGTGTTACGCTTCTCAAAGTTTTAGCTATAAAACATCTTGTTTAATTTGCATTTCTTTATACCTTATTTTGCTGGAATAGGCTGCCAGTCTGTCTATGATGACATCATACGCACTGTGTGAAGGAGTTGTTGTTATAGGAGTATAATTATACAAATATTGGTGTCGGGACAACAAACACCTAACAAAACTATGACCACTAAGCCCTAAACAGTCTTTTCAATGGCAAAAATGTATTTTTAAAACACAGCTATTGTTACATTTCTTACATTACATTTTATTATTGTTGTATATAGACAATTATATAAAATGAGTAATAAAAGCTTAAGCCTGCTTATACATCTGTCTTTTTTTCATTACTTGTCATTTCCAGTTAATGTTAACATAATTTTGGAAAACCTTTAAATTTGGATAGAAAGTTATTTTTGTGGTATGACCTATTTCTGTAGGCCCCTTTAAAAATAAAATACATGGTAATATGGTACTTATGAAACCAGTATAACAGTGGTAAATGATAATAGCAACAGACAGAGAGACAATACTAAAATTAACATTTGTCCCGATTCGTGATTGAGGTGAGAGACAAATGACCACAAGTCCAAGTGCGTCAAAACAATGATTTTATGTGGAGGAAATACACCATCACAATCCTCAGCATGAATCCCCCAAAGAAAGCTTACTCAGAATGTTTTATGTATTATTACGCCCCTTCATGCGTCAAAGCAGATACATAACATGCATAAATTACAATAACCACAACCTTTGACACATTCAAAAAGAGCATTTTCTCCGTCTTGACGCCAGGCGCTTCCTGTTGATCTTCTTACTCTCGCTTATCTCTGGAACATCAGAACCACATCCTACAAAAAACTGTCACTTATGCAGGCACAAAATGCAGTTACAAGCAAAATATGAGTCTATATACTATGTGTGTGTGTGTGTGCAGGCAAACTGTGTGTGTCTCGCACTGAGGTCGAGACACCTCAGTGCACTCTGTCTCACGTCTCACCTCGCCAACTAAAGCTTATAACCTCTTACCAGACAGAAGGCCAACTCCTCTGTAACTGAAACTATATGTGTAATATATTGAATAAATGTTTTAATCAAATGCCACTACTCAAAGCTTAATGAAAAGGATATAAACGAATAAAAAGGATATGAATGAATAAACATGATATTAAAATGATATAATCCCCACACATTCTTTAATCACACTGAGCCAAAAGCTGGATAAAGTCTATGTAAAAAGTATTAGGAAATCAGACCTTTAAAAAAGTACTTCATGAAATTTTACTGGCAATTTCCTTTTCGGAAGTGGCATATAATATAAATAATCAAATAAAAATAAGAAATAATAAAATAAATTGCCGCAACACTATCATACTTTAATGACATTTTCTATATTTCCTCATTTGTGACAAGGTCAAAATTTTCATTTTCAGATTTCTGAATTTATCGATTTATTGATTTCAATTCTTAGTAGAGTGGATTTCCTTATCTTTTTAAAACATGTTTGCTTCACTAGTGTCATGCTTAAAAATCTGCAGAGTGATAATAAGTTTAACAGCATTTCTAAACCAAGAGTAAAAAAGGGCATACATCAGTGGGTTTAGACACGAGTTAAAGTAAAACACAATGATCAGAAAAAATGTAGATGAGTCATTGATCACATTTACTTCAATAAGAGAGTAACAGTAAAATGGAAGGTAACATGCGAGAAATACAACTACAAGAACTCCCAGAGTCCTGGCTGCTTTCAGTTCAGATTTGTTTGCTTGATTGCTTGAACGCTGAAGTGCGACAGCTGTAACATGAGAGCGCATGGCACGAGCTTGAGACACAGCCACCACAAACACTCTCATATAAAGAACTATGATAGCAGATACTGGAAAAATAAAAGATAACACAAGATCAATAAACCCTGCAATATCATTAATGACAAACACACACTCTCCATAACAGGAATTATACCTGGCCGGCTTAATTAGAACATCCTTTGTATAAAGACTGCCGTAGAAGGTTGAACAAAACCAACACAAACAAACACAGAGTTTGACTCTTGCCACGGTAATTCTGGTGGGGTAATGAAGAGGGTGACAAATAGCTACATAGCGGTCAACTGAAATGAGAACTATGTTCCAAGTTGAAGCACAGAAAAGACTGGTTGTCAGGTAAGTATAAACAGAACACATAAGATCACCAAGTACCCAGCAGGCCGTGTTTCTAATTATTTCTAGTGGCAGCATAAGGAGACCAGTGAGAAAGTCTGAGACAGCCAGAGAAAGGAGGAGGATGTTAGTGGGTGTGTGAAGCTGCCTAAGGAGAGAGAAAAAAGAATATATTACACATTAAAAATGTAAAAATGTCTTCACTAATTCCATTAGTTTTTAAGACTTAAACTACAATTTCAGCTGAGAAGTTAATTTCTGCCTGAAGTAAGAGACTGAGATGATGACGAGAAGGTTTAGAGCAGCAGTGAGCAGAGAGATGCAGCACAGCACAGTGTTCAGGAGCACAGCTTTGGACCAGTGAAATGTTGGCTTCCTGCAGGAGCTGTTGAGGAGTTGTGGAAAACAAAGCTCGGCTTCTTTCTGCATCTCCAAAATCATACAGCTGCAGCTCCTGCAGCTCTCTGATCAGAGCTTCTTGTCACATAGGGGATTTATCTCGCCACACCTCCACACCCCCTTCACCTCTCCTTCTTCTCTTCCCTACCAACAGAACCTCATACACAATCAAAAGATGGTGGTTCTGTTTTATTGTGTCCTCCAGCAACGCACTGATCACTTTCAGTCGCCAAGAACTGAATGACAGTGGCCTCAGCCTGAACGCACACTTTACAGCATCCCACCCGAGACTGCAAGATGATCAAGCACTCTGTGGGTTATTTTTGGGCACAGGAAGCAATGCAGATGATAAAAGAAACACTGCAAAATCTCCAGTGTTAAATTGACACTAGAAAGAGTCTATATGTGTCCACTCTTTTGAGTGTTAAATTAACACTTTTGACAGTGTTAGATTTCTAACAGTAACCTAGTCAGTATTAAAGATTAACAATGACTAACATTAGCAGTGTTGTTTTTCTAACACTGAAATGTTACCAGCATTTTTAGTTATTTTCCAGTGATAGAAAATCAGCACTACTCAGTGTTAGTCATTGTTAATCTTTAACACTGACTAGGTTACTGTTAGAAATCTAACACTGTCAAAAGTGTTAATTTAAACACTCAAAAGAGTGGACACATATAGACTCTTTCTAGTGTCAATTTAACACTGGAGATTTTGCAGTGTGGGCTGCAACCAACTCTCTCTTATCCATGTGCATATGCTGACCATCAACATAAACCTGACCAGCAACAGGCTTTAAAGAAGCTTTACTGAAGCCTTTGACAAAGCAAGGGCAGCTGTCGAGCAGGACCACTATGACAGTGTGATTGAGGTTCAGGGCTTTAGCAGCAAGGACCTGTTTAGTGAGGAGTTGTAATACTGTAGTGGCAAAGATGAACAGCTGGAGGCAAGAGACGAGGCAGGATGCTATGGTGTGGAGTCCAGAGCAGTTGTTGGGGGAGGATGAAGTGTGAAATCAGGTTCATTCGCCTGGGATTCTTGAAGGCTACTGATCTAATCCACCCATTCACAGCCTCACTGTGGTCCAGATACATGTCAGTAAGAATCTCATGGAAATAAAGAATTATTTCTCAAAGAGCTTAAACTCCTCTCCCAGGCTGACATCGTTATGTGGTCGTGGGGCGATCGTGGCTCAAGAGTTGGGAGTTCGCCTTGTAATCGGAAGGTTGCTGGTTCGAGCCCCGGCTTGGACAGTCTTGGTTGTTGTGTCCTACTTCACCTGTTGCCTACTGGTGGTGGTCAGAGGGCCCGGTGGCGCCAGTGTCCGGCAGCCTCGCCTCTGTCAGTGCGCCCCAGGGTGGCTGTGGCTACAATGTAGCTTGCCCTCACCAGTGTGTGAATGGGTGGATGACTGGATATGTAAAGCGCTTTGGGGTCCGTAGGGACTAGTAAAGCGCTATATAAATACAGGCCATTTACCATTTGTATCAATCTGTTGTAATAAGTGCAGATGTCAAATGCAGACTCGTAGGCAGGCAGTTTTTCCATCTTTTATTGAGAGAAAATCCAAAATCCATCGATCACATGGACGTGCTTGAGAATCACTGGAAGCTAGGAACTAAGGTGAGGAGGAATAATAAACAGGAACTCTAAACAGGCTATGGGGAACAGGATAAGGTGACAAAGAACTACAGGCAAAGAAGGATTATACAAAAAACAAAAGGTAATTAAGATGAAAGAAAACAACACGGTACACAGTTGGAGCTAAAGGGACTGGGGAAAGTAAAACTCAATTCCGAACAGACAAGAAAAAAGGCTACCAAAATAGAAGAGGAAATAGCACAACAGAGACATCTAATACAGAGATGAAGGTGAGATAAGGTATAAGGAAACACAATAGACATTTAGAAGACTTCTAAATGGCCACCATGGTCACCACCCATCTTGAGGAGTTTGCCCCCTCACATATACTAATGTGCCACAAACAGGACTTTAATGTCACCAACCATTCCCATTTTATTACGGTGTATCCATATAAATGGCTCACCCTGTACTATGACCACAGAATATGTAGATGAATGTGGCGGTCTGTGGCGTGGGGAGGCAGACACACCTGAGTGGCATGAGTAAACATGCCACACCTGTACTAAAAGAATGAACTAGGTCCTCACTGTTGTTGTTATTAGCGTGTGTGGCTGTGAGCTGCAAAGCTGCAACCAGTGTGTAAACAGTAACAATAAGAAATAAAGTTTGTGAAAAGCGTAAAAGTGGGTGTGATTCCTGTCACAATGAATTACTGTCTACATATTCTACAACAAATGCAGTATCTGTAAAGTGACAATTAGTTTCAAAGCTTTTATGAAAAAAAGGATAGAACAAGGCATAGATCACTGGGTTTAAACAGGAGTTTGAAAAGAACAGACTGATCACAATGGGCGCTGTGATGTTTACAGAGATTTTATTTTGAAAGGTCGAATGTTAGGCGGAAGGAGAGGATAGAAAAGAGGGACAATGAAAAACGGTAGATGAACAAGTTAGCGCTGCAGACTGTGTTGCCGCTGCAAGCCTGCGAATTAAAGAATGGAACTGAGAAATACTGAAGGTGTCATCATTAATGTTTGAGGCATGCAAACATTACAGGAGCTACTGAGCTAAAGTCCTCCCTTATAAGAGAGACACAGTAATATGGGCAGAAACACAGTAGAAACACAACTACAAGAACTCCAAGTGTCCTGGCTGCTTTCAACTCTGATTTGTTTGCTTGATTCAGAGAACACTGAATTGTGACAGCTGTAACCTGAGAGCGCATGGCATGAGCCTGAGACACAGCCACCACAAATACTCTCATATACAGAACTATGATGACAGTAATTGGAAATATAAAGGATAAAACAAGGTCAATAGTCCTTGCAATATCATTAATGACACACTCTCCATAACAGGAATTATACCTGCCTGGTTCAATCAGGTAGTCTTTTGCATAAAGACTAATGCTGGAAATAGCATAAAACCAACACAGACAAACACTGAGTTTAACTTTTGCCACAGTAATTCTGGTGGAGTAATGTAAAGGGTCACAAATAGCCACATAGCGGTCGACTGATATTAGAACTATGTTCCCTATTGAAGCACAGGTAATATTGCCAGTCAGATACCAATAAAGAAAACAAATAAAATCACCAAGTATCCAGCAGATGGTGCTTTTTAAAATTCGTAACGGCATCAACAGGAGACCCATGAGAAAGTCTGAGACAGCCAGTGAGAGGAGGAGTATGTTGCTGGGTGTGCGAAGCTGCCTGCAGGGTAACAGAAAAAATAAATAATACACATTAAAAATGTTACATTGTCTTTAGTGAAAATTCCATTAGTAGAAATGATTTATTAGTAAGGCATGATTCAATTCTTGTTTAAAATACACAGAATGTGCCAAACTAACTTAACTCATCACTAAATTAAATTACAGTCTAAAGATAAACCTCACCTTTCAGCTGAGGTTTATCTATGCCCAAGGTGGGGCAGCGAAATGATAGTGATAAGATAGTTGAGATTATGTCATATGTTAATTATGTCAAAATGTATTTAGTGAAATTGTTTCCTTATTAAGACACGGTGAACCTTACACAACTTAACAGTCATGGTTGAGCCAAAGACATTTATTAGTTTCACTTAATGTATTCTTTGCTAATTCCAATGATGCAAATCTCACTTTTCATATATCTAAACCTTAATGTAAGTTAATTTAAAAGTTGGTCTCTGCCTGAAGTGGGAGACTGAGATGATGGCCAGAAGGTTTAGAGCAGCAGTGATCAGAGAGATGCATGACATCACAATATACAGCAGCATAGTTGTGGAATAGTCAAGTGTTGGCTTTCTGCAGGAATCGTTGAGGAGTTGTGGAAAACAGAGCTTTAGTCCTTCGTGTATCTCCATCATCAGGCTGCTGCATCTCATCAAAGCTTTTCCTCACAGAAATCATTTATCTATTTTGTCCTTCACCCACCAGTCCCATCCCTCCTCTTTCTAATGACACAACCTTTGGAGCTTTCTTTTTTTCAAACTCGCTCTCTCCCACAGTCAACTTATAAACCTTTATTTTTCTGGACTCAATGTTGAACATTTCTATACAAACAGACACTTGGGTCATAATTGTTAACCATCTTCATCTTTTTTTTAACAGTACTAAAATGGGATGACTATTTTATTTTCAACTTATGTCTGCAGATGATACCACAGGCAACTTGAGCAGACAAGCCTCATCTTCCTATTGAAATCTGAACCAGGATAACCAAAGGGGATCACTCAGTATCCAGGAAACCACAGAACTGTGTTACGGAATAAATATATATTCTTAGTGCTTATTTTCTGTTTATATTGTTTTATAGAGGCCAGTGTAGAAAAAACGCCACTTTGAGTTAGAATGTGTGCTAAAGGTCACAGAGTACTGTGTAAGACAGGAAACTGCAGAAGATGCTTTGTGCAGGCCTGCAGAGTACAGGAAGTGAAACTAGAGTACAGCGCAGGAGTTGTTTTGATCAAAACCATGTGTGACGTATGACTGATTATGTTATGCTCATTTGGCTTGTAATGCTTCAGATCTGCTCAGGATGTAGCCTGTGCACATCTCCTTTTCCGGAAATGTAGAATAAAGAGGATTTTTGAGCTTTGACCACACTGAGTCGGGTTTTTTCTTGGTCAGTAAAAGAATATAAAAGAACCGGATTTGATCATTGGTGCCGTGAACCCGGATTCTTTTACGGCTGAGAGGACCAATTTGGCCTAAGGTGGGATCGTGAAATGAGGCAAACAGAGGACCAGTCCAAATTTAAAGTTAAGCACCATCTGTTAAAAAAGCAAAGTGTGCTTATTGGATGGATTCTAAATTATCTGTTCGCCGAGTTGATGATCTTCACAGTTAAATTGGCTCAGTTGTAGTAAAATTAAGCTAAATTACAAAATCTGTTCAGTGGATTTCTGGTGAAATATCCGTGGTGATTTTGGGAAATTTGTGATAATAACAGTAAAGTCTGGGGAAATATCTGATGAAAATGTATTACTGTTAATGTTGGGTTGAATTTTAATGTTCATGTGTTGTGTGCAATGTTAACTGTGTTGTGTCAAGAGAAAAGAGATTAGAGTAGGTAATTAGGCACTTGTTTAAGGGATTTGAGTTCCCATTTTGGGCAGAAGGCTGGGCCTGGACATCAGTAAACTGGTGGTTAGAGTCCCCAGTGGTGTTTGAAAATTTATTTAAATTGATTTAGGACGGGGAGGGCGATCCCTAGGAGTGCACACAAGTTCAGGGGTGAGAACCCCCTCCTTGCTTTGGACGTGTGGCAAGACCCTGCGGCGTCAGGATTATCTCAGTTGGCCACTGCCAAGACTTGGGACCTTGGTTAATGGCCGGTGGTCAGGGACCACTTTTGGTGCATTGTTTGAGTGAAGAGGCCGGGCCTCGAGCATGACCACCTCAACATAGAGTGGCTGGTAAAGTTTTAGGCGAGAGACGCTGGTAAAGTAAAGCTTCCGGTAAAGCTGCGGGTGGGGGAAACACTTTTAAATTAAAATAGGACTTAGAAATCAGGCCTCTGTCCGGGACAGAAATGGTTTAATTGATTAATTAATTTGGACCTGGGCTCATAGGCTTTTAAAGTTGTCAAAATTGTGTAGGGGAAAACTGGTACCAGTACAGGATGATGTAAAGTGTGGTAAGGAAATGGAAATAATGTATCTTGGCATTTGGTGTTATTTTGTTATACGTATAAACGTGTGAATATATAGGGGAAGTGTAAAATTGTTCTTTGGATGCACGGTCAAAAGTGCATATTGTTTTGAAAGTGTGATAGAAAAAGGGTGTGGCTTGTGTAAGAGAAGATCTGCTAAAGAAGCTGAGTGAATTGTGCTCAAATTGTGCTCAAAGTATTGTGTGAATTGTGCCTCAGAGCTGAGCTAAAAGAATTGTGATGTGTGTGGAAAAACTGTTAATTGTGCTGAAGATTTGTGCTAAAGGAATTCTGATAAACACGTTGAAGACTTTGATGTGAAGGATTTCGTTTGGTTAATGCTTGCAAATGTAAAGACCTGAGTATATATTTGTGTGAAGCTGCTCAATCTGTGTGTGTGGCTGAGGGTGCATTCTTAAAATGAGTACATTAAAAATGAGTAGAGTTACAGAGGGTACAGTATATAGAGAGTGAACATAAAACAAGAGTTCGATTAGGTTGCAGAAATTGATGGAGTGAAGTGAGGAGTGTGTGTGAAAACCGCTGTGTCTGTGACAGGAAGTGAAATGTTTGCAGGCAGTTTGGAGGTAATTGCCTGATGTGTGTGTAACGTGAGAGAGAGAAAGATGTCTTAAAATCTAGATAGAAGAATTAGACAATGAATGTGTTGATAACTAGGAAAATGATATTAAAGAAATGTCTTAGTGTGTTGATACAGGTGCCCATGGACTTAGCTCAACCTCGTGGATGAGTACAGTGGCAAAATGATAGATTAACTTAATTGGGACAACAAACAGGCCAGGTTTTGGGTCAAAATTTCATAGCTTCACCTCTCATCCTGTCCTTATCCTGAGGAGAAACTTAAAGGACAGTCAATCTCTTCCTGAAGACATACAGAGCAACACTGTGGACTTGAAGAATTAGCAGCAGGCAAAAGCAAAAGACAGCACAACTGACCTAAAACTCTGAAGGGTTCAGCAGCATTGATGGAAACATGTGCTCTAATCACCAGCTGGGAAGTGTACCAGTGACATCATTGTGTGAAAGCACTTGATGGGACTGTCTGAGGTTTATGTTTATGTCCATTCTGGGAGTTAAGCAGCAGAAGAGAGAATAACAGAGAAGAAGAAACAGCTGATTTGGGCCTGTGTTTGCTGGAGATTTGGGAGGACACACAGGCAACTGTGAGAATAGGGGACGAGGACGGGTGAGAGGTGAAGGCTGGTCTTGTTAAAGTGAGAGCATATGAAAATTGATGCTGAACTTGTGGAGGTTTAGAAATGTCCAGAGCATCGCCACAGAAAGGTAAATAAATAAATTATAATTTAGTGATGTCCCATAACATATTGTTACACTAGTAAACAAAACTTTTCTGTGATTAATCTGGCAGATTTTTGGGGTTTTGTTTCAGTAAGAGTTTTTCTATACATGGACATGTCCAGAACTGGGCCCATTATTTTTGTAACAGTGCACTTAGCGAAAACCTGTCAGGTGTCACCCTTATGGTGATGATGTTTTCTGTTTTGATGACTTAATAATCAGCTCTTTTTTTTCTATTTTTTGTTCTAAGCAGGCCTGCAAGATTGAATTAACATTTTTGTGAGAGCAAATATAAGGTGAGCTTTTCCAGATTACAATGGGCTGAGGAGACGGCTACCTATGGAGACCTGATCAGAGTGTGAGTCCCTGTCTAAAAGGATTGCAGTGAGTCAATCCAGTCCAAAATCATAAACACTTGTTATTCTTTTTAAAATGATGACGTCATCTTGCTGGTGATGGACACTGGAAAAGGTTACGCGCAGGACTCTATTATCAGTAATATCTCGTGTGAATGCGGGTGAGTGCATGTGCATGAATATGTGTGACTGGGCTGTGATGGACTGACGATGGGGACTAAAGTGTTGACTGACTTGACACTGAGACAAAGACTGGACCAACGTTAGGATGAGTAAATGTTGACAAATATTCACAATGCCGGTAAGAAAGGGGTGGATGCTTTGCTTTGCTTTGTTTTGCTTTTGGCAGGAGCAGGAGGATAAGAGAGACCAGAGGTGGAGACTGTAGATTCACATGAGAGTGTGGAGCTGCAGACTTAACCTTTTGGCTGCTAATTTTGGGTGGCTGATGTTTGCTTTAAGAAAATTTTTGATATCACTCATGTTACCATTAACCATAGCAGGCCACTGTAGAAGTGAATTAAATGTTATAGAGAAAAATAGTCAGAACCAAAACAACATTTATGAATTACATAGGGGAAGGATAGATTTGTCACATTCAAAGTACAGTTATGGAATAACAAACACTGGTCCAAGTGACCGAGGTTTTTCCCTTTAAAATAGTAAATTATAAAAAAGAGAGCACAACCGGTAGGGGCATGCGATAAGACATGGTACAGCAAGAAAACAAGAGCAAAGTAAGAGAAAAAAATAAAAAAAATAAAAACGGGGTTCTCAAATGTGAAGTTCATGTTAACACACAGGTTTTGTTTCTAGGTAGTTCTGTGGATGTAGGCTCTGGGTGGAGCCAGGAGTTCAAAAGATTTGACATGATAATTAAACTGATTTCATTTTTTTAACACAGGTTTGCAGGCCCGGAGCAAATATACTCGAGAGGGGAATCGCTGAGGTGTTCTGAGGAATAATATGACTAACCTTTTTCTTTTAATTTTGTAGATGTGGTGAAGCCTTTTCATTCTGTGTGACACGTAAAATGTGTTGGCATCTTAACCTGCTGCTCCAGCATGCAACAGCATAGAGGATGGCAATGGGGTGAACAGACTCACAGAAAATCATAAGCATTGTCCGACAAATTAAAACACCCTCTATGAGCAATTACTTGACGACAACGGGAAGGAAAAACTCCCTTAAATTGGTATTTAAACAAAAAAGTAACAAAAGGCAAGTGAAGAAGAAACCCTCAGTGCATCATGGGAATCCTCCAGCAGCCTAGTCCTATTGCAGTGAGGGTTCACCCATATGGAAAAGATATATATAAATCTTATAAAGTTTGTATCTGTCTTGTGTGAAACTTGTATGAAAAGCATACAAGAGTGAAAACAGATATAAGATCCCTTGAAAAATTATATAATGAAACTTGTATGTTTTGGATACTTACTAAAACAATATATGAAAGTAATGAGAAAGTGGCCACTTTCACGAGTAAATCATATAAGTTTTTACTCTTTCTTTTCCATATGGGCAGGGTCACCTGATTCAGCCCTAAGCTTTCAGCTTTATTAAAAAGGTCACTTTTAAATGTAATAGAGTGTGTCTGTCTCTCCTATTTGTTTAATATCCACATTGAAGGACATATCCTGTTTAAAAATGACTCCAAGACTCCTTACAGAATTATTGAAGGCCAAGGTAATCCCAGAGTAAGTATCTGGTTTGCCACAATTTTCCTCAGATTTTTAAGACCGAGTACAATAAGTTCAGATTTATCTGAATATAGAAACAGAAAATTAGAGGTAACCACGTCTTTATGTCTTCAAGACATTCCTGTACTTTAACCTGGTGTGCTATCTGATTCATGGATAGATGATGCTGGGGGTCATCTACATAGAACTGAAAATGTACGCTATGACTTTCAAAGATACGGCCTAAAGCAAGCATACATAAGCAGAATGCATAAAGTAAACAGCGTTCATCCTAGCGCAGGACTTTGTGGTACTCTGTAATTAATCCTACCGAGTGAAGAAGACTCCCCATTTACATGAACAAATTGGAGTCTATTTGCCGCGTTCTGATATAATTCATATCACTGAATAGCGATGACTAGAAATAGAGAATCGAGACAGAAGCACAAAATGGACCACTTTGGAGAACCTGTCGATTATGGAAAATATGACAAAGTTGCTAGAGGAGTACGGCAAGCCGGTGACAAAATCTAAGGCAATGTGAGACCAGGGCTGACTTAGAACCGTTAAGGGGCGTAAAAAATGGAGAGATGCTTGATGGAGCCTTTTGTTGCATGCACAGGTCTCACATGCCAAAACATATTTGCATGCATCACCTTCTAAAGAGAGTCACTAAAAGCATTTTAACAAGGAAATTGTCCTTGCAATCAAAGTGCGCTGTGTGGAGGCAGTGCAGCACATGGGAGTGTGCGGTAGGTGGAACAAATAGCCTGTGAGGTGGGCCGCAGCTGGATCAGGCTCTTCTGGCTGTGCACAGCGCACCAAGGTCTTGATTTCCCAGGTAACAGCGCCCACTACACAGGATGCAAGTAAGATATGCACTGGTTTCGATGATTCAGAGGGTTCTTCACAGTTATTTCATTCAGTCCTCCAAAATCTATACCAGGTATGAGTTTATCATCCTTTTTGCTCAAAAGAAAGAAACTGGTGGCGAGAGGTATGGACCAAGGTTGGATTAACCTGGCTTCCAGTGACTCCTTACTGTACTTTTCCATAGCTGTTTTTTTTTTTTTTTTTGGGTCCAATGAGATTGTCGAAGTGGCTTGAAGTGGCTGGTACCAGCTGTGGCGGGAGCCTGGGATTGTTTAGCTAAACGGCCTAAACCGTTTCCCATTCATTCTCTATGGTAGTGCTAAACCACTACGGATGTAATATATTTTTGGCCACTACGGTCTTCCGGCGCTGTTGCGAGTTTGAGATGCGGCGGCACTTTTAAAAAATCTCCTCTTTTACGTTTCGGGAGAGAAAACAAGTAACTCAACACATCCCAACGCTCCTCATTCATTGATCAAAGGTAAGAAACGTCGTTTGAAATAACAGTAAACCAACAGAATACATTTACAGGTGTATATTACAGGTAATAGGCGTGTTGCGATTGCATTTACGAAGCATCCATCGCTCAGTTAAAGACGGTGGGAGTTTATCTGCTGTTGTAAAGTGGCACGGTAAAAAATGAATGAACGTGATCCTTAAATAAATTGTGTGTTTCATTGACGTGTTTTGCCATTAAATAAACTTTGTAGGTTTCCGACTGCTGTGACACTGACATTACTATAATGTGGTACAATTAAATAACCAATAAGTGTCTTGTTATGAGATGACATGCTAAATAACTGAACCTGCTTTAAAAGAAAATGTATTGCTTTCATGTTGTAATGGTCAGTCACCTTATCAATGCGAAAATCTGTTTTGATATCACTATAACATGAGCAATGCCCACTCGTGTATGAATAAACACGATAGCTTAAATACATATATGTTGTTAATCTACCAGCAATTCTTATGTGCCATGACTACTAAGCAGTTACCACAAATTTTGCAGATGTGCCAATAATCATTCAACCATGAAAGGTTTTTATTTACAGACAGAACAGTTTGTTATACCTGGAGGAAAAAAACACTTTTATTGCAAATGTTGTCAATGTTCTTTCCAATTGTGTCTCGTTATTGTTCTCCTGCATCCTGCTGTTTAAACCCAGCCACAATGTGCAGCAAGATTGTAACCTGAAATGTCTTTGTTTGTGTTTGGAATCAATTTTGTTTAATATAATTGTTTATTTTTTCACTGCATGTCAAGATGCAGAAGAAAGTTGCGCCATATCCAGGGAAAATCTCTGTGGCGTTCCGCAAGGGGCCACTTGGATACCTTCTCCAGGACTCGTCAAAAGAAGCTCAAAGGATTAAAAATGACCCCAAGCTTCAGGACAAGTCTGCACCTGTGAGG
Source organism: Simochromis diagramma (assembly GCF_900408965.1). Lineage (NCBI taxonomy): Eukaryota > Metazoa > Chordata > Actinopteri > Cichliformes > Cichlidae > Simochromis > Simochromis diagramma. The sequence continues at coordinate 234,512 of NW_024387419.1, read as the reverse complement.
GAGGACGATGCTCTGACTGTCATCTATCAGAGAGGAGGGGATGCCTCTGACATGAAGGAAGTGCAGGGAGAGTACATCCTGCAGTTTGGAAAATATAAAGAGAAATCTTTCCGGTGGCTTCTGGAGAATGATGTCGGGGACACCATGTACCTGATCAAAGATCTCCAGAAGCAAGAGGCTGCAGGGACCTCTGTGGCGAATGGCATGGCAAGGAGCGCTTGCATTCATTTGTACAGTAAGCCCTCAGCTTTGCAGAGATAAAAACTCTTCTGAGCTACGAGACCAGCGGAGTGAGTGTTGCAGCAGAAGCCTCTGAGGATGATCAGCTGGTTGGCTTTGGCTCATGAGCCAAGAGCACCTGGAAGGAGATTTGGGACGGCAGAGGTGACGGCTATGCAGACCTTATCATGAGGAAGAGCTGCAGTCAAGGAACACGGATTCATAAGCTGCAGCATTACCTGCGGAAGAAGTAGCAGTCTGCGCCTGCTACTACAAACGCCCCAACTAAACAACCTCTTGGTAAGTTGTTTTAATAAGATTTTAATAACATTGTTGACATGAAATATAAATTCCGTACATATTTGTCTAATTGTTGCCTCCATCACAGGGATGGATGAGGATAAAGACCTGGAGGACACAATGCTGAGCATCTCACCTGTAAAACTACAATTATAGAGCTGTAAGTACTGCGTTATTACTAAATGTCAGAAGTGATAATGGCTAAGTCTGGTTCTGTCTCATATGTCCCTGTCCTCTGTCTCTGCATTACTAGTCACTGTGCCAGCAGCAGCAGCAGGGTCCACACCCAGAGGATCTTCAGGAGCAAACAGGTTTTCAAATGAAAGGTTTCAGAACTGGAGTACAATTGTTTTCCATGAATTGCTCTGCAAAGCTGAGCCTGAACTTGAACTTTTATATATTGTCTTGTTCTTGTTTTTGTGTGTTCTGGCCACGTTCCAGTGATGTTCCTCTAATAGTATAGTTGTATGCTGGCTGTATGGTGGAAGAAAACAGTAAATAAGGGAGAAACGGTTGATATTGTATATAAGACAGTTTTGTTCTAGTTGTGAATGTTTCTTTTGTTTATATAAATATAAACTGATTGTAAATATAAAAGTGTAAATAAATAGTTTTCTGCAAAAATATCAACACAGTTTTCTTCTTAGAGTTCACCTATATGTTTATATATCTGTGTGTGCTCACACCTGGTTATAACTGCACCTGTAATAAAGGCTAATTGGGTACCAAAATGTTTAAACATCTGAATGCACTATCAATGCTGTAGATTATATTATTAATGCAATGGTAATGATGATGATTATTAACAATAGCAGCAAAATATCTCTCCACTCTCAATACGGAGTAAATCGGTTTGGCTGAGATCAAAGTTATTAGATTATTAGATTAAATACAACTTTATTAATCCATCGGGTGGGTTCCTCCGGGATTTTCACACAGCTGAATAAACGTTAAACAGAAAACTGATTAAACAGAAGTGTGAGACGGTCGAGAATTTACGCCAGTGTCCTGTTATATTTTAGAAAGCAAGGAGCAGACGGCTGAGTTTATTAAACTCCACCGACACAGCGGTGACGCAAATCTGAAGGCTAGACAGTCCCATTTCACAGCCTCGCACTTCCGGCCTTCTAGGTCTTTGAAGGACCCGGCCCACGTAGACCGTGAAGGCCGGGTCCTCCGAAGGATGCAGCCGACGTTTTGGGACACAGCTTATGTGGCAGTGTGTCAGGTGACTGCCGCAACACTCTATCACTCTCCTTCTTGGTAAAATACCCCTACGCCATACACAGCCTGGAGGTGTGTTTGAGGTCCCCAAAAGATGCTGTGGTACCCACACTGGTTCAGTGTGCCTTCAGTTTTGAATTAATCCCCAACAGTGTATTAGGATTTATTTTTAACTTTAAGACTAATATCTCATAATTAGCATCATATATTTGTGTTTTGTCTTTTACTGCACACAGTGCATTGTAGAATAGTTTTGGACTCACACGGATACTAACAGAAACAACACTTCCTCACAACTTCCTCACAGGAATGTGGCCTCGATCATAAATCTGCTGTTATAGTATGCACTATACCCCCCTTTTTAACTCTACAGACCTGGGGGAGGAAAGAGGTGGTTATCATGGTAACAGGAGTGTTGCCTATAGAAGGGTCATCTCCATATAAGGAGATGTCCAGAAAGTTGAAGAAGAAGAAATGTGAGCCCATATCAGACCTAAGGCTAAATTGAACTGTTTCAACCAATCATGTTCACGTTCACCTTTTTTGCAGTGCAAAAAGACACGGAGGGTGGAAACAGGATCCCAAATTTGGACCTATCAGTCCAAAGCACAGATTTCCACTGGTCTAACGTCCATTCTTTGTGGTTCATGAGCCCCCCCCCAAAACAAAAAAAAAAAAAAAAAACGTGTTGCTTTTCCTTAGTAGTAATGTGTTAGCAGATATTTGACCATAAAGGACTGATTTGCGCAGTCTCCTCTGAACAGTTGATGTAGAGAGGGAACTCTCTGCATTTATTTATCTGGCATTTATGGTATTTATCTGGGCTCTAATCTGAGGTGCTGTTAACTTGCCATTTCTGAGGCTGGTGACTTGGATGAAATTATCCTCAAGAGCAGAGGTGATTCTTGGTCCTCCTTTCCTGGGGTGGTGCTCATGGGAGCTGGTTTGATTGTAGAATGCTTTTTTCAGTTTTAGCAATTTTCTGGACTGACTCACCTTCGGTTCTTAAAGTAATGATGGACTGTTGTTTCTCTTTAATTATCTTATTGGTCCTTGAATTTTGACTGTTGTCAAATAGGGCTGCTAGATGTGTACCAACCTGACTTCTGAACAACACGACTCAGATAATCAGATCAGAATCAGAAAGACTTTATTTATCCCCAAGAGGCAATTAAGATACAACAGAGCAGCATGATGTCGAAGAAAAGGACAGGGCATAAACAGGCAATAGTGAGAGTGAGATAATAACTACACACAGAATATACAGTATATACACAGTTTTAAAATTAAACTGATGGTCCCAACCCCATTAAGAAGGCAAGTAATTTCACAAATGAACCCTGACAAGGCACACCTGTGAAGTGAAAACCATTTCAGGTGACTAAATCATGAAGCTCATTGAGAGAGGGCCAAGGGTTTGCAGTGTTGTCAACAAAGCAAATGGTGGCTACTTTCAGGAATCTAAAATATAAGACATGTTTACAGTTATTTTTAAGCTTTTTCTTTGTGACATGATTCCATATATTGCTTCATATATTTGATGTCTTTATTATGTATCTACAATTTAGAAAGTAGTAGAAATAACGAAAGAAAACATTAAATGAGAAGGAGCTTGGAAAGAAAAGCTTCTGGACTTCTTATGTTTCTTGAAGACATTTTGCCTGTCATCTGAGAGGTTCTAAGAGCAATTAGTGGAGAGTCCCAGAGTGTCCTGATAAGGTCCTGAGCCTCCTATTATTCCTCTGTCTTATCACACGAGCCAAGGTGTGAAAAGTGGTGTCTACAAAGTGGTAATAGCTTTGAAATTACTATATTGTTATATTATTTTTTTCTGCCTTGTTATAGTATTACCCCTTTGTTACTGAACTGTATTTTTCTACACCCCCACTTATTATCCAATTAGATACATTTCAGTGTATTATGACTCAACTGTAATCAATTGTGCTACCATGATATTACCTGGATATTAAGTGGTTATTACTTTGAAAACTGAGTGGTAATAACTTAGAAATTACCACATTATTAAGGTCTTATTTTTGCCCTGTTATCCTAATGTTTCCACTTTATTACTGAGCTGTAACAGAAAGTAAGTCATTATTTGTATTATTATTATTGTTTGTAATTTAGTTTTAGTTAACAATTGTTGCACTTGCTAGAAGCATTAACATTATTATCCTTACTGTGACACTTTCTGTCATCTTGCACTACTGGTCATACTCATATTTATGTTTTATACAATTCTTCTTATCTTTTTCATTAGCTGTTTAACTTTCTGTTCTTAAATTTATTCCAGCTGTTACATTTATTACTCTCTCTGATTCTGAACACAGTGTTTCTTTTTCTGTATGTAAAAGGCACAATAATTTATCCCAGGATTAATAAACTTCTTATCTAATTTTATTGTACACTATGTTTGACAACACAGTATTTATAAAATACAAATATAACAACAGTGTATAATAACCAGAGAAAACAAGAAAACATGAACCACTGAAGTGAACATTATTGGAGCCAAAAGGTGAATACACTGAAAAAGAAATGGAGTGAGATTTACTAGGTAATAATTAACACATAAAAAACATAAGAAGAATTAAAAATGCTTACATATATTTTTCTCGTAATTTTCATTTAGAATATGCACCACAGTCACAACTGTGACAGCAATAGTGATGTTTTTTCTATCACTGTTTAGAACCATAATTCAGTAAGTCAGTTTCAACCGTCCATTCTCTTCTATTTGCCCATATCATGGTCCAAGGGGGCAGACACATACTATAAACCCTGGGCAGGTGGTCAGTATGTCAAAGGTCAAAAAGTAGAGACAGACAGCCATTCACACCTAGTCAATTTAGAATCATCATGCAAGTCTTTTGATTCTGAGCAGAAGCTGTGTAACCCCCCATAGACAAGGGAACATTAAAACTATGCACCAGCTGGATTCAAATCCAGGGCTTTCTTGCTGTGGTGTGTCAGTGCTAACCATTGCACGAGCAGGTTTCGTACTCTTTTTACAGTATGTTGGCACCACTTGTGTCATACTTGAAGATCTCCAACGTGATGATAAGTTTAACAGCATTTCTAAACCAGGGGTAAAACAAGGCATAGATCAAAGGGTTTAGACAAGAGTTAATGTAAAAGATAATGACCGCAAAAGATGCAGCTGGATTATTGATTGCATTTTCATCAACAAGAGAGTAGCAGTAGAGTGGAGAGAAGCATGCTAGAAACACAACTACAAGAATCCCAAGAGTCCTGGCTGCTTTCAGCTCAGATTTGTTTGTTTGAGTCAGTGAACGCTGAAGTGTGACAGATGTAACATGAGAGTGCATGGCACGAGCCTGAGACACAGCCACCACAAATACTCTCATATATAGAACTATGATGACAGAAACTGGAACAAAAAAGAATAAAATAAGGTCAGCAACAATAGCAATATTGCTGCTAAAAAATACACACTCTCCAAAGCAAGAATTATACCTGCCTGGTTCAATCATGATATCCTTTGTATAAAGATTGCTGTAGAAAAAAGCATAAAACCAACACATACAAACACTGAGTTTGACTTTCGCCAAAGTAATTCTGCTGGGGTAATGCAGAGGATCACAAATTGCCACATAGCGATCAACTGATATTAGAACAATGTTCCCTATTGAAGCACAGATAATGTTGCTGGTCAAATACCAATAAGCAGAACACATACGATCACCAAGTACCCAGCAGCTTGTGTTTCTAAAAATTTCTAAAGGCAACAACAGGAGACCCACAAAAAAGTCTGACACAGCCAGAGAGAGGAGGAGGATGTTACTGGGTGTGTGGAGCTGCCTGCAGGGACACAGAAGAGAAAATAATGCACATTGTTAATGTCAACATGTCTTCAGTAAAAAAGCTGCACTATTAAGGCATGATTCAATTCAAGCAAATAAGACATTATGACCATGGTTAAAATACACCAAGAAAAGTTCACTTCATTCTTTAATCACTAAGTCATATAATGTAAACGGAAGTTTTCACACATCCAAAACTTAAACTGTAGTTTCAGTTGAAAAGTTAATCTCTGCCTGAAGTGGGAGACTGAGATGATGACGAGAAGGTTTAGAGCAGCAGTGAGCAGAGAGATACATGAGAGCACAATGTTCAGGAGCACAGCTTTGGACCAGTGAAGTGTCGGCTTCCTGCAGGAGCTGTTGAGGAGTTGTGGGAAACAAAGCTCGACTCCTTTCGGTATCTCCATCATCAGACACCTGCAGCTCTCTAATTAGAAATTCTTCTCATACAGCTAATTTATCTCACTCCTCCCACCAATCTCTTTCAGTCTAAAACATGACCCTCCTTTTCTCTTCTTCCTTTCCTTCACAATTTCATTTTTTAACACTGACTGTCTCATTCACACTTGGTTAATAGATTTTCTTAGATTATTAAATTTGAATTTTCTAACTTTTTAATTCAGTTTTTAGTATTCTCTGTTTGGTTCTTAGTTTTATTTTTCATGTATTGCATGTATTTTACATTTTCAGCTTTATATATTTTCTTTCACATTTTGAACCTTAGTTATTGTCTCTGGCCAGCATGGTGATGTTGTGGTTTGCACTGTTGCCTCATAGCAAAACTGTCCTGAGTATGAACCCAGCCTGGTGCTGATAATCAAATGGATTTGATTAACTGATCAGCATTAATGTGACCACATCTATAATCCCAGGAATGGCAGTTTACTGGTCAACATTCTGGTGTCTGTTAAAACATTGCCAGGAAGAAAAAACATCAGCAGTTATATTAGAGACTGAACCTTTGATGGACATCAGTCTGGGAAAGGCTGTAACAACTTTTTAAACAGTGTGACACCCATCATTTTACAAAGGTTATTTACAAGTGGAAAACCTTCAAGACACCTGCCAATCCACCTAGAAGTGGACAGCTCAGCAATTTGCTCCAAGGTCAGACTATGCAGCACTCAGTTAAACTGAAAAACACCAAAGACCTACATCACAAAAATACTACTGTTTTTCTGCTTTTGTTTTCGCTTTTTGTGAAAACCAGACATCTAATTTGATATACCTTTATTAGTCCCACAAGGGGAAATTTCATAAGGCTGCCGACCTATTGCACGCAATGGCAGCGCCATCTTACCCTCCGACCATACATACATTACACAAAACATCACATGGGGAAGACAGGTCAGAGAGGTATAACAATGGAAAATGCACCACATGAGGAAAGATAAGAAGAAAAAAATAACTCCACCCAGACTGAGCTCCAACAGGGTCAGTTTGAGAACAGAAAAAAAACACCTCTGCACATAGCACATGAAAAAACTCTTAATACACCAAAGAAGCACATGACAAGCAACAGGGGTGGGTAAAGGGTGAGAGACAGCTGATTTAGACAGTACATCCGGGCCTGCGTGCGCTGGTCTCCTTGATCCATCTAATACCTATCCAACAGCTAAAGCTTGGCTAAAATTCAACCATGCAACAGGTCGTGCTTTAAAATATGCAATTTTCACACGCGTGAAGCAGAAATGTGGGAGGAAGTGGTGCCAGACGGTATGTTTCCAAGACGGCAGGTGTCGATCTAGCGTTTGAAGAGAGAGTCTCCCTTCTCATTTCACTGTGGAGAGCAGAGCAGCGTCGTAAAGGACGCTTTACACATTAGTCATTACAAAAATGTATTTGAAATAATATTAAGATGATCAAACAGAAAAACAATAAACATAAATATATAAATTATAACTATTTACAGAGAGACAGGAATAAAAAGGACCCAGCTTAAAGTGGAAGAGCCTCAGGGAGAAGGAGGAGAAAAATTAGAACACTGTTTCTGCCCTGGAGAGCTGCTGCCTCATCACAAAAACACTGATTGCTAGAATGAATGGCTTTAGCTGGACCTGCCCCTTTGAACTAGGTCAGAGTATCACATCACCAGGCCCCTGTTTGTTTGTCGCGGCGCGACTTGACGCTGGAGTTCAGATTTTTCCAACTCGAGCGGTAGACGCGATAAGCGTGAATGCACAAAATGCACCACACAAACTGCAGCACGTATTTTACTTCGCGCTTCAAACGTGTCAGTCACACTACTTGGTTGCGCGAATCAGGCAGAAAAGCGTTTTTGCGACGCAAATCTGCTTCTGAAGTCATCGCGCGACCCCCAGTCACGCTTCATCGCGCTGCTCTATTGACTTTACATGTAAACCGCTCTGGTCACGTCTATCAAGTTCGGTGTGAACGCACTTTAAGGACACACCTGGAAACATTGTTTTCTCCATCAAATGGCAATTTTATAAAAGAAGTTTAACTCATGGCAAGGTTTGATCCCATAATGCAAGAGCACATTAACCGTGTCCAGCAGCCACACCAGCTATCTTGGTCACCATGTACAAAACTCGTGAATTTGTTTAGTAGTTTTAGTTAGTAGTTTAGTATTAGCCACACTGAGCAGCTGTCAGTTGTGATTCGGATTGTGTCATTACAAGAGAAGCCCCATGTTGAGGAGTATTTTATGTTTTTGATGAAAGCTGACGAATCCACAGGGAAGCATCTCACATCCATGATTTTAAACAGTCTGGAAGAGCAGAAAATTCCCTTTCAGGACTGAAGAGGTCATTCATATGACAATGGGGCTAACATGAGAGGAAATTCAAGGGCATTCAAGCCAGGCTGCTGGAACTGAATCCTAGAGCTCTTTTGTTCCCTGTGGAGCTCATACACTGAATTTGGTTGTGGCTGATGCTTCAAAGGGATCTATTGATGCCACAAGTTAATTTGGGATTTTTCAAAAACTTTACAATTTATTTTAAGACTCCACTCAGAGATGGGCCATCCTGAAAAACATGCTAACATTAGACTAAAGATGTGGTCTGAAACAAGGTGGGAAAGTAAGATCAACAGTGTTGAGCCCCTGAGGTACCAAGCATCTGCAGTGAGAGAGGCTGTAATGGAGGTGAGAGACCACACCAAACACTCAGTTATAAATATTGAGGCCCAGTCTTTGTCTGAGGAGGTGGGATCATACAGATTCAGCATTTGTTCAGTGGTGTGGTATGACATCCACCATGTGAGCAAGCTCATGCAGTCTCCCAACATACATGTGCATGTAGCAGTCAATCTCCTCAAAAAGACAGAAAGAGGTCTCCGCAACTACAGAGCAACAGGCTAATCAGCTGCACAAATGTCAGCCAATGATATGTGTGAGGACATGAACATAGAGGCTGTTCTGCAACAGAAAAGACTGAGATCTACAAAGCAGCACTTCTCTTACGAGTCATTTGGTGAGCCATTGAGTGGTGCCCCAAAGAGCTGGAGGTGACCTTTTTTTAATGTTGTTGTTGATGCTGCAGTATCTTCCATCCAAGAGAGATTCACCACTATGGAAAACATGGGAGAGAAATTTGGAGTACAGACACATTTTCCAGAAGAGGGGGTGTTTGCACAGGGCACCAAACAGACTAGGACCGCCCCTGCATCTTTTAAGTACATTTATAACTCTGTGTTATTGTAACTACGTTAAAACCAATCCAGTCCTTTTGGGCCACTTAAAATATGTTTGCAGAATGATTATTATATTTGTTGCAATTTCTACTGTCCTCTTGGACAGATTACTCTTAAAAAGTAATTTTAATGTCAAATGAATAAATGAGAAATAAACATCACTGCCAAAAACTGATTGCAGCTTCTACCTTGTTACAGGAATGTGTTAAGTGACGGCTGTGTGCAGACAGGAATAGGACCCAAGGTGCAGACTCCAGAGACAGATGAGAACTCAAAACAACTTTAATATTAAACTCAAATGTAACATAACTGGGGGAAAATCAAAATAAACTTACACCAGGCGGACTGACAGAACACACAGCTAAATAAACAGTAGATCGCAACACAGACACAGAGAAACACAGGGCTTAAATACACAGAGGGAGCAATCAGGGAATGGGTAACAGGAGGGAAACACAGCTGGGGAAAATCAGGCCTAACGAGACAAGGGGAAGCGAAACCAGATACATTAACATCAGACATGGACTTTCAAAGTAAAACAGGAAACACATAACACAGACTGAACCAAAGACACAGACTCGCATGCAGGCACTACAACAAAGGGAACAGAGACGTGGGACCAGGGCAGACACAGACACTGACTGGATGTGGGGATACAGCAGACAGGGGAGACAGCAACATGGAACACAGACAGAAAACCAGAACACTAAAACTCTAACCAAACCCCACCCAGAGAACCTAAACTAAGAATGATCCTAAAACCCATAAAGCAAAGCTAGTGTCATGGTCCTGGGCCATGTTGGCCCAGTATTCTTAGTTTTCTTGTATGTTTGTATTTTGTTCCCTATTTAGGCCATGTTTCCTGAGTTGCCCTGTTGTGGTGTTCCCTAAGTGTTTTCCCTTCGTGGCTTTTACCCCCTGTGTGCCCCTCTGTGTATCTGTGAGCCCTCGTCTCTCCTTATGTTTTATTCCATGTTTCCCCTGCCCGTTATGTCTGTGTTTTCCCCGTGCTCTCTCTCCTCCTGTCTGAACCTCTGTACTTCCTGTTTGACTCTGCCCGTCTCCCGTCAGTGTTATGTTCACCCCGCCCTGTCTCGTTATGGTTATCTGTGTCAGCTGTGTTCCCCGTGTGTTCCCACTTTCCTCGTTAACCCTCTGTGTATTTCTGTCTGCATCTCCCTCTGTTCGGCGTCGCGTTCTCCCGCATGTTGTGTGGATCTTCCTGTGTCTACCTGCGAGCGTTAGTTTACTTTTCCCCAGTTTAGTTTTGTATTTCCTGTGTTCTGCCGTGCCAGCATTAAAGCTGTGTTTCTCGAGTTCATCCCCGTGTCTGTGAGTTTTGCATTTGGGTCCTCCTCCTGCTTGCCACACAGCGATCCATGACAGCTAGAATATAATGAAATAACAAAATCAAAGAACCAAAACACAAAACACTGGGTCAACGACCCAGGGACCCTAACAGAATGTTGTTTGTGGCACAAAATGACTCGATGTCACCCAAGAGGGATACATTTGACATATGTTTCACATATTATAGACCAAAAAGTTGTCTATAGCAGTTTAAATATGATCAACCAGTTTTTGACAAATACCGGAAATTAGTTTATGGCAGACATGACTTTTTGACACAACACTGGCTAACTGACAACACAGTTATAAGCTAATATTACGGTTGAATATTATTGCACCTAACCTTAGGCTCCAGTATTTTTTTTTTTTTTTTTTTTTTCATTTTAATAAAATTCACTTCCCCTCTGATAAACAATATGATTATGTAACCAATATGTCAGCTAACCAAAGAATAACTGAAACAATATCTGTAACAACAGAGGACAATTTATTCAGGGTGTGACAGCACTTTACCACCTGAGTCCAATATCTCATACAAATTTCTGGACCGGAGCACATACGTCCTTAAGAACTCCTGGACTTCATCACAGCCTCTCTCACATCCGCATTACATGTGTAGTTTAAAGGAAACCTGTTACATCCTGTGAGGCTGTGGGAGTGTGTGGGCATGGTGTTGTCCTCTCCCTCTACCCCTCCTTCTTTCTTGCCCCTCCCCTTGTTTCTCTGCTGCTCATCTGCCCTCGTTTATCACCAATTACCCTCCAGAGGTGATATAAGCTGGAGGAGAGCAGTGTGGGTGTGTGAGAGGCTTAAACACAAGTGAGTCTCAATTTGATATTAAGTGAACATATTGAGTCTTAGTCCATGGGTTGTAAAACTGCAACATCCTCCATCCGTAGTAAGAGAATGCGTCTATGGCAATAACCAAAATGTCTCCATATAACCTTTGTGAATAAGAAAATAGTTGGCCAACAAACAAAAAAACCATTGTATAGAGCTAAATATGAAACATGTCTGTGAGTCGTCTTGATGCATCCTCAATTGTCCAGGTAAGTAAATCTCCAAAAGTTGATTCTGTTCATCTGGACGTTGTGTTTTCAGTGGGAGAAACGTTTCATCACTCATCCAAGTGACTTCTTCAGTCTCAGCTGACTGCAGGTTTCCCCAATCTTATCAACAGTACATTTGCATAATGACTGAAGCAAGCCCACTGAAGGAACAATGGGCTGTGAGGTCAGTTCCTTCATCATAATTATGTAAATTCTCATGACCATTGATCAACAACCACTGATCAAAGACCACTGATCAATTCCCAACAGAATTAGTTTTCCCTACGTCGGGAGCACGCACTGGGCTGCCCAAATCACGGACAAACAGTATCCCACATTCTTGATTTTTAGTTCACAAACACTTCTTACTTCTTGACTAACTTCTCCTGACACTTTGGAGATGTTGGTTCTTTATACAGTAAAGTCACAGTGGGATACTAACAATATCAGGCTGATCCTGTCACGATTTGTTCCCTCTGTCCAAGTCACAGCAACAGTATCCCACAGTTGTTTGTTTTTGAACCCATTTTGCACAGAGAGGCATTTTTTGAAAAATGTATTGATAGCAATGTTGAATATTATTACACAGAAAAAAAGCAACTACACGTAAAATAATTACACCGTGACGCCTCTGCCTTTCTAAATGGAGGGACAGTAACTGCATGTGTATATGTAAGCGTGTAAAAATGGCAGACAGTAATATTAACAGTAACAGTATTTTGTCTGTATCCGCCATTGTAGAAATTCTTCTCATGTAAACAGCGTGATGTAAAAAAAAAGGCACACACCTGTGACGTTGCGTGACGAACACCCAATTCCTTCTCCACACGTAAACGCAAAAACTGAGTTTTAAAAAATCTCAGTTGTTGGTGATTTGAAACGCCGTTTAGGTGTGAATGAAAGGTCCAAACGCATAGAAAAAGCTGCATTTTCAAAAATACCTGTGTAGGTGGGGACGTTGTCTAAAAGAGTTATTAGTTTATTTTATTGCTCCCTGTAATTTATTGCAGTTTACTTTTATTTGTTTAATTGTTTGTTTTACTACCACTGCACTATCAAAAGATGATGATTCCTTTTTGCTGTCTTCCTGCAATGCATTGTTGGGAACAGCAAGAGATGCAGATGATGAAGGGAAAGGAAGCAAAAGCGGGGATAAACGACAATGGGTCTTTTATTAATCAGCTTAAATTTTCTCAGAACTTCAAACCTTCTTTATATTTTATCTGAACTGAACGTATGTTACTCTCAGTTATTTTTAAACACATTTCTGCAGAACATACCAGAGGCAGCTTGAGCATATAACCCTCCTTGAAGCCTGGACCTCAACCAAAGATGATCCCCCTGTATCAAGGAAACCACGGCCCTTTCAGATGCCACTGCCTGCTGATTCAATAGTTTTGCCAGGAGAGCATAGGGCAGAGCCCACGTCCTTGCTGCAGAGTCTGGTGTAGGGCTAGAATATCATCCGTGTTAACTTGATGTCACCTAATGGCCATTGGTTGTCTTTTGTCACAAGCACCTTGTGCTTTCGAGCGCTGTGCTTAGAAAAGGCTGTTTTTATTGTTTCGTGTGTATTTTCTATCAAAACTCTAGTTTTATGTGCCCTGTCAACACAATTAAACTGGCATATAGTTTGCAGTCTACACTTTTAACACAAGTTGAAATGGAGACCACAACCGGGGCTGTTGTGGACTGGCGCTTATCCTCCTCCGGGGAAACAAATCAGGCAATCTCTGGGTTTAGCCAATGTAGCAGAATGAATATTATATTTCAATACTGGCTTATTGATCCTGCTACTAACCAATCACATTAGATGGTGCTGCTATAAATAGTAGCTGCCATCTGAGCATCCCTGACTCACTCACCTGCTACTGTACGCATCCAAGGGCCGCTTGACTTCTCTAGCTGTTACAGAGATCACCTGTGGATGATTTTCCTGAAGCCTCCCATCGAATGCTGGTTGTGGCTGCAGAAGCCTCCAATGGGTCACTTTGTTTACAAATTGGGCAATGCTGTGTAATCGAAAGAGTGGGCCTCGGTGGGCGGCTGATAGCTTTATAGCAGGGTCACTACTGCTTCTCCAGGCTACATTTACAGAACTGTACATGCAATACATAGGAACCTGTTAATGTGCATGCTAATGTTTTTAATTATTTAATTAGAGCAGTCATATGTATGAAAACTTAGATACAATAATGAGAAAAATACATAAAGTACTGAAGCTAATTTATTCTTAAACTCAAATACAAGTAACAAATGACAGTTTTCACATAAAAATTATTTGTAATGTTTCTACCTAAATAAGAAAAAAGTAATCAAATAAATTTAATTTGCAATTTTCTGTCTGTCTGTGTTTTGAATAGAACAGAAATGAATACAAATGTGCTAACATTGATTGCACTGAATTTATAGTTAATCCAGTGAATTGGATAAACATTGTAGATAAACAGGATGTTCAGATAAATTTAATTGCATGCATCATGATACAGTAGAAAGCAATTTTACATTTCTAGGGTAGATAATAAATTAATGAAGTTACAGGTTTACTATATTATGGGAGCATGATTTTGTCTAATTAGTCTTATTACAGTATGTTGGCTTCACTAGTTTCATGTTTGAAAATCTGCAGTGTGATGATCAGTTTTACAGCATTTCTAAACCAGGGGTAAAACAGGGCATAGATCAAAGGGTTTAGACAAGAATTAAAGTAAAAGACCATGATCACAAAAAATGTAGATGGATTATTGACCATGTCTTCTACACCAAAAGAAAAGCAGAAGAATGGACAGTAGCATATTAAAAACATGACTACAAGAATTCCAAGAGTCCCAGCTGCTTTCAACTCAGATTTGTTTGTGTGATTCAATGAACGCTGCAGTGTGACAGCTGTAACATGAGAGCGCATGGCTCGAGCCTGAGACACAGGCACTACAAACACTCTCATATACAGAATTACGATAACTGGAACTGGAACAAAAAGAAAGATAAAACCGTGTCAAAAATCCCTGCAATATCATTAATGATAAACACACACTCTCCATAGCAGGAATTATACCTGCCTGGTTTTATCAGTACATCCTTCATATAGAGACTGCTGTAGAAAATGGCAAATAACCAACACAGAGAAACACTAAGTTTGACTCTTGCCACAGTAATTCTGGTGGGGTAATGCAGAGGGTGACAAAAAGCCACATAACGGTCAATTGATATTAGAACTATGTTCCCTGTTGAGGCAAAGGCAATGTTGCCAGTCAGCAGTGTTGGGAAGGTTACTTTTAAAATGTATTCCATTACAGAATACATGCCCTAAAATGTATTCTGTAACGTATTCCGTTATGTTACTCAATGAGAGTAACGTATTCTGAATACTTTGGATTACTTAACATATTATCATGCATTTTACAGCTACATCTATGTACTATTGCTGTGTGATTTATTACTGTTACTGAAGGTCCGCGGCTCCGAACCCATAGTAAAGGGACCTCTGACTAATACGGTTCGTGTCAGGCTCGTAGCCGAAAAATAGCTTTACTTTGTTGTATGGATCAACTTTGCTAGCGAGAGACAAAGAGAGGCGTTGAAAGGCTGCTCCAACGGAACTTATTGTTTCGGAGGAAAACACGAACAAAGTGTACAGTCGAGTCTTAATAGCTTACTTACAACTGGGCTCGTCAGGCACTCTTCTTGGCTGCAGTGGTTATTATTATATTTACATGCTTCCAGCTCCCGTTTCTGCTGGATGACAGCTCGTACTTTTCCACTCACCTTTTTCTCCCTCCTCGCGCTCACAGACACATAGCGAGTATGGCAGTCCATTCTCCCTGCAGCACGGACTACACTGCCCATGATGCTACATTCTGCATTCTGCCCAACAACAACAACAACAACAAAAAGGCGCTCTCTCACCCAGGAAACGCAGAGCGAGAGCGTCACCCTGTAACCATGGCAACCGCAACGCTGCCGCCTGGAACAACAGAACGTAGCTGTCAAACAAAACCCAAACAGTCCTGACCCGCCACCATAGCTGGACTGGCCATCGGGCATACCGGGCATTTGCCCGGTGGGCCAATGGTAATTTTTCGTTTTTACAGCCAATGGTTTTTGTTGTTGTCTTTTTTTTCGTAACGGTGTAAACAGTGAAAGGTGGCGGATTGGACAGATGCTGGCAGATGTGTAAATAATAACTCAATTGTTTGGTAGTGGCTACGGTGGAGCTTTCACAGATTCAGTAAAATTAGCAAGTGGTGGAGGCCAGCAGGTGGATGAAGGAAAGGGGAGGCGGAGGGGCGGAGGGGCAGAGACCCGAGGCGGCCGACTGTCAGGTGAACTGAGCTTCAGGTAAGAAGTTATGACCTGCAGTCTATCTGGGTCAGATATAAACCAAGTTTAAATGTAGTTTATTTTCGTTATGCTGACTTTTTACCATCAGTTACAATAACTTGTACTGCGTACTAGCTAGCATGACGGAGTTTCTATACTACTGGGTGGGTGCTATGATGTGACTGTTGAACTTTATTTTATTCATAAGGTTAGTTAGTAGAGTTGCCAACTGTGCCATAAAAAACGGAATCTTCTGGTATTCAGAGAGAGTTTTACGTGTTTCGTATTGAGCTGAAAATAAACGCGATTTGTCCCGGACTTCAGCTAGGATGAAAAAAAGGACACAAAGCTGGAGTTATTCTGTTGTTATGCTGCACAGCTGCCTCTTCTCCTCCCGTTCTCTCCCCCTCCCTCTCCTGTTTCTACTTCAATTACGAATCTGATCAATGATCAGCTGATCGGCGTTTCTGCCGCAAGTCCCGTCTCTCTTGCCTGTTTATCCCCCACTTTACGCCAGAAAGAGGAAACTAGCGAAGCGTTAAACAGCAGAAGCACATTTAAGCTTGATCAGCTGTTGTTAGAATTTATTTAATATTACTTTGTAGTGTTTGAATGTGTGTGTGAAAGGGTGGATGAATGGTTGGATGACTGAATGTGTAAAGCGCTTTGGGATTCTTAGGGACTAGTAAAAGTGCTATACAAATACAGGCCATTTACCATTTACCATTCTAGTATCAGCTGATGTTTGTTGGAGCCACAGCTGTAAAATTGCTGCTCATGATATCCGTTTGGATATGTGGCAAGTAGGAAACATGAAGGTGAAACCAGGAGATGTCCTTACTGAGAGACAATTAACACCAGGATCCTTTTCTTGGTAGATGAAAGCTGGTAACTGTGCAGGGGTGGATCTAGCAAAATTTTGCCAGGGGGCCAGGTTGGGCATTAACAAGAAAAGGAGGGCACAAAAAATACATTTCTTTCTTATTCTCATTTAAAATGTCTAGCTTTTAACAAATAATTATCCATATCTTACAACCAAAGTTTTTATCTGATGTCAAATGTATAGAAATCCATTATTGTACATAGTAATTTTTTTGGAGGGTCCCAACATAATTTCTTCAGAAGTAAGCACTGTATATGATGGCAGTGTTTTCCCACATTTTCTAGAAACTTCAATTAAGTTTTATTCTTTCTCATCTGTCTTTCTATCTCCTTTCACTTTTTAAAGGTTGCCATGTTAGAAAAAATATGTTGCCCTGCCATGCTGTTTATTGATGTGGTAAATGAATAGTTTATGAAAATATCACTAAATCTGTCATTTATTATTTTTAATATTCAGTAATGATCATGCCTCACCTCTAGTCTTCTCTGGCTTAATTTTAGGTTTCCACCATGTGTAGTTCAGGAGGTTAACTCGACCAACTCTTTGGGTTTCGGCTACTGTTTAGTGTCATGATCTGCGGAGGCAGACCGTGCGGAAATGTGTGTGGTGGACCCAGGTGCGAACACAAGCGAAGATACAGGAGTGGATTAAACAAAAGCGAGCCTTTTATTATGGCTGATGAAAAGGAACAAACCAGTGTGAGGGCAGCATAAGAGTATAACTCAGCAGAAACCTAAACTGGACATAAACTATGGAAAGGCTATGGCTGGAGATACGGAACACAGGGGGTGGGAACACAGACGACGCGACGCAGACTACATGAAACACAGAGACTAAATACACATGAGGGATGATCAGGGGAAGTGGTCACACATGGGAGCACAGCTGACACACATGAACCATAACGATAGGACAGGAGAGGTGAAACTGAATACACTGACATTGAATACAGACTTTCAAAGTAAAACAGGAAACATGGAGATTAGACATGACATGAACTAAACATAACCACGCAGACGTGACACATGAACCAGGGAGACTTAGTACAGGGGGAGATGACATAAACAACTAAGGAACAAGCAATCTAGAAATTAACTAGGTGCACTAAGCTAAGGCACAACAGAAATACAAAAGATACATAAACTCAAACACTGGGTCGCTTGACCCAGGACCATGACAGTTTAGAATACCAGAATAGGGAGGATGGTGTAGGTTTAAGTTTATTAGATTGATACATATGTACCAACAAGACAGTGCACATCACTGTCACAACGACATTTGTTTTTATTCAAAGGCTTTATGGTTTTTGCTGGTGGGCCGGTCGCTAGTCAAAATGCCCGGGCTGATTTTTTTGTCCCAGTCCAGCCCTGTTTGCCACAATATGAAACAGGAAAGTACCGCCGTGTAATCCATTTATTTCAACAAAGTAACTGTATTCTAAATACCACCTTTTTAAACGGTACCTGTAACGGAATACAGTTACTCATATTTTGTATTTTAAATACGTAACGGCGGTACATGTATTCCGTTACTCCCCAACACTGCCAGTCAGATACCAATAAACAGAACACATAGGATCACCAAGTACCCAGCAGGCCATGTTCCTAAAGATTTCAAATGGCATCAGCAAGAGACCCACAAGAAAGTCTGAGACAGCCAGAGAGAGGAGGAGGATGTTGGTAGGTGTGTGAAGCTTCCTGCAGAGAGACAAAAATATATATATTCAACAATAATCATTTCAATATATCCTTACTGATATCATTTTAAAGGAGGTCTTTTACATTAGTAAAAGACCTCCTTTAAAAAGACATGATTCTTTCTAGCCACATGAAACATTACAGTCATTGCTAAAGTACATCAAGTATGTGCCACATTCATTACACTTATCAATCAATCACTGTGTTTCTAAACTTTAAAATCCATTTCATTTAAAATATTAAATTTGTGCCTGAAGTGAGAGACTGAAATGATGACCAGAAGGTTTAGAGCAGCAGTGATCAGAGAGACACATGACAGCACAATGTTCAGGAGCACAGCTTTGGACCAGTGAGGTGCTGGCTTCCTGCAGGAAGTGTTGAGGAGTTTTGGAAAACAGAGCTCGACTCCTTTCTGTATCTCCATCAAAAGACAACTGTAACTGCTGCAGCTCTCTGATCAAAGCTTTCCCTTATAGAGCACTCCTTATCTCTACCACCAACCCCACCTCTACCTCCACCTCCCCATCCTTCCATTTCTGCTCTTTTTCTCTACACAAACTGCTGAGGTTTCACTTTTTTAAACTCCCCATCTCACATGCAATTTACAGTGCTATCTTTTAAACCCATCTATCCATCCATCCATAAGAAGCCCAGACCTCCCTCTCCCCAGCCACCTCCTCCAGCTTGTCCAGGGGAACACCAAGGTGTTCCCAGGCCAGCCAACAGATATAATCTCTCCAGCGTGTCCTGAGTCTGCCCCGGGGTCTCCTCCCTTGTGGGACATGCCCGGAACACCTCACTCAGGAGGCGCACAGGAGGCATCCTTGTCAGATGCTTGAACCACCTCAACTGGCCCCTTTCGATGTGGAGGAGCAGCGGCTCTACTCTGAGCCCCTCCCAGATGGCAAGCCGTCCTATCCCATCTCTAAGGGAGAGTCCAGCTACCCATGGTGCTGATCCTTGTTCCCGCTGCTTCACACTCTGCTGCGAACCGTTCCAGTGCAAGCTCAAGGCCACCACCTGATGAGGCAAACAGAACCACATTGTTAGGTTAATTTTGATAATAGTTGTCATTGTTGTATTTAAATTTGTAAGCCTTGGGGGCTCTTCAACTGGTGGGGGAGGCTGTTACATCTTGCAGGAGCTCCAGGAACTCACTCTGCAGTTTTTAGATCTTGCCACAGATTCTCGATTGGATTTGGATCTGGACTTTGACTGGGTCATTCTAACACATGGATGTGTTTTGTTTTAAACCATTCCATTGTTGCCCTGGCTTTATGTTTAGGGTCGTTGTCCTGCTGGAAGGTGAACCTCCGCCCCAGTCTCAAGTATTTTGCAGACTCCAAGAGGTTTTCTTCCAAGATTGCCCTGTATTTGGCTCCATCCATCTTCCCTTTTTTTCTTCTTCTTCTTCTTCTTCTTCTTTTTTTTCCCATTCTTTTTGGATGTTTCTCATGATGAGCGGAGTGAGGTGCCCTTTGCACTGAGAAAATATAGCATTTCATGATTGTCTTCCTGCTGAACACTCATGCAGATTCTTTTCACTGGATATTTTGCATTACTGAAGAGATATGGTGGACAATTTGAAAATGTACAAAAAGTTTGCATTTATTTAAAGGAAAATGAAGACAGTTAAAATGTTGTGAAAAGCATGTAATGTCAATAAGATTTATTTTTTCTGGTTCAGAGGTCTGTTGCAATTCCAACAAAAAAGAATTTTATGTACATATAAGCTCAAAGAAGATGCACCTAAAGATTTCCTCATTTTATTTAGCGTCTTTTAAAAATTGTAAATGCTCCAACCTTATATTCCTGAACTTCAGTCATGTTCAGTCAAGTCAAGTGAAGAGGTCAAGAGGTTTCCACACTCTTCACAAAAAATGTTTGTTTGTTTTTTTATCAGGGAATAATAATCATAATAATAATAACAATATTAAGATAGATAATAAATTAATAATAATTCCACTATAATCATCCTTCCTCTAATATGATATAAGAGAACCTGTATCTTATTTAGATGATGATTGTATAACATAATATTAGATCCAGACTTGATGGCATTTCAATGTTTTGCTATATGAAAATGCAACTGAGAATGATATTAAAATTCACATTTGTCCTTCCTGACTCAGTGGCAAATGTGTTTTTCACAGCCTCTGTTTAGATTGCAGTGTATCAACCAACAGTTGCTATTTAACATTAGTTGCTAAATGTTTGTGAAAATGGCAGATACATCGTTTATCCATATTTCTGTATATTTGTTTCAACTGCAGTTGGTAGTGGAAGGCTAGAGTTCTTTTATTTGTTGTAACACTAAAATGTTCCATTAATACAAACTTCAATTTCAGTGCCAAATGCATGCTGTTTCCAGAATTTAAAAAGAACTCTATGAATAATACCACACACTACATAGCAGTGTGTAAATGATGGGCCTGAATGACCCAATCACCAATCAGAGCCTTAATGTGGGCTGGGTTCACTCATAACCAGCCCAGAACTGCAGCCAAGGAAAAACAATTAGAGAAAAGCCTCTCTTCCCCTGTGGGTATATTGCTAGCGGAGAGAGATAGGTTTTGTAATAGATTTTTGTCCGTGTAAAATGAGATGCTGACCTCTAGGTCCAAGACATTCAAAGACATCCCAACAGTGGTACAGCACACTCCCACTGGGGCTAAAGGATATTCATGCAGGACATTATTCTCGCACTTGGTGTGAGTCATACCTCCATCCATCTTCCCATCAACTCTGACCAGCTTCCCTGTCCCTGCTGAAGAGAAGCACCCCCAGAGGATGATGCTGCCTCCACCATATTTGACAGTGGGGACGGTGTTTTCAGAGTGATGTGCAGTGTTAGTTTTCCGCCACACATGCTTGAACAGTGCTCCATGGGATGTTCAAGGCTTGGGAAAACTTTTTGTAGCCTAAGCCTGCTTTAAATATCTCAATAACTTTATCCCTGACCTGTCTGGTGTGTTCTTTGGACTTCATGTTGTTGTTGCACCCAATATTCTCTTTGACAACCTCTGAGGCCGTCACAGAGCAGCTGTATTTGTACTGACATTAGATTACAAACAGGTGCACTGTATTTAGTCATTAGCACTCATCAGGCAATGTTTATGAGCAACTGACTGCACTCAGACCAAAGGGGGCTGAATAATTACGCACACCCCACTTTGCAGTTATTTATTTGTAAAAAAATGTTTGGAATCATGTATGATTTCGTTCCACTTCTCACGTGTACACCACTTTGTATTGGTCTTTCACGTGGAATTCCAATAAAATTGATTCATGTTTGTGGCTGTAATGTGACAAAATGTGGGAAAGTTCAAGGGGGCCGAACACTTTTGCAAGCCACTGTAAATATATATATATATATATATATATATATATATATATAATTTATTTTTCTTAAATCCCCTGGCCTGGGAGCTTGAGGGTCCTGCGCAGTATCTTAGCTGTTCCCAGGACTGCGCTCTTCTGGACATAGATCTCCGATGTTGTTCCCGGGATCTGCTGGAGCCACTCGCCTAGTTTTTGAGTCACTGTACGTAGTGCTCCGATTACC
Organism: Simochromis diagramma; assembly: GCF_900408965.1. Lineage (NCBI taxonomy): Eukaryota > Metazoa > Chordata > Actinopteri > Cichliformes > Cichlidae > Simochromis > Simochromis diagramma. The sequence goes on along the minus strand of NW_024387419.1, from coordinate 212,424 downwards.
ACTGGGACCACTGTTACCTTCACCCTCCACATTTTCTCGAGCTCTTCACTAGAGATGGCACGATACCACTTTTTTATGTCCGATACCGATATCATAAATTTGGATATCTGCCGATACCGATATGAATCCGATATAGTGTTTTTTAATCAACAAAACTGTTTTTTTTAAATATCTTGCTGCATTTTGTATAAGTTCATACTCAAGTTTAAAACAACAACTACACTAAAGCTATTCTGTTATACCTGTATGCAAAAAAAAATATTTCATAGTTCAGCAATACTGATCAATCTAATAAACTTAAACCTACACCATCCTCCCTATTCTGGTATTTTAAAGAGTACTTAGCATAAATATTAAGCAACCTAACTAATAGGGTTCCAACTCTCAGCAACAACAAAAATAAATAAATAAAAAATAGGGAACCACCCCTCACGCTCCACCTCATGATGCTTAATCGACGTAATCAACCTTAATTTGATGCAGTGTGAAAAAAAATGCACAGAAATCAATTATTTTTCAAGAAATATTAAATAGATTCAACATCTTTCTTCAACAAAATTGCAGACTGCACAGATGGTACCTTCCCAAAGGAAAAAGTACTATAGCTTACTAGGGTATATATATATATATATATATATATATATATATTAGACTTAATAGTTACTATATACAGTAATGGACTTCTATTCATTTTGCATCAAATTAAAACTTTGGGTGTCAGATAATTATTTATTAAAAGCTAGACATTTTAAATGAGAATAAGAAAGAAAAGTATGTCTTTGTGCCCCCTTTTCCCTGTTAATGCCCTATCGGCCCCCCTGGCTAAACTTTGCTAGATCCGCCCCTGCACAGTTACCAGCCGTCAGCTGCATAGAAAAAAAAATCCTCGAGTAGAAAGTAATATTAAATAAATTCTAACAACAGCTTATCAAGCTTAAACGTGCTGCTGTTGTTCAGCCGCTGGTTTCCTCTTTCTGGTGCAAAGTGGGCCAAAAGCAAACTAGAGACACGGACTCGCGACAGAAAAGCCGATCAGCTGATCGTTAAGCAGTTTCATGATTGAAGTAGCAGCAAGAAGAGGCAGTTGTTTGTTAAGCTTAACGCAGGAATGCTTTACAAACATTCAGAGATGGACTTACACACTTGCTTTACTTCTCTCGGGATAACTTTGTCGGAGATGAAATGCCGGGTTGCTAGCGAAGCTCCAAATGCTATCCAGACCACCGACAGGTCCCGCATGCCACAGCCGCTCTACCACGTGATGCATACTGCTCCGACGTGCTAACGTTCTGAGGTGAGTTACGGCGTGTTGCAAGTTTTGTGAGGTGCTTTCGTGATATTTAATGGATCGGATTACATTTTTTATTTTTCTCCGATATCCGATCCAGTAATTTAGGTCAGTATCGGACCGATACCGATACGTAATATCGGATCGGTCCATCTCTACTCTTCACTGAGTCCTTGGTGTTTCTTGAGCTTCTCGTGTTCCTTCTTTCTGATGTTGTTGTCATTGGGAACCGCTACATATATCACTACGGCCGTCTTCTTCTGTTTGTCTACCACCACTATGTCCGGTTGGTTAGCCACCACCATTTTGTCCGTCTGTATCTGGAAGTCCCACAGGATCTTAGCTCGGTCATTCTCCACCACCCTTGGGGGCGTCTCCCATTTTGACATCGGAACTTCCAGGTTATACTCGGCACAGATGTTCGTGTACACTATGCCGGCCACTTGGTTATGGTGTTCCATGTATGCCCTACCTGCTAGCATTTTGCACCCTGCTGTTATGAGCTGGATTGTCTCAGGGGCATCTTTACACGGCCTGCACCTGGCGTCTTGCCTCATGTGGTAGGCCCCAGCCTCTATGGATCTTGTGCGCAGAGCTTGTTCCTGTGCTACCATGATTAGTGCGTCCGTGTCTTTCAGTTCAGCTTTGTCCAGCCACTGGTAGGATTTCTGGATATCAGCCACCTCCGCTATCTGCCTGTGGTACATACCGTGCAGGGGCCTGTCCTTCCATGATGCTTCCTCGCCTTCCTTCTCTTTCTTGGGTTTCTGCTGCCTGAGGTATTCACTGAGCACCCTGTCAGTTGGGGCTATCTTCGTGATGTATTCGTGGATGTTTGTTGTCTCAACATGGATCGTGGTACTGACACTCACCAGTCCCCGGCCTCCTTCCTTCCGCTTAGCGTACAGTCTCAGGGTGCTGGACTTGGGGTGAAACCCTCCATGCATGGTCAGGGGCTTCCTGGTCTTGATGTCAGTGGCTTCTATCTCCTCCTTTGGCCAGCTTATTATCCCAGCAGGGTACCTGATCACGGGCAGGGCGTAGGTGTTGATAGCCCGGATCTTGTTCTTGCCATTCAGCTGACTCCTGAGGACTTGCCTGACCCTCTGCAGGTACTTCGTGGTTGCAGCTTCTCTAGCGACCTCTTCATGATTTCCATTTGTCTGTGGGATCCCCAGGTACTTGTAACGGTGCTCTATGTCTGCAATGTTGCCTTCTGGTAGTTTGATCCCCTCAGTTCTGACTACCTTCCCTCTCTTTGTTACCATCCGACTACACTTCTCCAGTCCGAATGACATTCCAATATCATTGCTGTATATCCTGGTGGTGTAGATCAGTGAATCGATGTTTCATTCACTCTTGGCATACAGCTTGATGTCATCCATGTACAGGAGGTGGCTGACAACTGTTCCATTCCGTAGTCAGTATCCGTAACCAGTCTTCTCAATGATCTCACTGACGGGAGTCTCGGCTGATTGTTCGGTCTACCAGTAGCTGGTGTTTTGCGCCTCTGGTATGCTTGCCCATCCTTTTCTGTGCCCCACTCATGTATTGACCCATGTGTCTGTTCATCTTAGCCACTATGTTGCCTGAAAGGAGCTTCCATGTGGTGCTGAGGCAGGTTATTGGTCAGTAGTTGGAGGGGACCGGTCCCTTCTGGGGGTCCTTGAGGATCAGGACTGTCCGGCCTTCGGTTAGCCATGCTGGGTGTCTCTTGTCAACTAGCAGCTGGTTCATTTGTGCTGGCAGGCGCTCGTGGAGTTCAGTCACCTTCTTCAGCCAGTAGGCATGAACCATGTCGGCACCTGGTGCTGTCCAACTCTTCATATTGGAGACCCTTTGTTGATGTCTGCCACTGTGATGGTTACTGGATCCATATGGTCTTCCAGTATTGTTCCGTCTCCAGCCTTGGTGGTGCTGTTCTCATATTGTTCCCCTGCCACTGAGAGTACACTTTGGCTGGTTCTGTGGAGAACAGCTGGTTTATTCTCCTGCCTTCGATCTCTCTGGTATACCTCTTCAAGCGGCTGGCCTTGTGTAGTGCACTTTTTATACTGTACTCTCGGTACAGTTTTTATTTTTCCTGCTTTTGTCTTGCACTGTCCACAATGACAACGCAGATTTTCCACTTCTGGGACTAATAAAGACAGATTTGCTGCGTTTGTGTGTGTGTGTGTGTGTGTCTGTCTGTCTGTCTGTCTGTCTGTCTGTCTGCAACATTTGCATTTGCATTTGTCCATTGTGACATTTCTCCCATCATCCAAAAACGGCTCCATCAGTTTCATGACCACGTTCTCTGCCAACCTCTCTCCCTTCTGACTACTGGAGTCCTTTCCCAAGTAAGGAGATGCATTGGAGACATATTTGGTCTCCAAATCCATGGCCATCCAGAACTTGATCCCAAATTTGTCTGGCTTGGTTGCGATATACTGTGTGAATGGACAACGAACCTTGGTAGGGAACAGCTGTTCATCTATGGTCATGTGTTCTCCTGGAGTGAAACTGTTAACACAGTTGAAGCGTGTCCAGATGTCAGAGATCGCCGCAAATTTGTCTGTTTTCACCCGTTCTGCCCACGTGTCCTTGTCATCAAATCAAAGGTGTTGCGTAATAGAAATTAATGTATCTCGAGGCATTGTCTCTTTGATTACTGGCACCAGAAATCTCAATGCCACTCATGTCATTGTATTAGCAACTTTTCATTCTGTTTTCACACAATTTTTTATAAATAAAACAGACTTGTGTTTCCATATATTTTGAATGTGTGTCTTTCATATTTGCAGGTCAGTCAATGTGTGGGATACTTTGTATAGATACGGCAGGCATTTCTGAAGGTTGTAAGGTTTGGCCTGCCTTGGATCTAAAATAAAAAAGACAGTAATTCTAGTGTTGAAGCATGTGAGGACCACAGACTTAGGCTACATCCACACTAATGTGTTTAATTTGAAAACGTATCGTTTTCTATCCGTTTTGGCCTCCCGTCCACACTGAGACGGCGTTTTCCCCAAGGAAAAACGCAGCGTTTTGAAAACACTCTCGAAAACGCATACATTTCAAAACAGAGCTGTCCTGTCTCAGTGAGACACTCAAAAACGATGACACATGTTGGTCATATGATGCAGTCATGTGACCACTTAAACCAAGATGGTGGACAGCATCGGACAGCAGTTTTAGAACTGCAACATCATCGTTTTCGGCCATTTTAGTGTTGACGTCCAACTCTTGAAAACAACTGAAAACACTAGTGTGGACGTAGCCTTAGCCAGGGATTTGTTGAAAATCGAAGTGAACACACCTTCGGTGATTCCGTCTGCTCCTGCCGCTTTCCTTGCCCTCACTCTCCTCTGCGCCGCTCTGACGTCGTGCTCTGCGATGATGATTGTTGTGTCCCTCTCTGATGAAGTCACCGTCCTCAGTTGTCAGGCAGTAGTTAGCATTAGCCACCTGGCTAACCTCGAAATGGGCGTAGAACTGGTTCAGCTCGTTGGTGAATGCAGAGACAGCGCTGGTCGGCAAAGTATCCCTGGCTTTGTAATCTGTGATTGTGCGTAGTCCGTGCCACATGCTCCGTGTGTCACCCTGGCTGAAGCGAGACTCCACACACTCCTCATACCGCCGTTTGGCATCCCTCACTGCACACCGCAGTTCGTATGAGGACGATTTGTAGGCGCTCATATCGCCAGTGGCGACACCTGCTTTGTAGGTGGTGTTACCGGCACCAGACCTAGGGGAATCTGGACCGGCAGCAAGCGGCACACAGGCTAGAGAGCACTGCGTAGCCAAATATGAGCAAACTGTGGATTAATAGAGAGGACACCGAAGTTAGCGTCTTGCTCAGGCCGGAGCTCATTTATTTCTACATATACACAATACAAATCACACTAGACCATGCATTCTTCCCATAAAATAACAGAGTTCATAAACAAAAATGAAGTTACAAAAAGCATTCTCTCAAAAGCAAAATAAATACAAACTAATTCAAAATGACTTTACATACTCACAACTTAAACAAAACACTCACGGTTAAAGCATAACAACATACCAAAATAACCCATCTCACATTCACACAACCTTTCCCCACATTCGCGCCATATACGCTATTACTTTTGAACATGGCGTCCCTTGAACGCAACACAACATGGCGGCAGACGACTGCAACGTTGTTTCACCAACAAAAAGCTTTCCTCTTAATACATGTACTCAGTACTGCTTGGCTAACACTAAAACAAACACTACAACACATTTTCGGAAGTCGCAGGTTGCCACTGTCATAGCATATACTTATAGTGCTACGTAGCATTATAGCATTATGCCGATGATACACTAATACTCATTACAACAAAATACCACAAAACAACATCATCACTCTCATCTCAAAATATAGCCGAACAGTTGTTACTCAACTTACATGACATTTAGAACCAGTTCGGTAACATAAAAGTTTGTTTGTCAGTACCTGTGGATTAATAGAGAGGACACCGAAGTTAGCGTCTTGCTCAGGCCGGAGCTCATTTATTTCTGAGCTGCGCATGCGCAGAGCCTATAGCTAGAGTCTCTCTGGTAGTTCCACAGCAGTGCAAGAGCACCATCTACTGGCATAATGAAATATAACCAATATAACAACACATAACAATGTCAAAATAAGTCACAATAATAAACAAAAAATAAGGGGGTAATTGGTTTTCTTACAAAAATAAACATGTAGCTTTTTTCAACCTGCTACACTCTCCCCTGCTTTAAGAGATGGCTCCGGACATCTGGAACCAAACTAACACACTTCATGGCGTTTGCCCAAAGTCTTTAAAGTCTAATAGTCAAAACTATTACAGTTCCAGGAGTAATGTCAAAAGGTCTTTTGGTCACCAGTCTAACATGTCCATACTGGTGTGGGGTAATAACAGTCAGGAACAGCTGGGTAAAGTGGCATGTGGCAGGGAACATACGCAAGCATCATGTTTGCTCCAGGTCTCCAGAGCTGATATGAAGGCTGTCCCATTTGGCTATATGTAAAAACCTCTCTCGGTTTCACAGCTCTGGTCGACCTCCGTATTGGTGGCACATCCCATTCTGGTGTCTCTGGGGCAGGGTCCCTGTTATCCACACAGCTCTCCGACCCTGTGTCCTCCATAAGATCCTCAGTTGCAGGTTCCTCCTGGGTTTCCACAGTTGGTGATGAAACAACAGGCATTGGGAAATCTGCTGGTTCTGTAGATACAGCTGGTGGGACTGCACTTCCCTGCTGCACTTCCACTGATTCCATTTCGTGTCTTATTGGCTGAAACTCAGGAGCTACAGCTCTCAGTTCACTGTGTGGTCTCGCTATTCTAGAAAAGTCCTGAATGAACGTCCTGTAATAACCTAGAAACCCTAGGAGTGCTCTGACCTCTCCCACGTTCTTTGGCTCTCTGTCTCTCAAATGTTCCACTGCTTCGAGATCTTTTGGGTCTATCTGGACACCTTCACTGGTCACCAAGCGCCCAACATACCTGACCTGACGCTTAAACAGTTCACATTTTTTGGGACGTAGCTTCACACCATGCTCTCGCAGGCGGCAAAGCACATGCCTCAGATCATCAACATGGTCATGAAAAGTCTTGGAAAAGCAAAGCACATCATCTAAATATGGTGAGCAGCATTCATCCCTCAGACCATCAAGGACCCCCTCCATGCATCTCTGAAATGCTGCTGGGGCGTTGGTAAGGCCAAATGGGAGGCGGATCCACTCGTACAACCCCCAAGGCGTGCTGAATGCTGTCAGGTGTCTTGAGCTTTCATCAACAAAGCCCTGGTGGTACGCACTACCCTGGTCGAGTATTGAAAACCATGAATAGCCCCCCAAATTATCCAGCAGGTCTTGGATGCGTGGTAGTGGGTGGCGGTCAGCAATGGTTTTACGGTTAAGGCCCCGAAAGTCAATACACAAGCGTAAGCTTTTGTCTTTCTTTCGGACACACACCACCGGAGATGAGTAGGGTGATGTGGACTTTCTGATCCAGCCGTTGTCCAGCAAATTCTGAACATATTCTTTTACCTCTTTATACAAAGGTTTGGGGACCGAATTGTAGGATGTCTGGACAGGCGTATCGTCTTTCAGATTAATTTTCAACTGCAAGCTTGGGATGCAACCAATGTCAGAGTCACTTTGGGCAAAAACATCTGACTGTTCATACAACATGTCTCTAACTACCTTTTGTTCATCCTCTGTCAGGTAGGACAAATCAACAGGTGGATGCCATCTCTGACCTTCATTGACTTCTGTCTGATGCTTTTCGTTACCTAGCTGAACTGAACACACTTTTACATTTGTATGGGCTGATGACCCTGCGTCAGCAGAGAGATACTTGACAGGTTTTACTTCAGTCACCTCTTCCAATGTACCTAAGACTGTTCTTTTGGAGAGAAAAATGTCATGTTTGGTAGGATTCTGAATGGGAATCTTAACAATTTTTGTCGACCCACTGGGGACATCTACCAAAGCTGGGAACAACTCCAAACCCTCAGGGCAGCTGTTCTCTAGATTTGGTTGGAAGAGTCGTGGGCCACCTCTTGGCCATTCTCTGACTCTACACTTTACTTCACAAATCTGTCCTGCAGGAATCATTACACCTTTTTTTCCTGTTCTCACACTACACTCAGGATCTATTTCATCAGGGGTGGGCATCTGAAGTGCTGAAACTAGAGCATCTACTGCACTGCTGCTGACACTTAAAGCTTCTTTGAGGAGCGCAGACAGGTCAGCCCCACCTCTCTGTTCTTTATTGGTTTTTAGGATTTCAGCTATTACGTTGCTGCCTAAAATAGGACAGTTAAGGTTGTGCTGACTGATAAGCACTGGCACTTGTATGGCGACATGCCCATAGTTCACACTCTGAATTTGAAGTTCCGTGTCTGCCCAACCATTAAATGGAACGTCTGTACCATTAGCTGCTGCTATTTCCAGAGGCTGGTCTGAAAGGAGGGACTCAAGTGGCTTGATCTTAATGTGGGGGATGTTTTTCTCTATCCATGCTCTTGATACCATAGTCACTTGGGCCCCTGAATCAAGCAGCATCTTAAGTGGTACTCCATTGATGGCACATGAGACCATACATCTGTTCCCAATAAGCTGTGCAGTGGGTTTCGCTGGTGGTGCAGGACTGGGTACATTTGATCTCACCACACTTGAAGTCTTAGCAAAACTGGTGTGTGCTGGGGACTCCTCGGCTTGTTCGGTCACTGGCAGCCCCTCTCCAGTGACCTCACCCCGTTTCCCAACACCTTACGCCACAGGCAGCCAATAGCCCGGTGTCCTGGCTGGCCACACGCAAAGCAGTGGGGGCAGCTCACTTTGCCTTGCTGTACACAATCACCACATCTGCCCCGGTTCTCAGCTGGAGGTGTTGGAGGGTGGTTCAGGGGCGAGCAGGAGTCTCCAGATGCCACACTATCAGTCTGGCTCACCACTTTAGTTAGCTGTCTGGTCAATGAAGACACTTGGGCAGTCAGTTCTCTAATAGCTGCACGGTTAGCCTGTAGCTCAGTGTTAACCTTCGCTTGCTCAGTCAAGTCCGTGTTAGCAAGCTGAGCGGCACTTACAGTCACAGGTCTGATTTTAGATGCTGTACCCAGTCGCCTCAGTCTCTCAGCTTCCTCACTGGTGGACTTTGTAATCTGTTCAAGCAAAAAGTCATCACTAACCTGCAAGTCATTAAGAAAAGGTTTGAGGTCTTGTCTCACATAGTTGTTTTTTTCATTGAACCCTTGATAAAGGGTGTGAAGAAATGTGCCCTGCACAAGCTTTTTGTCATAGCTAAAGTCTGCACCAGGCTGTCGTGACTCAAATAGTACACGCTGTTTTAACCCTATAATTCTGTACAAAAACTGCTGTGCACTCTCTTTGTCTTGCTGCTTAGCATTACTTAGCTCTTGAAAGAGTTCAGCGCTATTCTTGTCTCGAATATGAGAGCGGAGAAGTTTCTTCAAACCATCAACTGTCAAATCATCTTTGTTGGTTAACATTTCCTTGAGAGTACCAGGCTTCATTATCTTTAGCACGGTTCTGATTATTTCACACTCAGTAAACCCTTCTTGTAACCCCTCATCAATTTGTTTGCACAGACTACTGTAGGACATATCCGAGCCAAGATCTGAAATTTGTCCACCATGCAACTTGAATTCTCTGCGTGGAAACAAAGCTGCCACATCACTGAGACTCAAAACTTGGTCATATCCTCTGGACGGACGACTCACCCTGCCAGGGGAAACCCCAGCAACACTAGGCGCCGGTGACACTGAAGCTGGGATGTTGAAGTTCTTGGTGGGCGTATCAGTGTCTCTTAGCATGGATGAGGGAAAGGTGGAGATGTCTCTGTCCTGCGGTAGAATGGGCTGTGTGTGAGAGTCTGTGTTAGGGTGTGATGGTGGAGTGGGGATGTGGTCAGCTGGCATAGCCAGGTGTCTGTCAGGATGTGTGGGGTCAGTGTGGGGTGAAGTAGGGCACTCCTGCTGCTGGTTAGGAATATCTTCCATCTCAAGCGGCATGGCCAGATGATCTCCAGCCCCTCCGACGTCCGTTGACAGCAGGTCACTCACGATGTCGTCGAGGAGCAAGAGCTGGGCCATACCTTCATCCTCCAACGCTCTTAACTTTTCACCTCTGATGTACTCAACGATCAGGTCATACAGTTCTGGTTCACTTAAGCCATCAAGATTGCGAGTCATACTGCCATCCTCCACTGAAGAAACAACAGTGCGCAGCTGGCTCACACTCAAATCACAAAGTCTTTTCTGGATCTTTACTATCAACAACCGCCGTGGGGTAACAGTGGCCATCTTGACGTTTTGACTGTGACCTGGGCTCCCTGGATGACGCACTCAATGCAGCCTTCCCTGAGACTTTGGACACCAGTTCTGGTCGTTTGGCACACACGTCACCACTAGACGATCCCGGACGAGCCCCCAGTTGTTACCGGCACCAGACCTAGGGGAATCTGGACCGGCAGCAAGCGGCACACAGGCTAGAGAGCACTGCGTAGCCAAATATGAGCAAACTGTGGATTAATAGAGAGGACACCGAAGTTAGCGTCTTGCTCAGGCCGGAGCTCATTTATTTCTACATATACACAATACAAATCACACTAGACCATGCATTCTTCCCATAAAATAACAGAGTTCATAAACAAAAATGAAGTTACAAAAAGCATTCTCTCAAAAGCAAAATAAATACAAACTAATTCAAAATGACTTTACATACTCACAACTTAAACAAAACACTCACGGTTAAAGCATAACAACATACCAAAATAACCCATCTCACATTCACACAACCTTTCCCCACATTCACGCCATATACGCTATTACTTTTGAACATGGCGTCCCTTGAACGCAACACAACATGGCGGCAGACGACTGCAACGTTGTTTCACCAACAAAAAGCTTTCCTCTTAATACATGTACTCAGTACTGCTTGGCTAACACTAAAACAAACACTACAACACATTTTCGGAAGTCGCAGGTTGCCACTGTCATAGCATATACTTATAGTGCTACGTAGCATTATAGCATTATGCCGATGATACACTAATACTCATTACAACAAAATACCACAAAACAACATCATCACTCTCATCTCAAAATATAGCCGAACAGTTGTTACTCAACTTACATGACATTTAGAACCAGTTCGGTAACATAAAAGTTTGTTTGTCAGTACCTGTGGATTAATAGAGAGGACACCGAAGTTAGCGTCTTGCTCAGGCCGGAGCTCATTTATTTCTGAGCTGCGCATGCGCAGAGCCTATAGCTAGAGTCTCTCTGGTAGTTCCACAGCAGTGCAAGAGCACCATCTACTGGCATAATGAAATATAACCAATATAACAACACATAACAATGTCAAAATAAGTCACAATAATAAACAAAAAATAAGGGGGTAATTGGTTTTCTTACAAAAATAAACATGTAGCTTTTTTCAACCTGCTACAGTGGCGGTCCTGGCATTCACTGCAGCACGGATCAATCTGTCCACCCAGGGTTTCTGGTATGGGAATGTCACGACTCTCGCAGTGGGGATGATCTCCTCTGCTAGCATGTTTACGAAGCTTACTGCTACATCCGTAAACTCATTGATGTCGACTGTGCATGCTCTGAACATGTCCCAGTCTACATCGTTATGCGTGTCCTGTAGTGTCACTCTGATTGCGCAGACCAGTGTTTCACCTCCCTCGTGGTTACTTCATCCCTCCGTATGTGTTGTTTTTACTTCGGGTTGAGGAAAATGGCGTTGTGGTCAGACTTCCCAAAAGCCGGGTGTGAAACAGTCTTGTAGCCCTGCTTGTATGGCGTGTAGCAATGGTCCAATATCCTGTCTCCCCTCGTCGGACACGTGACACGTTGGTGAAAGTTCGGCATGACTTGTCTGAGGTTTGCTTTATTAGTGTTGTTTTGAAATGCACTCAGCACATCATGTAGTTCAGACAGAGCCATATCTGCCTGCTGCCTCAGTCTGTTCTGAACGACAGCGCGTTTAGCCCGGCACTTCTTTGTTGTACGCCTCGGGTGAGCGTCCTGTCCATTGTTGATGGCGTAGTATTTCAATCGGCCAGGATGGGTTGAGTTTAAAAGTGTCCAAGATTACACGTGCAAACCTGTTACCGATGTTATGAAGTGACCTGCTTTCATAAACTATAGAACTAGAAGATTACTGCTTTAAACTGGTAATAGTCCCTATGAAATGAAATTATTTGTTCTTATTATTTCAGGTTTCATATGGGCAATTGAAATCCTTGAAAATGCCTGGATTTTAATATTGTCTCTTTTTAAGGTTTGAAAAGTGCTTGAATTTCAGATGTGGTGCTTAAAACAGCTTGAAACTATATTGCATTCACCATTTATCTTTTTTTCTTATCAGATAGAGAAATAAAATTAGTTACAAAGTCTACGAAGTTGTCAATAAGTAAATATCATACTGTTTATATTATATCTGTGTATTAGGAATAAACTTTAAAAATACAAACAAACATCTGTCTCCTATTTTTGTGTGTCAAGAAGCATTAATTGAGACTTATTAATTTGCCCTTAATGTAAATTATTGTATGGTGTTTGGTGCAGTTTTCTTGTTTTGTGGGGTTGGGGTTATTTTCAACAGGAGATGAATATCTCTAACAAGTTGATTTGTTCACATTTGCACATCTTAATTTTTAAGTGAGATGTGCATTTTGAGTATATACACAATATGCATACAAGGCAACCTTTTCCTTTTCCTTCACATCGTCTTCCAGAGGTTATACTACGAAAACATACATTCTTTTGGGAGGGATATTGTGCTGGAAAAGTTTGAAAATGGCCCTTGAAAGTGCTTTAAAAGTTTTTGAATTTGAAAGCATGCAGATGAGTGATTACAGATCTTCCTTACTGTACTTACACATAACCTTCATTTAAAGTGACATGAGGCTTTCAGATTGACAAGAACATGTTGGCATTAATTAGTTGATTAATTTTAATATGACTTTGCTACGTTACAGTAGCATTATAGTAACAAGTTAAAATATTCCTGAAAAAGTATCATTTTCTTTTGTCATATGATCAAAAAAAAACTTGATATTTTTTACTGAATATTTACGCAAATTTAATAAACAATGACATGAACTAATATGTACTAAAAAAATACAATACTATTCCCTCAAAAGTAAATGTTTGGCTGAAATCTCAGCACAAATCTCACCATAATCATGATGATGATGATGCACAAGGTTCACAAACAGGATAAAAATAAAATTGTCTCTACTCAGTTTCAGTGTGCAAGCATTAATGGTGTGACACATGACTAGAGTGTACAACGTAAAGGCCCTGAACTCAACTTATTCTTAACCAGTGTGACAAAATATCAAAATGTCGTAATATCTAATAAGTCTATTGTCCAGCATAGACTGGGAAATTGTAAACTTTCAAATTCAATGTAGACTGTTACTAATAGTTTGCAAAAAGAAAGAAAATCTTTGCCTAAAATCACAGATGGAAATAGTGAGAATATATTAGAAGAAAATTGCAGCACACTTTACATGAACTTGTTCTCAGCCTATCCTACTGCATCATTTGACATTCAGTACACAGCAAACAGACAGTATCCAGTTTAATTGCTGTTTATTCAGGCTACTGTGGGCCATAGACAGAGCTCTCAGTCAATCACAAGCATGTTTCTGTAGATTGTCTGTCATAGGTAACAGAGATTACTGACTGGTATCCATTTCATCCAGTTTGTTACATCATATCAGCAAGTGTTATATATATATACAAAACAGTTGCTGTGTATGTTGGAACTATTTCTATTGGCCTAAAAAATCTCTTTTATTTTCATGTGATGAAGGCCTGGAAAAATATGTATGATAACATAGTGCTTATGACATATGAAATTTAAAAAGGTATATGGCAAACATACAAAATGAACCACTGAGGTTAAACATTTTAGCTTAAATTATTTTCAGCCAAAAGTACTAAAAAAGTAGAAGTGATAATTGAGACCTAATGGTTTCCGCATGGCAATTCCTTGTGAAAATCCTTTCCTTTTTGACTTTGAACTCACGCATGATCACATTAATTTTATTTTCATAATTTAAACAAAGCTTAAGAATTATGAATTTCCTTATCAATTTGTTTTTGATGCATTTCCAGACTGAACTGTATCAATTGACTGGTTGAACATCTTACTGGAACAGGTTTCATTATATTTCTATAGTATGTTGACCTCACTGCTGTCATGCTTGAATATCAGCAGAGTGATAACACATCTAACAGCATTTCTAAACCAGGGGTAAAACAGAGCATAGATCAATGGGTTTAAACAAGAGTTAAAATAAAAGACAAGAACCACAAAAGATGCAGAGGAATCATTGACCACATTTTTATCAACCAGAGAGTAGCAGTAAAATGGGCAGTAGCATGCCAAAAATACAACTACAAGAACCCCCAGAGTCCTGGCTGCTTTCAGCTCAGATTTGTTTGCTTGATTCAGTGAACACTGAAGTGTGACAGATGTAACATGAGAGCGCATGGCTCGAGCCTGAGACACAGCCACCACAAATACTCTCATATACAAGACTATGATAACAGTAACTGGAACTATAAAGGACAAAGCAAGGTCAACAATCCCTGCAATGTCATTAATAATAAGCACACACTCTCCATAGCAGGAATTATACCTGCCTGGTTCAACTAGGATATCTTTCAAATAAAGACTCCAGTAGAAAATAGAAAAAAACCAACACAGACAAACACTGAGTTTGACTTTCGCCAAAGTAATTCTGGTGGGGTAATGCAGAGGGTCACAAATAGCCACATAACGGTCACCTGATATTAGAACTATGTTCCCTATTGAAGCACAGGTAATGTTGCTGGTCAGGTACCAATAAACAGAACACATTACATCACCAAGTACCCAGCAAGCTGTGTTTCTAAAGATCTCTAATGGCATCAGCAGAAGACCCACAAGAAAGTCTGAGACAGCCAGAGAGACGAGCAGGATGTTACTGGGTGTATGAAGCTTCCTGCAGGGAAACAGAAAAGAATATAATGGACATTAATATTTTTTTAAATGGCTTAAATTAGATTTTCATCAGTTAAAGTATGCAGTAAGATTCAGTCTAGGTATATAAAACTTAATAGCTGGTTAAAATACACCACTTCAATCATCTCAATCTTAATCATAAAATCAAATGCCATAAATCATAATTTTCTGAAATTTAAGTTTCTAAATTTTAAAGTATAGTTTCAGCAGAGAAATGTATCTCTGCCTGAAGTGGGAGACTGAGATGATGACCAGGAGGTTTAGAGCAGCAGTGATCAGAGAGATGCAGGACAGCACAATGTTCAGGAGCACAGCTTTGGACCAATGAAGTGTCGGCTTCCTGCAGGAACTGTTGAGGAGTTGTGGAAAACAGAGCTCAGCTGCTTTCTGAATCTCCATCATCAGACAGCTGCAGCTCACTGATCAGAATGTTTTCTCACAGACCTGATTTATTACACCACCACCCAGAGACATACACACACGACACACACAAAAATGTCCCTCCTCTTTCTCACTACACCACAGGTATCAAACTCCAGGGCTGGTGTCCTGCAGGTTTTAGATGTGTCCTTGATCCATCACAGCTGATTTAAATGGCTAAATTACCTCCTCAACATGTCTTGAAGTTCTCCAGAAGCCTGGTAATGAACTAATCATTTGATATTGGTGTGTTGAAACAGAGTGATATCTAAAACCTGCAGGACACTGGCCCTTGAGGCCTGGAGTTCGACACCCCTGTGTTACACCGTACATTCACTGTTCACTCGATTATAATAATCACTAATTTTACATTGATCTGAAATTCATGATATTGGTTATTATTATATTATGTATTGCAACATGTGCCTGCTGTGAGATTATTATATCATCTTATGCCACGTTAGACCCCTAATCAAAGATTGTGAAATTATTATGTAGTTTTAGTTTGCATTATTCTCCTGACTTAGAAGAAGGTGATAACTATTACATTTATTAGACTGCTGATTTATTACATTAGACTGCTGATTTATTGTGAATGAATGAAATTGTTTTATGATGCATGATACTGCAGCATTATAAGAGATACAGTTTTCAGAGAATCAAGGCCTTATTTGTCTGATTAGAAAAGAACAGAACATACTGCACAGGAAGCGAAGGTCATAACTTAGGCTCACTGAGAGAGAGAAAGAATATGGATGTTTAGGTTTTATGACTAGGTGGGGGCCTCCTGAAGCTATAAGAATGTGAGAAATGGTCAGACACGTTGAGATCTGCTGTTACCCTCTTCAGCACATCTCCCATCTGGATGTATTGCGCAAGAGTGTTGTATGGAATTATGACAATGGTATGGAATAAAATGATTGTTGACTGAGCATTTATACACCGAGTGTTGTCCTTCATTCAGCCCAAAGATTAAAGAATTGAGAGGATTTAACACTGCTTAAAATGTCATGGTCCAGGCAGGACTGGACTTTTTTCTCTTTTAACTCAGGTTCTTTCATTATTACCAGGGTGACAGCTGAACTTGACTTGACAGTATGGGCCCAATGTATAATCTGGGAATAAACACTGGAGGGAACAAAAATACAGTAAAGTGATCTTTTTTCCTGGGTCAGACTCATCCTGCTGAGCATTTTGCACAAGTGTCTTTCCATCTCCCAGATTAGTGAGCTGATGATGGGTGATGGACCAGAAGGATTGGAGCACTGATGATGGGACAGAACATCTTCTTTTACATTGCAGGTCTGTAGGCAAAAGCAAGATTAAATCTAGTAAAGAACAGGATATACTTGGCTTAATGAGCATGGAGTTGCTTAGCAACGGCACTAAAGGATTTTAATGGTCGATCCAAACAACAAAAGGTTTCTCAGCTCCTTCCAGCAATTCTCTCTATTCTTCCAGAGCATTATAATTTAGTTCTGTGGGACAGAGACAACGGGAGAAAAAGGCACCAGGGAACATTTTGCCTTCTCTTTGCTGAGGAGACAGAAGTTAGCAAACCCAAGAAAGCACTGGCGATGCTTCTGAGTACCGGTAAGGGCCAGTAAACACTGCCTACACTGTAGCTGGATCTGCCTTGATCTGCTCTTTCCTATGATGAAACCAAGAAAAGAGACTGAATCGCATTTCTCACCTTTGATATAGATTTTATCTTCTAGGAAGTGCTGCAGCACCTGGTAAACAAGGACTTAGTGTTTCAAGAGAGTCCTTGAGAAAATGAGGTTATCGAGAAATAGAAAGACAAAATAGTTTAGGTAATCATGGAGAACATTGTTAACAATAGCCTGAAAAACACCAGGGTGATTGGTTAAGACAAAAGGGCAGTGTTGGGGAGTAACGGAATACATGTACCGCCGTTACATATTTAAAATACAAAATACGAGTAACTGTATTCCGTTACAGTCACCGTTTAAAAAGGTGGTATTTAGAATACAGTTACTTTGTTGAAATAAATGGATTACACGGCGGTACTTTCACTGCTGCTCTAAACCTTCTGGTCATCATCTCAGTCTCTCACTTCAGGCACAAATTTAATATTTTAAATGAAATGGATTTTAAAGTTTAGAAACACAGTGATTGATTGATAAGTGTAATGAATGTGGCACATACTTGATGTACTTTAGCAATGACTGTAATGTTTCATGTGGCTAGAAAGAATCATGTCTTTTTAAAGGAGGTCTTTTACTAATGTAAAAGACCTCCTTTAAAATGATATCAGTAAGGATATATTGAAATGATTATTGTTGAATATATATATTTTTGTCTCTCTGCAGGAAGCTTCACACACCTACCAACATCCTCCTCCTCTCTCTGGCTGTCTCAGACTTTCTTGTGGGTCTCTTGCTGATGCCATTTGAAATCTTTAGGAACATGGCCTGCTGGGTACTTGGTGATCCTATGTGTTCTGTTTATTGGTATCTGACTGGCAGTGTTGGGGAGTAACGGAATACATGTACCGCCGTTACGTATTTAAAATACAAAATACGAGTAACTGTATTCCGTTACAGGTACCGTTTAAAAAGGTGGTATTTAGAATACAGTTACTTTGTTGAAATAAATGGATTACACGGCGGTACTTTTCCTGTTTCATATTGTCGCGGGTCAGGACTGTTTGGGTTTTGTTTGACAGCTACGGTCTGTTGTTCCAGGCGGCAGCGTTGCGGTTGCCATGGTTACAGGGTGACGCTCTCGCTCTGCGTTTCCTGGGTGAGAGAGCGCCTTTTTGTTGTTGTTGTTGTGCTAAGCTAATAGGCAGAATGCTACAGCTCTAAAGAATGTAGCCTCATGGGCAGTGTAGTCCGTGCTGCAGGGAGAATGGACTGCCATACACGTTATGTGTCTGTGAGCGCGAGGAGGGAGAAAAAGGAGAGTGGAAAAGTACGAGCTGTCATCGAGCAAAAACGGGAGCTGGAAGCATGTAAATATAATAATAACCACTGCAGCCAAGAAGAGTGCCTGACGAGCCCAGTTGTAAGTAAGCTATTAAAACTCGACTGTACACTGTGTTCGTGTTTTCCTCCGAAACAATAAGTTCCGTTGGAGCAGTCTTTCAACGCCTCTCTCTGTCTCTCGCAAGAAAAGTTGACCCACACAACAAAGTAAAGCTAGTTTTCGGCTATGAGCCCAACACGGAACCGTATTAGTCAGAGGTCCATTTACTACGGTTCGGAGCCACGGACCTTCAGTAATAGTAATAAATCACAGCAATAGTACATTCATGTAGTTGTAAAATGCATGATAATATGTTAAGTAATCCAAAGTATTCAGAATACGTTACTCTCATTGAGTAACGTAACGGAATACGTTACAGAATACATTTTAGGGCATGTATTCTGTAATCTGTAATGGAATACATTTTAAAAGTAACCTTCCCAACACTGCTAAAGGGCACGACAAGATACTCGAAGAGAGAGATGAGTGGAAAACTGCTTTTAACACCCACCTCAGCCACTTTGATTAAGACCAGATGATAAGCTTTTTGTAGATTGAGCTTTAAAAAAATGTGGCTCCTTGCAGCATTTCCAAAGAGGATGAGAAAAGCTCCTGCAGTTGTTGCATGATTAAATCTCCTGTAGCAATGGGCCAGACACCCTATACTTCCGAAGCACTTCCCATAGAATACCCCGAGGGACCGGGGTGTTCCTTCTTCAAGTCCACAAAATACATGTAGAATGGTTGGGCAAACTCCCATGCACCCTTAAGTATCATGGAGAGGGTAAATAGCTGGTGCAGTGTTCCACAGCCTGCAGAAAACGGCATTGTTCCTTCTGAATCCAAGGTTTGACTAACGTACGGGCTCTCCTTTCCAGCACCCTGACATAGATTTTCCTGGGGAGGCTGTGATACACTACAGCAGGCGCATACCTTCTGGTCCCTCTTAAAGATAGATACCACCCCGGTATGCCAGTTCAGAGGTACTGTCTCTGATCTCCACACAGCATTGTAAAGGCATGTCAACCAAGACAGCCCCACAACATCCAGAGCCTTCAGGAACTCAGACACAAAAACATCATCCACCCTGGGGCCTTGCCTCCAAGGAGTTGTTTAACTGCTTCAGTGACTTCACCCACGGTGATTGATGAGTCGTCCCTCTCATCCCCAGACTCTGGTTCCTCTACAGTAGACATGCCAGTGGGATTAACGAGGTCCTTGAAGTGTGTGTGAGTGTATACACACACACACACACACACACACACACACACACACACACACACACACACACACACACACACACACACGTAGATATACATATTTAGTATACACATTCAGTAATGTGCATACACTCTTATATTGTACATATATTTATTCATATCAGATATAGCCATTCTTATATTTTGTTTGTTCTTATGGTATTGTATTTTTGCACACCTCTGTTGCTTGTGAAGCTCGCACACAAGAATTTCACTCGCATGTACTGTACCAGTGTACCTGCACATGTGATGTGACAATAAAAGTGATTTGATTTGATGTGTACATGTATATATTGGTTTGTTGTATATGTCTGAAATAAAGATATAATAATAATTAATAACAATAATGAACTTTTTTTCTAACTTTAGAGATGTTGCGCAAATGGAAGAAAGCAGTCTTACATATTTGTTTAATATGTGCGTTGAAGGACATGTCCTGGTCAAAAATGACTCCAAGGTTCCTCACAGCATTACTGGAGGCCAAGGTAATGCCATCCAGAGTAAGAATCTGGTTAGATACCATATTTCTAAAATTTTCAGGGCCGAGTACAAAAACCTCAGTTTGATCTGAATTAAGAAGCAGAAAGTTAGCGGCCATCCAGGTCTTTATGTCTTTAAGACATTCCTGCAGTTTAACTAATTGGTGTGTGTTATCTGGCTTCATGGACAGATAGAGTTGGGTGTCATCTGCATAGCGGTGAAATGTATACTATGTCTTCTAATGATGCTGCCTAAGGGAAGCATGTATAATGTAAAAAGAATTGGTCCTAGCACTGAACCCTGTGGAACTCCATAATTGAGACTCCA
Source organism: Simochromis diagramma (assembly GCF_900408965.1). Classification (NCBI taxonomy): domain Eukaryota; kingdom Metazoa; phylum Chordata; class Actinopteri; order Cichliformes; family Cichlidae; genus Simochromis; species Simochromis diagramma. The sequence goes on along the minus strand of NW_024387419.1, from coordinate 192,122 downwards.
TCACTATTTTCTCCTCCACACACCTTTTCTGCTTTTACCTCATTTTGTTTTCATCGTTTTTCCTACTTTCTTACTTTTTTTTTTTTTTTTTTGCTTGAATTACTTGCACTCTTAGTGTTTCCTAATATGCTGCTCAAATGTGAGACTAATTATTACCACATAATTTGATAAATATCAAAGGCAGATTTTAGATCACCGTGTAGCACTCCTTTTTGGTAAGCTGAGTTCAATTCACTGGCCAGGCCCAGGCCTGATTAATGCCAGAATGGCTGAATCAAGAAATCACCTAAATAGAAACTGCCTGACAAAGTGAACGGCATCTATGGGAGAGTTCCAAAGTGAAAACCACCCCCACAGATCAAAAAGAACACAAAGTCTTAGCTGGCATTTACAAAAAAACACAAGACTATTGGGAAAATATTCTTTGAACTGATGAGAAATATTTTTTTTGGAAAGTTTGAATCCCATTACATGTGATGTAAAATTAACACAGGCATTTTATTAAAAAAAAAAAAAAAAAAAACAACTTCCTATTAGTAGTTAAACATGGTGGTGGTAGTGTAGTGGTTTGCTGCTTTGCTGCCTTAGGACCTAGACAACTTATCTGAATTGATGGAACCATGAATTCTGCTACCAGACAATCATGAATGAGAATATCCAGCCATGAGTTTGTGCCCTGATGTTCAAACACACTTGGGTTAACAAGCGAGATAATAATTCAAAACAGACAAGCAAGCCCACCTCTGAGTGGCAAGAAAAAGGAAAAAAGTTTTGGGCTGGTTTCAATCCTAATTCCAGATTAAAACATATCAAACATATTAAAATAAAAGAATGGCTAATTGAGGGAGAATTAACATGGACACCCAATCTAGGGCCTCCCTCCTTCTCCTTCCAGGACGGCCGCACAGATATCGCCGAGATGTGTGGCCTTGGGTCCTCAGTACTATTGTGGGCTGCGGATGGACCAGTTTTCCTAGACTTACACTTTACACTCTCTCTATTTCTCTCTCTGACACTCACACAAACACCCACCCACACACACACACACACACACAGCAAAAACGTTCTTCACTATCTATCTATCTATCTATCTATCTATCTATCTATCTATCAATCATTCAAAGTGTGGTCTCTGGACTTTTGATGAATATGGGCCTAATTTCTGTTTTCGCTGTAATTCTGTGTTTGTGTCCCAGGAACATCCTCTCTACGTACACCTAAACCTTTGGGTGTTCATAGCTCTTCAGCAGTTGGCCTCTGTGCATGACTGATGTCTCAGTGCAATTTTTACTCTTTTTCATTAAAATAGATTTAAGTTTTTATTTGTTAATCCAAATAATCCATAATAAAGTTGAAGTTGTGGGCTTTAAAAATCAAAACAATGACTTAAAGAACACAAGTGCATTGCACAGAGCCTAAGGGAACTGCAGAGCAACATTATAACTCTCTGAGGAGCTGTGCTGTGACAATCTGATCCTTCTCTATTATAAAAATATTACAGAAATATCTAATGACTGGAAGTGATGACAGAAAACTTTCCCAGCTAAGAAACTTCTCAACTGAGATTGCATCACATGTTGATTTGTGAGACTGCATCATATGTTTATCCTGAAGCTTGTTTTCTTCACACCTCTGATTGCAGCGACACCTCAGAGGCGAGATAGCATTATCTGATACTCACCCATGCGGGTGTGAAGCATGTCTTGAGGGTTTCATTGCACGGCCATTAGGAGCAGCTAATGGGCTATGAAACATTCTTCATGGAGCCACAGGTTAAGTCTTATGGGAACTTGTGAGTGTTTGTGTTTCAGGTCTGCTAATGGCCATAGAACACAGGCAAGTGTCACAGGTACTGAAGTAAAAGTTAACACTCATCTATTAGTTTTTATTTAGCTGGGCTCATTAAGACTGCACAAACAAGTCCACACAGAATTCACTTTAACTTCTCTTTTGTCTCAAGTTTTTTGTTTTTCTTCTAAAAGTTTGTACCAAAGACCCAACACAGTCAGTGTGTCTTAGACTAGAGATTCCCCCATATGTGACCTGTTATTACTCTTTATTCAGCAACTGCTTGTATTTTTCATGCATTCTTGTGACTTCATAAATATTTTTCTGTGGCCCTGCAAAGAAACTGAATGACAGACTCCAGTGTCAATCTGTCGAGGCAAGCAGCACTTGTCTAGTGAAGTCTAAAAATAGACATCAATTAAAAAGTAACAAAGGGCAACCAATCTCTGTCCTTTCATCACAAACAGTGTTCATATCAGACCATATGGCCTGTTTGAGTCCACCCTTTAAAATACTGCCATCTTGTGTCTGGAAGTGGGGTTAAGTCTGCTTTACTAATATTCTATCAGAATCTCCGTGAGGCCTGTGCTTTCAGGGTATGTCTGTGTCCCATCAGCCAAGATTTGAGCTAGTCAAGCCAAGCTGTTTCTGGTTGTTTGTGCATGTACAATATGAATAAACCTCCGGTCTTGCACAGGAAACTGACAAGCTGCTACTGGCTGATAGCAAGCAAACAAGCTTCTGTGATTCATTGTGGTAATAGATCAGTTTCCTCTTACTGACCAACATGTGTGATATTAAGTGAGGCTGTTAGAGTATAGTGTGAACACATTTTTATATGAACCTCTTTGCAATGTTAGCAAGGACACAGTTGATGATGGAGAGATGTTCCATGTCCAGTTTGATACAACAGACAAGTTTAATTAAAGCTAAACAGGTGTCAGGGTTTATGGGTCGTTGACCCAGTATTTTCAGTTCACGTTCACTGTTTATCTACTGCCTGTTCCACTTCCTGTTTTATTGTGTTAGCCTTGGTCTGTGTGCATTATGTTCAGTCCTCTTCCCATTTATCATTAGTTCATTATGTTCAGCTGTTCACTCACCTGTCTCCAATCGTTGTCATTGTTAGTCATGTATATAAGCCCTCTCTTCCCTTCAGCCCTTGTCATGTCATTGATGTTGTTCCTGTCGCGTGTTAAGTTCAGTCAGCCAGTTAGTCTACCAGTCCATTAAGTTCAGCCAGCCATCCTGTCATCTTTTGTCTCCGTTTCCAATAAACCTCATTCTGCACCAAGAGTCCTGCGTGTGGGTCATCTCTTCCTCGCCTCTGCACACGACCCCTGACAACAGGTTCAGACTCCACCAGCACTTTAATATCTCTGAGAGATTTGTTGGTTCACCAAATGTACGGATTAACCACCTTTAAAATTTTAGTCCTCCTGTATTCGCAATTAACCCTGTCAAACAATGTTCAAGCCTTTTAGTCATATATTTTGATTTTTTTTTTTCTTACAATCAACATTTAGGCCTGTGTTTCTGAGCTTGAAGGATATTATTTAGAGTTATGTGGTCCTGAGCCACTTAACACTGATGGCAAACTTTTTTTTTTTTGCATAAAAGCAGCTTTTTATTCATTGAAGTGCAATTTGCCAATAATACACATGCAGTGAGGTTTGTACATACTGTTTTATTGTTTCATTTTTCTTTACCATGTCTCTGCTTGCCTTTCTGTAAACAACCACACACCACTGGCAGAATACTAGCCTTCCCCACACAAAATAAAATCATAATTATAGGGGAAGGTATAAGAAAAGCCAAGGCACTGAAGTGAAAGAGAAACACGATGCAATAAAAAATGGTGGAAATGATTCATAACATTTTTAATACCAAATGCTTACACCGTATTCTTTTTGCAAATATTGCCATGTAAAAAACTAAATTCAATCTCACTGTATACAGGAAGTACATGTTAATACACATTGACTTACATTATATTACCCCCAAGATTCATTGCTGCACCATAAACCTGCCATTTTATTCAAAACTCCAGGATCAATCTGTTATTTTACACAATAGTGGAGAAACTAGGTTTGGCCCTTAAAATGTGACGCCCTACTATTCTGACCAACACGGATTTCAACACAGTTTAACAAAGAAAATATAGATGTTGACAACTATTAAAAACTGTGGGGAAGCACTAGAATGGCTTCTGCATAATTCAAGTTTTCAGTTAACCTTATCTGGTGATATGTCTTAATAGTAGGTGCATGCAAAGTGCCAATTCGGCAGAATAATTAGTATCATATCTGACCGTGATTTCTCATGGTCAGAAATGACAGACAGAATTCTTGGGAACAGATCTCTGGAAGTAAAGGAAGTGTACTACTTGCAAAGGGATAAATAATAATTACAAGCACACTTTGCAGGCCAGAGTTCCAAGATTTAGCAAACAGGATGGGTACAAAAGTATTAGGAGGACGTATTAGGATGATACAAAAGCAGTCTAAATCTGGGCCACCTGGTCCTTAGGGGTCCAAGAGGTGGTGATAGTTGACAGTGCAATTACTCCACTAAATTATAATTTCCTGTTCTGACACATCATATTTGGGCTCCACGGCTTTTCAAATTAAAACATTTTGCTCTATTACAAATTTCTGACGGCTAGTGGTACTAGCTATGTTTCATTTTATATGATAAGCCTATAATATATAGCCACTGTTGGGTTGAACAAGGAAATGGCAAAGTTCTCAATAACTTTTCACAAGTAGAGTTGTGGAAATTATTTTTATTTTCATTATATGAAAGGACAGTATCACAATTGTAATGTGCACACTGCATCCTGGACAGAAACAGTTGCATTTGAAACATCTGCTGCTGCTAAAAGGACATTGACTTTCTGCAGGCATGCTGTAGACTTTGTGTTCATATATAAATTATGAAAGAAAATTAATGTGCCCTCTTTGGGGATTCGTGTCAGTGTTTGTGGGACTGTAGCTTCAGGTTTGTATTGTTGACTGGAATCTACATGAAAAAATGCATCTCAGGCCATGTTATGGAATAACGCAAAAGAGGTTAAATAGTTAGTGTACCTAGTGGCTTTCTTCAGCAAGAGATTAGTAAGTAATGTGTAATATATTATTTCTGTTGAGCAACAATCCTGACATGAAATATCGCACATGGAAACATCGCAGGCAGCTATTGAATGGCTATGCTGTCCATCAGCATTACACTGAAAAGTACATATAACCTGCCAAAAATGGGAAAAACAGTTTTGCATAATTTAAGTGCTTTATCTTGTTTTTTGAGGTACAATCACTCTCGTGCCGATCAAATTTCCATAGGAAATATTAAGTCATGTAAAGGAATAGGCATGTTTAACAGTGTGGTTTAAGTAGTAAGAGATAAGCAGGATGAGAGAGCAGAAACTTACTGACATATCAAAAGTGTTTTTATGTGAAGTTACAGAAAAGAAAATGCAGCTAAAAAGTGTTAAATGAACCACTGCAACACAGAACTGCTGCTGCTTCAGGTGTCACTCTTCATGGATTCATTCCGACGGTCTTTCCGAGACTGGATCCGTGCACATTTTGGACACTTTTTCACCACAAAACACTTTTTGTGAAAGCAGGCTTTGCACTCTGTGAAAGACAGAAGATATTCATAGGTTTTATGTATCCTGCATATAAACCCAGTGGCAGCATATTACTTGTTATATTTGTGGGGGGGTTGTCAGAAGAATATTATGAAGTTGTACAAAGTCAATCCTGGTTTTAGTCTATAGAGGAACACAGACTGCATCTCGCTTTGTCTATGCTCACCTGGACAGCGTTTACATATGTCTGTCTGAAAAGGAAAGATGATGTCTTTCTCTCTGCAAAACTCACAGATAAAACCTCGGGCAAGACACAGCTGTGTGAAAGAAGTGAGAGAAGAAAGTCAAAATGATTTAATTTCATACAAACATTCACACGTTTTCCTCCTCTAAACATGTGTTGTATTCCTGGCTGTATTTAACTGAAATATTGTCTGAAATGTTGCGTACTTGTTTAAACGGGCACAAGGATAGGAGTCGTGAAAAGCTATTTCTTTAAGTCATCATTTACATATTAAGTCAGGTGAATGGGCCTGAGATCTACAATCCCTAACTTTAAAATAAATTTAAAATTAGAAATGCTTTTAATTTAGGTAAGCGGCAATAGTATTTAATTACCAAATGCATATCATCAGCACTGGAAAATAATAATACTGTCCTTAGGTAGAAATGTACTGTCTGTACTTTCTAGCTAATAAATAACATTAAAGAGGCCAGGAGCCATCTGGTTCAGAATGACTGACCTCACAGTTTTCCACATGAGTAATGGCAGACTGCAGCACTGCTTTGGCCTGTGGAACCAGCTGACCCTTCTTCACCTTCTGTAGGTCATCCATGGAGAAGAGGTTTGACTGCTCCCTCAGATGAGCAGGAAGATGCTCCAGCTCAGCCAGGACACTAGGACACAAACACAGGGCAGATTAAGTTACTAAGTAGTTACTAATGAGTTAGCAACACAGGTTACTTGTTAAAAACTGTAGGTGAATTCAAATATTTTGTTCATTTCTGAGGGATTAGCATATAATTGCAGTGACCTCAGTTTAAAAGCTTTTTAAGGGCCTGTTAGGACAGATAGATTTCATGGTTAGGGCACATCCTGTAGGTCAGGTGTGGGGAACTCCAGGTCTCAGGGGCTGGTGTCCTGCAGGTTTTAGATAGCATCCTGGGTCAACACACCTGAATCAAATGATTAGTTTGTTATCAGGCCTCTGGAGAACTTCAAGGCATGTTGAGGAGGTCATTTAGCCATTTAAGGATCTACATCTAAAACCTGCAGAACGCCGGCCCTTAAAGGCTGGAGGTCCCTCACATCTGCTGTAGGTCCTGTGAGGTCTTTTGTGGATTGGGGTTGTTTTGGCACAACACAGTTACATCCACACATCCTTTCAAGCTTTTCTTTAGCTATGCGCTGAAGAAAAATAATTTTCAATTGTTATTTTCAATAACAAACGTTACTGCAGGTAATTCAGTGTAAAATACACACAAATATGATATATGATAATATAGTACAGTTACATGTTTATATAAATATATTTATTCATATAAACATTGAATTAAACTTGTAATAGGAAGTAGTTAGAGATATTACTCTTTACTCTGATCAAAATATACTGCTCAGTTTTGAAGTTTGTGTCCCAGTGGCATTTCATTCACTCTATGAACTAGGTGAACTAGTAAATCTTATACCTAGCATACAGTCACGGCCAAACTCTTTATTTATTTACCATTAAAAGGTTTTTGAAACTTAATAAATCCTTGTAATAGTTCTTTAATATGTGATAGAAACATAAAAAAAATACCCAGCAAATTTAATGAAAAACACATTTTGATTCACTGCCAAACCTGTAAATGAAGTAATGTCTTTATTTTATAAAACAAGGACATGAGCTGTTTATACATACATACAATATATATCAACTTTGTATTATCTCCAAATGTTACCTTTCTGATAATCTGCAGGCTTTTAGCAGCTTCTTGATTCCCAGCAGCTGATCCTGAACCTCCTGATGGGAGGATAGAGAGACAAGTAAAAAACAAAAGGAATACAAAACTAAATGAAAACAACCTAATAGTTTGTCATTGAATTTCAGTATCGGCTTTGAAATCTAATTCCACAGACTACTTACTAAATCCAGTAAAAGAACAAATAAAATGCCAGGATTCTTCCGATGGCTATCGATATGTTTTTAAATGTGAATGATCTATGATCACGGTAAGCACAACAGTAATAATTTAGTCATTAACTCACCCTAAACCTGTCCAGTTCTTTCACTTTACTGTACAGATTTTTACCAACACAGGTCAGGTCAAACAGAGGCTGCTGCCACACTGAGTCCAGCAGCTGTTTGGAGAAATCACTCACAGGGTACCTGAAATATCAGGATTATTGTGAGTTATGATGATGTTACAAGGTTTAGAAGTGCACTGCAAGTTATTTAGAAGTAATTTACATTTACAAGACATTTAATCATTTCAGTTTTCTATATGAATTAACTATACATTTAACATATGTTAACAGTTACTATAATATGTTGTCTGATTTGATCACCTGCCAAAATCCCAGCAGGACAGTACTCGACCCGGAATCACAGCCTCTGAGCCGCTGTGACAGCAGTCACAGAAATATCTGCAAAAGTGAATAACAACAGATCAATGATTCATTTGTAATAGCTTCATTATTTAAATATATATGGCTTAATATCTGATTGCAGGAAAACTTAGCTCACGGTGTTTTTAATATTTGGGTAATAACATGTTATTTTCCATACCTGCCGAGGTATTCACAGTACCGCAGTTTCTTGATGTACCCTGGTGGGAGACAAAGAGTCTTATATTTGGTTTTGCTGCTTGTTACATTGTGAAGACATGGCTGAGGCCTGTGTTTGGTATTTACTGGTACTCAAACTTGATTACTATAGACAACAATGATTTCAGTGAGGAACAGTTTTTTACATTTATTTATTCCTTTTTAAGAAATGACAAAGTTACATTTCACAGAATGACTTTGAGTTTTAGACAAAAATGCTGAATACAGTTGTATTAGTGAAGTGCATGACTTATAAATCTCTCTGCTTTTTCGGTAATGGAAGCATTTTCTGACTATAGTTTATTCTCCTGTGGAGGGATTAAAAATGTTTTTATGAATGCGAATGTAATGTTCAGATAAAAACTAAAACAAAAATCCTCTGCAATTCATATTATGTAATGCAGTACTCACTGGGCTCCACCTCGGTCCCACAACCTGCACACAGGAAGTGTTGCGAAGCCACTACCTCGCTTCGTCTGAACAAAGAAAAGAAACCCACACACATTCAGCTCTAAATACACAATCATTTATAGCATCAGAAATAAACCATTTTTCCACTGCGCTGTTGTGTCATCACATATAAATGAGACCTGTGCGTTGGCTGGACCGTGAAGATGATCTGGAAACGTGGTGGTGCCCAGCTCAGGGATCCTCTCATCCTGGTACGCTGTCGGATCTCTTCTGTCAGGCTATCGCTGCTCACCGCCACATTTTCTGTACCCGGCAGCTGGTATGAACAGGAAGAACAGAGGATACTTGTGGTCATTTCTGGAGTCCAGTCCCAGCAACGTGTAATAAATATGCGGGAAAGTTTTCTTTGTCATCAGCCACCTATATCTTATTATATATTTATCTTGCATTAAAATACCAAGTTGAGAAAGTGTTATAGTCATAGTTGATTTGTGGTTGCTGTTCTCACCTCCTGAAGCGAGCTGCGAAGGCTTTGCCGGCCACGCTGAAGCTCAGTAGAAGGGAGCCAACTTTTTTTGAAATCCAACACCAGCTGCTGGGCTAGCTGCTCAGCACTGCACCATGGACATCATCGATTTAGTCAGATTTAAAAGAACAAGCGCTTACATTATTAAAATGCATGTTTACTGAAAGGAATAGGTTTTCTTACTTTTTTAGAGACTCTCTCTGAGTTAGTGTATGATCAACTCCACAGTCTGAAACAGAAACACATAGTATGATGATTATGTTTATTCTCATTTAATCCAATATTAAGAAAATAATTTCTATATTTAGTTGATGTTGTATATGTGTTGATAAATGTCATAGAAAAAAAACAACATTTAAAACAATCAGTTCCTGATATAAAGTCAGTGAACACACTAGGGGGGAAACAAATACTGTAGGCTTCAAATTTCCAAGCGCAGATAAAATATAGATACGTTCACAGTAAGAAAGCACTTTCTGCTGATCAAAGCATGTTTATATGAGTTCTTTGTTACTTTTGACTCAGATGGAAGATTGGTGGAAAGGAACAATCAACCTGTTGATACCATCTTCACAGCATTTAGGCTGATTACTATGAAATTTGGTTGAATGAATTGCAGTAAGAAATCATCCTATAGCTTTTTAGTCTGGCTTTTTGTCTAAAAACATTATCCGGACAAAGTTGGGACAAAGGAAGATGTAGGACGACCCATTCCTGGTCAAAACAATATGTCTGATAAGGAACTATTTAAGGAATGTGTGTTTCATTAAAAATAGAATTTCTTACCTTCGAATCCGCTGTCAGTGGAGAGCACAGACAGAGTTTTCATTTGATGTTTAGGCTCATCCTTCCCTGCTTCCTCCTCCGCTTTGTCCTGTGTTTGCTGCTCTACACATGAGTGTGTTTCTCTGTGTGACATCTTCATGTCTTCATCAAGATGTCTTCGCTTGTATCTCTCTCGTCTAGGATCAACTCTGCTGTACTTTACTTTATGCCTGTGTAATCTAAATGTCTGCTTCTGTGGCGAACTCTCCTGTGCAGAGCTTTTATGTCTTTCCTTGCACATCAGGCAGTTTGTGTCCATCGTGGAACGCCACTGATCTAAGCTAAGAGTCCATTTTGCATTTTCGAGCATCTCCAGCACCATGTCCACCACAATAAAATGAGCGTTTTCCTGCACACAGACAGACACTGGTGAGACGCTGCTGAGAGCGTTTGGCACCTGTCTGCTGGCACAAATCTGGCTGTGATTTCACATTTCTATATTTAATGCCAAACACTATAGTAACCCGATTAAAGGCATAAAATGAAGTAATTCAATAAGGTAATTCAATTTTAAAAAAAAAGTTCAGTGTCTTAGATTTACATTTACATGGTCTAATAGTAACAGATGGATAAAGATATGTGTTTATTAATGGCATGCTAAGGAGGATTGTTGATATATAAATGATAAATTAAGCACTTGCTAATACCTTACTGATGTTTAATAGTGGGACATTATTCTACCACCTTTAATTTCATATATCTGTAGCTTATAATTTGCAGTTGTATGACTCAGCCAATAATTTTTAAAATAAGCAGCTTGTTTTACAATAGAAAAATAAAGGGGTGTGTCATTAGCTTTTTTATATTTACTTTTATTAATTTCATTGCAAAATAAATAAAACTGTGAATGACTGTTGGGGGAAAAATGTAATGTACCTTTTCCAGTTCACAACTGGTCTTGTAGATCTCTGCAGGGGATGCTGGGATATCGCTGCTGCTTCTTTCTTTGCTTTGTTGTGTTGAGGTAGCGCATCCTGATGAAACACACACACACACACATAAATAAACTGACTGGGTTTCTAGCCTTCTTAACATTTATATTGTTTTCAGTGTTGCTAACGTCAGGTTCATATTTGCATTCAGTGCACTCGGTGTATCACTGTTACTGTCTGCTCAGTTCTATATTTTTATTCTTGGGCTTTATCGAGGGTATAAACGTGGGTATTCATAAAACACTAAAAAGTTTTCTCAAGATTATGCCAAAGGAAAAGGTGGCAATATAAATGTGTACAAAGGCCTACAGTCAAAGCCTGGAGTAGCTTTACATGTTTCACAGTTCAAAATAATCCCTATTTATCGTATACGTTTTCCCTGAATCCCTGAGTTTACACTCATGCCTTGAATCCAGCTTCTTTCTGACGTCCTTCTCCTCACAGAACTTTCTCTTATTCTTTTTTTTTACTTTTACACCTTACAAGTACAGTGTGACGTCTGGGTTTTTATGAGTTGTTGCCGTCAACTTTTATGTCTCTTAACTTCATCACGCTGAGATTCAGAAGTGTTTGTGGTACATTTGAAAGACGCCATCCTAAATAATCTTTTCCCTTATTAAAGAAAATCTGCAGCTCAAAACCGGGAATGAAATCATAGAGTTAGTGTGTTTTTGGACATGGTTAGTCTCCTTATAGGCACAATAAAACTGCCAGCCACCCTTTACTACTTGACACAGCTGAAAAATACAAAACAAAAATCAGTAAACCCCAGTAATGCTATTTTACCTGGTGTGTTGTTGGGAATGCAACTACTCTGGGTCCGCCTTTTATGCTCCTCAGCTAATCCCTGCTGACCACTGTAGGGAAGGTGGAGGCTGGGAGTCAGAAGCCGTTTCAGATTTGATGAGATAGAGGTAGAGCTTTGCTTTTTAGCCATCTCCACTGCGAATGACAACTGATAGGAGCTCGGTTTGGATTCCAGATCCTCCCCACTGCTGGATGTCGACCACTCCTGGGGACCCAGAGACGGTGAACCAAAGACAGGAGATGGTGGGTCCGAGCTAACAGGAGAAACATTTCACTTTAGATGGAGAAGTTTCAAAACAATGCAAGTGAAGATCTTCCAAGAAATAAACACCAAATTAAATGTTAACCATAAAAAAGCACATATTGTGCATCACCTGACAAGCAGCTGAGTGGCATCAAATGTTTACTCATCACTTTAACAAGTAATTCGTTGTTAGTAGTTAGTGTGAGCAGTGAAAATAGTATGTTCACTGTATTTTCAACAGAAACATGAGGAATATCCTGTTTCTTCTTTTTACTTTGAGGTGTAAAACCATAGCTGCAGAAATAAAATAAAGGTCTCTTTATTTACTCATTTCAGTTCCTGTTTGCTCATAGGCTCTTGGCAACCACACAACTTTCATGACATTTACCATAAAGTATCTCAAATGTCAAACACTGTGAGTCCTAAGCAGTAAACACTGGCTCCTGCTGCAATTATTCACAAGAAGTAAAGCTTGTTGTTTACATATACAGCATACTGTGTAGTGTTAACATGAGCTTATTAGTTTTATTGTGTTACTTTACCTCCAGCAGCCAGTTATCCCACAGTAACTGAAGTCTCTAAAGCCTTATCGCCATCAAGTGGTGCTAGAGTAACACTGTGATAAGCAGACTGTGCTATATTCCTATTCACTATTAGGTATGAGGTGACCACAAAGCAACAACCTAAATGTGGGGCAAAGAGTATGTGTCTGTGAGACAATGTGGGACAGCTGGTGAAATGCTAAGAGAGGGCCTGCACTTTTCATGTGTGTAATTTAAAAAAATAAACACACAAACTAAAGGACAAAAATACTCATTCATATGAAGGAAATTTTCCCAGCCTGCTCACTGAGGAATGCAAGGTTGTGTTTTTCATGAGGCTTCTTTCACTTGTCTGTTCCCTTTTTCTATCCCGATAACTAGGAACTGTTGTGCGTACTGAGCAGTCTGGTGACCATCTTTTGGTTTCAGCAGGAAGGCATTCACACAGCACCGTGTCTTATTTAGAGCAATACATATTTTATAAAATTGCCGTGTGCTGTGTTTAGTTCGCGTTACAGCTGGAACTCAGTGAAGCTGCATTACCTTTTCTCTGAGTTCGACTCCACAAAAAAAGGCAAAGTTGTGACTTTAAGGTTATTTGTTTCTTTTCCCCATTTATTAGCTTAGTGTAGACAGTAAGTGAATCTGCATATTACCTAGATACATATACGGTGAATAATGTCTCCATAGGTCAAAAAACACTATTTTACAAAAATGTACTTTTGGTGTAGTTATTAACAGATTCACCTGACATGGAAAAGCTTTGAGACCAGGAGGAAGCAAAAACAAAGATTCAAGGGAGCCCAACTTTGTGTCTTCCTACTGCTTATCACAAATCAAAGGATTACATCAGGAAGGGCCAAATCAAACATGCAGATCCATCCACTGTGGACACCCTGTGGGAAATAAGGGTGCAGCCATATAAACTGAAAACTTAACTCTAACTCTCCTTTAATTAATTTTATAGTTATCAGATCTATACATGACTAATGATACCTTTTTGTGAAGGATCCTGCAAAACTAACTGAAGTGTCCTAATTTTTTGCTAAAGGATGCATAAAAGTATGCAATATAGACAGTTTAGTGAAGTGTAGAAGAGGCAGAACAGGTTAGTTAGCTGTACCGCTGTGGAGGTTCCAGTGATGCACTATGTTGGACTGGTGCAGGTCAGGCTGTGGTGCACATGTTAGGTATTATTTTAATAATTTCTACCTTTGCTACTAGCTTCATATTGTGTAGGACTGGGATGGACCGTTAAATTTCCCAAGGGGCCACGTGAGAAAGTGGGACTGTTGTGTTGAACTGCATCAATAAGCCGAACTCAGTTCGGCTCAATATTAATATTATCTCTATAAATGGCCACTGTCTGTCAAGAGTAGATGTTACAATTTGTCAATGCAAATGTGAAATAAGCACATGCCAACATTGTATCACTATAATCAACATTCCCACAAACAATTGTGGACAAAGTGTGTTTTGTAAAATTTCCAGATTTTCTGTTTACAGTTTAATTACATCATTTGCAGTTTTGAAAATGCAAAGGAAAGTCACATCAACAGCAAATGCAAGATTTGCTTTCCATTGTGCATATGAGAGCTCTGGAATGTCCTTGTCACAAAATTTCTGCTCTGTTTTTAGCACTTTGCCTACGCTGAGCCACCTCCCCCATGTGTGGGAACCTATGTCACCATGTTCAGTCTGATGTGCCTACAAAAGTGCAACAAACTGTCGGTGATTCAATGCTCCTGCCCTGATGAAATTGACTATTTTAGTTACAGCATCAGAAACCTGATTCATTTTTAGCACTGACTTACACTGCACGTCCTGCTGTATGATACAGTTCAAAAATACCAGTTCCTGTTTTTAGTTAATTTCATTTTGCATCTGCTTCAAAAGCAGATTTGAACAGCCATAGTTTGTAACATCAGCCTGTTTGTCCCATTGCAGAGCTTGCCTCTCCAATCATGCCTTTCACTCAACACATTCCTGATAGCTCCGCTGTCCACTTTTCAACTGAAAATCCAGATTTCCTGCAAAGGTGTTGAAAGACTGTTGATCTTGCTTGGAGAGTGGCATATTCTTAATTGCTCCTTTCCTCTCAGGTGCAAAAGAATTCACCAAACATTCACTGATAAACTCCCCATCAGAGTATGAATTACTGTTTTAGCGATTTTGTTGGAAGTAAAAATAAAAAGCTGGATAATTAAAGATTGTTAAAGAAAAAAAGAGAAGGGCTTGTTGCTTGTGTAGCTTTGCTAGCAAAGGTTCAGATGTCGAGTTCTTGTATTTCTCAATCCTTAAACATAGTAATCTGCTCCAAAAACCACACACATGGCTTTACCTGTGACTACAGTAAATAAATACTTAGAAGACTGTGTGTTAAAAACTCTGCATCAGGGGGTCTCAAACTTAAATGAGCTGCAGGCCACTGCTGCTACTGTCATTTCATGTGAGGGCCACTGTAGTGTTCAAGTAGTTCAAAAAACAAACAAATAAGAAAACACCCACAAATATTTCTGAAAATCTAGTGTTTTGTTCGTTTTTTTTAATAATTTCAAATATTGTATCACAAGACAAAACTACAAACAGGAAGACATTTTTTGTCACTCTTAACTAACTGAAGCCTTTCATTGAACTACCAAAGAAACAAATCGGTAAACTGTTTCTGACCAGACACGTGGCAGCACTTCAGCTATGATAAGAATGCAGACATAAGTGTACACATGAGTTTTTGACTGCTAGTGAAAACTGTTTTCTTCACAAATAACTCTCACTAAACTCAATCCCTCAACATGTTTTTACTCTCTGTTCATATTGCCTTCATATTAAATAGCTTTTTGCTTTTTAAAGGACTTATTTTAACATTGCAGTCAACAACAAACAAATCTTCCCTAAAAAAAAAAGGTAACTTCAAGAGCCAAATTGTATTATATTTCTTCACGTCAATATACAGGCCTCAAGTAGGTGTGACGTGGGCCACAAGTGGCCTCTAGGCCGCAAGTTTCAGACCCCTGCTCTATATTCTGCATCAGTCTTTCTGACATATTTCAGGGCCAGCAAACTCGAAGTGGCATTTACTTGCAGACATAAATGCATGTTTTGTTTTGTTTTGTTTTGTTTTGTTTTTTTCATATCATCTTCACAGCAAAAGAAACAAAGTTCTATTGTGATTTCCCACAAAATGTAAGGACTGTTTGCTGGCTGAAATGGGACAAACTGGGTGTATATCTATCTATATTATGCTTAAATCCCAATTTCCAATTGACCTCACACTGGCAGGGGCAACCAAATGGGCCAGGTGGAGCCTGGGGCCATACCATACTCTGGGCTGATCTAGAGGTCTGGAAATCAGCCTTTTAGCTCTCTGCTTATGTCTTATTTAAATCGAGTTAGCCCAAAGAACAGAAAATATCAGAATAACAGCACAGCACCACTACACCCAATTATAGGGTTCCCCCACCAGCCGAATCCCATTTTAACTCCTGGTCCTAAGTATCTGAATAATACAAGTGTTAACATGTTTTATGCCACCTACAGTTTACCTGTGCGTACTGAACTGTCGCAGTAAAATCATGTAGCATGCAGCTTTGTTCAAGTGGACAAAGTTGTTGCTTTGTGTGGATTCCAAACAGCTAATGATAAAAGTCATTCATGAACTCAAGAGAAAAGACTGAATGACTCATGCACAACTCTTACTTAGTTTGATACGATAGTTACTGGTTTGCCCATCATCACAGCTTACAGCTTATTTTAGAAAAGCATCACCTAAAAAAGCACCTTTAGAAACGTAATATAGTCGTTTAGGCTTTGTCTTTTTTTTACCCATGAAACCCTTCCCTGGTTTCTTCACCCCCAATGAATAACAACAAGACTTTAGAAAAGTATCTATCTTGCAGTGTTGCCCTTTAAAAGTTAGAGTCACTCAGAATGTGGGAGACAGTTTCAATATTTTTGAGGAGGCATTGTGTTTTTTTAAAAGCACACTGCACTCTGATCGCTCTACACACTGCTCAGCCACAACAGATGCTTTAGCTGATAGGTGTATCTCACCGCACTTTGTTATTATTTCTTATATAATTAGGTGTATATTCCATCTATGACACATGTAGATCTGTGTTTCTTGGTCATTTTTTTATTTGTTATCCAATCATTTGTAATAATGATATTGCTGCAATGTTTTGTAATGCTTTGAACATATAGTACACAGTATATAGTGGTTACCTGGGACTAGATGTATCATTTACTCCTCCGTGCCAGGAGATGGGCCTGCTGCGTCTGGAAATGACCGGACTGCTCCGGGGAAGGTGGAATTTTTTATCCTCTGGATCCAAAAGAGAAAGTTCCTCTTTGCTCTGGATGTCAGTATCTGTCAATACTATGTTGCCTTTCTTACACTCATCACCCAAACCCTCACTGCTGTGACTGAGTCTGTCTGACTTGGAGTCAAGGAAAGATTTAAAATCTTTGAGGCAATTGACTTTTGTCTGCTGGTGGTGATGGGAAGATGATGAATTTGCTTCTGCTCTGTCAGTTTCTGGTGGTGACAGAAGGAGAAGTGGGTTAGAATCCATAGCAGCTGACTGTTGTGTTTGGTAGCAAAGCAAAACAAGGGAGACAGCAAAGAAAAAGTTAGGCCTGATCAATATGTATTCCAAAGGCATTCTTCGTTTTAATTGCACGTAGATTTTTGGAGCTGGAACCAGAAACAGAGACTGTTCTGGAAAAGATATGTCCAGATAATTTCAAGCTAAAAGCCTAGCAGTTTTAAACTAAAGCTTTGCGATAAATGTTTCAGTAACTCTCTGGTGTTTCCTGTGTGGTGGCAGTCATGCGTCTTTCAAGATGCCTAGAACAGAAGGTTTACAAATATGTGCTGGATCTTACCTGTAGATGCCATTGCAGGGGTTTTTGACTCCACTATATCCACATACCAGCTGACATACTTGGAACTATACAGAGAGGAGGACATGGTGCTGTGGCTTCCCATCTGTGCAGAAAAAGAGAGGCATTGTTTCTCAATAACTTTGAAGCAAACTTCCTGCTGCTTTCAGAGCAGAGGCAACACAAGTACCAGTTGTGTTATTGACTAATGGTTGTACAAGATCAGAAAGTATTAAATGTTCTGTAATATTGTGTAAGTTATTAAGCTGCTGAAAATGTTGGGAAGGTTTATTAGTTCTGCCACAATTTGGAACTGATGAGAATAAAAATAAATAAATAAATAAATATACATATTCATTAGGCAAGGATATGCAAGATTATAACCTAAATCTTTATCATAATGCAAATTTTAAAGTGTGAAGGTATCTCAGGGGAGAGTTAAAGATTTTTCAAATTTTAAACAATTACAAATACACTGTCATCCGAACTCCCAGTGTGGAGCAATGCATGCATTTCCCAGGAAATGTGGCATCATAGACTTTTTATTTGTGCAAGTCACAACTGCACAGAGTGTGTAGCTGAATTATTTCATTAGCTCAAAGTAGAGCAACTGTTTGTCTGTGCCATCAACTTCTCTGGATGTTCTCAATTCTTTCAACTGGCAAGTTATAAATATTACTACATCCACAGATGCTGATAACTGTTTGCAAAGGTGATTTAAGCATTTATGTAAAGAGTTAACAGAGTTAAGTGATGCATGTGTTTATATACACTATTCCTAATTACTTGTTTTGCTGCACAACTACTCTAATGAAGAAGATCCTTGTAAAAAATAATATGTTTTTAAAAGTTCATACCAGCCTTATGAATTCAAATGGAGGAATTCAGTGTATTAAAAACAGAAAACGTCATACTAAAATAATGAGAATAGCAGAGTGTTTATGTATAACCATCGTTCAGAGGTATTTGGGTGTTTTTATAATGTCTTTTAGGTTACAGAAGATGGGGCTGAACATCAATCGTTTATTTCAGTTGCTTTCAAAGATCTCACAAACTCTCCTGGAAAACAGCTACTGTGGCCAATACTTCATAAAAGCTAATACATGCTAGCAAAGTCTTTAGTTCATCTAGAATTAGAACAGTCTCAGCCGAGAAACTCCAACAACCATGTGCAGAAAGATCTAAGATCTAAGCTTTCATGCTTTGTAAAATAACCCAGCCTGTGCAGTGTGGGTGTGACTCTGATAAAAATATGGGTGTCGGAGACATCACTCTGTGAGAATTAGCACTATCCTGTACGCAAGATAAAACATTAGAACTACGAAGCATATCAGTCTACATAAAGGTTATTGTAAAGACCTGACAGTGAAAGGTAACACTGAGAAATGTGTTAAATTAATGACGTTTAAAAAAGTATTTTATTGTTTGAACTCAAATTAAAAAAACTCGAACGCTTATAAAGCCAACCAAAACAAAATAAAAATATCCAGGACATGTCTTTAGTTTCAGCTGCTGTCAATACAACCAGATAACTACAACTTACAACTTAACTTTTTTTTTTACATGACTTACACGTAGTCAGTTCTGCCTAACATAATGCAGAGGTTAGTTGGTGATTTAAAAAGATAAGAACTTTCCTGACATCACTGTAGCTTATTGGTCCTGAGTTTAGGGCACCCTGATGGCCAACTTCTGCTTTTTTACTTTTTTTTTTACTTCTACCTGGGAATAAATGACAAGGCCTGCTAGAGGGGGATTTTAGGCTAAAGCATGATCCATGACGATCAAATTGAGGTGTCACAAGTGGTTACATTGGTACTGAAGTGTTGTGAACCGAATGTCACCGTCTTTGAATCTGAATAAAGCTGGAATGTTTAATCAAAGATGAGAAATCAGCGTAAAACACAAAAGAACTAAATTAAATGAGAAAATGTAGCACTGAACAGCCTTCAACGTCATTAACAGACCTCACATCCAACTAAAACTACAGTTATTTTATAGTCCACCCTCTGTATCCTCATAACACACATATACAACAAAATGTATCCCCAAACAAATCTAAGAAGTGGATTTCAAAGATTTGAGATTTTAAAAAAAAGGAAGAAAACAGCCAAAGATATTTCAGCGCAAATACAAATGTATTACTCTCAAAGCGACACAGAAAGCAGTTTCTACATGAGCCCTGCTGATTAATCTCTCTTATATATCGCTCATATATCTTCAAGGAGCTGCTTCGCTTTAATCAGCAAACAGAGCTTCCTGTATGAATGCAGAAGTAGATTCTAATTGTAAGTGATAATGTCTAAAATATTTCCCTTTTTTGTTTCAGTCAAAGTAAAAAGCAACACTTTGGAAGCAGAGAGAGGGGGGAAAGCAGACAGCAGAAGCAGCACTGACCAGAACACAAAGCTCAGGCTACTCACCAGTTAGTGACTCGAAGAGGAAACCTGTCAGTCTGGTGAAGGGAAGACTAATGCGAGTCTTCAAAAAGCTGCGGCAGCTGGAGAGAAAGGAAGAGGGCTGGTTGGTTTTCAGCACTTCCTGTATTTAAATCAGGTTTGTATTTTCTGTGTCTCAGCAGTCAGTGCTGGGCTTTTTTTCCACTAAGAACAGAGACACCAAGAAGCTCTCAGTACACCGCACAGCACCTTACCACAAAATTACCCTAAATATGTAATCTGCCACTTAAAAAAACACAGGCTTCTGACTTTTTCTCAACTATTTAATAACAGGGAGTTGATTCATTATGTATTAAGTCATGCTTTTATTTTAGGAGCGTTCATTATACATAACACATAATACATAACTAAAATATTTCTTGTTTCTTTCATTCTAAAGAATGAAGGAACATTTAATGAAATATAATCAGATCGATTATAGGAGCAAAAGTGTTTCCTTAAACCCATTGCAGGTCTTAAATGTTGTGTTCAAAGGTTCCTCAATTTAAACACCGTCACAGACGCGAGTCCAAAGGTTTCGTTCAGCAGCATATCTTACGTGACATTCCTCAGTGCTCAGCAAAGGCTGGCATGTTAGCTGGCAGCTGGCAGAGGTGAAAGAGGAAGTTCTAGTACAGAGACAAGTATCAATGGCCGAGGGTGTTGTTGAGACGTGATCAGATTGAGACACTTACCTCCAGTCTTTACCTCCAGGTGGCAGCATTTCAGAGCCCAGACATAGCTCAACATCAGTTGACATTCGGTTGATATTTCAGAACAATTGGTGTTTCAGATATAAAGGATGCAACCAGGAATTGTCTGTCTGTCTGTGACAGACAAGCGAACCTGTCTGTGTTCACTTCATATGCTGTATTTCCATGGAGGTTTGCATGTTTCAGTAAACTGCTGCAACATTTCCTATTTTCCTAGCAACATGAGAGATAGCATAGAACTTTTGCACAGTACTTTAGACACGGTCAAGTGGACTGGTGAAATTCAAACCAGGTTCTGAAGGGGGGAAGTGATTTAAATGTTTTTGTGATGCTCAGGACTTTTTCAGTTAATTTTTAACTGCTGTAACAAAGAGACCTTACAACTCTGGGATGAATAAAATATATTTCAACTTTGCCATGTCTTCTCTTTAAGGGGTAACTTGATCCAGTAGACAAAGCAAGACGAGTCATCTGAGAAAACTCTTATAAGTCTGATTTTAAACTACAAGCCTAAATGTAATGAGTCAGTAAATGTTGTAAGTAAATATGGCTGTTTTTATTAGTGATTATGAAATAAACATTACAACTCATTTGTTTGCTTTAATAAAAGATAAAGATAGATGACTGAGTCTTTTTGGGAAAGAAACACCGAAATCTTAAACCGCAGCACTTCATTCTTTCAAGCATGAACATCCAGAGATGATTTGAATTTCACTTTAAGTGTACACTATTGCATATTTGGTGTACTTCCTCATTTTTTAGCTGGTGAACATGAATACCAGACTTTGTAGTCAACAACAACAACAACAACATATGTTTTGATAATGCCATTCAAAATGCCATAGAAAGTAGGGACTTGGTCTGGAGTCAGTGTCGTCTATTCCTCTGTTATTTTGTGGCTTAATCAGATCTCTTTCATTGTTATGAAGACCACATAATTGACTTACAGTGAGCTCAACTTACACCCAAGCTGGGGGCTGGTTTTGTAACATAGTCACTATTTTGGGGGTAAAAAAAAAAAGTGCTTAAAAAGGAAACACGAGCTACACATTTCCTGAAACACACATTTTTACATCCTGGTACCTCATTAACACACATGGCATCACTTTATGTCAGAAAATTGTGATATCAGAAGGAAAAGAAAGCTCTAACTGGTAAAAACGTTTTTTGTGAGAAATATTTGAGTCGCTTCTTAAACTTCTTCCTTCCACTGCCTCGTGTCACTCCCCTCTTCTCTGCTTTGACTTTTATGAAGATAAAAAAAGGACATATGTAATTATACCCATGTGGAAAAGAAATAGTAAAAACTTATAAAAGACTTGCATAAGATGTGGCCTACTTATAGTGAGTCATATAAGGCTTATATGATTTACTCATGAAAGTGGCCACTTTCTCATTACTTTCATATATTGTTTTAGTAAGTATCCAAAACATCCAAAACATCCAAGTTTCATTTATATAATTTTTCAAGGGATCTTATATCTGTTTTCAGTCCTGTATGCTTTTCACACAAGTTTCACACAAGACAGATACAAACTTTATAAGATATGTATATATATATATATATATATATATATATATATGTGTATCTTTTCCATATGGGTAAACCGTGCATGCAAAAGGCAAACTGGCTAAAAATTTGCAATAACTATTGAGTTTCAGTTAATCTCTACGATGTGTTGTGTGTTAGGTTAGCAAAGGTCCTCACAAGTATGTAAGTATGAACAAGTGATGGTGCTCACTGCTCACTGTAATCAGGGGTCAGCACTGTGCATCATCTGCTGATGCAAGCTCGTTATGTAATGAGCTGACTCAGCACTTCCTTCTGATTCCCGGTGGGACTCTCTCATTATCACTCATGCACACACACACACACACACACACACACAAGCTTCATGTACACAGGATGGTTGTAAATAAGGGTTTTTGGCCTGCAGCATGAATCTGTTTCTCTCCTCTCATAGAGCTGCTTTCCCGTGCTTTAATCTCAAACAATAAAATTTGATCAAATGTATATTTATGGTTCATTTATTGTTCATTTGGAACTGGTGACATTACTGCTCACAAACTGCAGCAGTGGTGTTGCAGATAGTGTAAATATGACATTAAAAATGAAGAAAAAATTGTGAAGGTTTGTACCAATTGTTAAATCTAAAACTTACACAGAGAGAACTTACACTACAAGAGAACTGTAGTTACAATCTTCTATACACTTTTCACTGCATTGTTAGTAGTTACTTATTCTTATATCCTTGCTAAAGGTAACTGGTGTGACCTGGATATCTTGGTCTCAGCAGCCACTTTAGTCAAAAGGAAACCACCATAACTTAAGCACAGGCCTAACTGCAAAATAGGACACCCAGCCCTTTAGTCTTTAAACCTTGTGTTTTAAAGCAAAATGAAAATTTCTGAGATAACTAACTATAACACCAGTGAGATTAAAGATTAAACTCTGTGAGAAAGCTTCAGTGCGCGAAATGTGTTGTTTGTCGCTTTTGTCCAGCAGAGGTCACTGTTCATTAAATTTCAGCCCCACTTTCATTTTCACTGCCTTTCACGGGCCGCAAAAGCTAGTGCGCAGCCGCACTCAGCTGCACTGAGTCAAAAAAAAAAAAAAGAAGAAGAAATGCGGCGTGAGACCGGAAACACTGTTTTCAAAATAAAAATCGTAGCGCAGTAGAATATCGTCAGTCATCTTTATATAATAGATTATAAGAACAGAGTTGAGGCCACATAACCACTTACACAATTGCATTAACAGTGCTTTACTTATACATTTGCAATCATGGTTTATTAATTCCCCCTCGTATCTGGATTTAGAACCACATTTCAATGCTAAGACCTTTACATTTGTGTCTGAAATATTTAATTTGAAATTTAAAAAATGAATATCTAAATTATACCCGAAACGGCTTCGTATTTATTATTTCATTCCACCGTAACATTGGCCTGGTCGGTGTACAATTTTGAAATTTGTTCCCCGGATGTCGCACCGTCCAACTGAGACGCTTGACGACACGCGCAGACCTCCAGGCAGACGCGGCGGCGACAATCACGAAGTCAGAACGCGCGGCACGGCCACGGACGTCTGTGAAGTCAGTGTCCCGCTGTTTACCTGAACGTAGCCAACCCCGCGCGCTCTCTCGGACATAACCGATACACGGACACGCGCAGCGGAGAGGCGGAAAATTATGGCGACGTTGGGACCGGAGTCGGCTCGCCCCCCTCTGGGTTCTTCTCCGTTAGTCCAGGCTCACATCGGCAGCGCCAACCTGCCTCCCAACCGGGGCTTGGAGCGGGCGCTGGAGGAGGCGGCGGCCAGCGGCGTCCTCAACCTCAGCTGCCGAAAACTGAAGGAGTTTCCCCGGACAGCAGCCAACCACGACCTGTCGGACACGGTGGAAGCAGGTAGGTTGTTCTTTGGTGTATTGCACTCCCCCAACAGCCCATCCCGGTTAGCTTTTAAGAAGGGGGGGCACACCGGTGCTGGGCGGTAACTGCTCCCCGCTATAAACGCGTCACGGCGGCGTGGAGACTCCTTTAAGTAACCGCTGGACGTTATTTACAACATTGGCATTTCCGTTATCCACGAGGACTAACTGAGCGTTTACTCACGAAGCTGCACGGGTGGTGTGCCGAGCCCTCAGCCCTAGTGGTGTTTGCAAGTTGGAACTTTGGCTTCACCTGAACCGGATGCACAGTTGACTTTAACCCCTCCACTGAGTCGTGTTTAGCCTCCTGACTGGCCTCATTGTGACCTGAGATTTGTTCATTATTGAGAGAACAGTCATAGGAAAAGTTTCAAGTTTCCAAATGACTGAAGCCCTGTGTTTATGGAGGGCTATAGTGAAAGTGGGCACTGGAGCATTTATCACTGATCCGACTGTTCAGTGGAAATCCCCACTACTTCCTTTTAATCCATTACAAGATGTAAACAGGCATGGAGAGTTGGCTGAACCCCGACACACTCAGTCTGTGCTGTTTTAGGCACAACATAGCTATTTTCTTTCCAACCCAATCCCCTATCACGTTAATTACCAGAACACAAAAGGTTATGTGTGTAAAGTTTTCTAACATAAAGGTAAACAATAAAAAAAAGATGTATTTTTGCGCTGTAAAAGCTGAAGGAAAGGGTCTTTAAGAAAAGCAGATGTTGTTTTATATGAGGGTTCTTTGTTACAAAGAAGGCTTGATATAGGAGTCATGAGTTTAAATGTGTTTGCGCTCTAACAGACCAGTTACCTATCCATGTCATAGACTGTAGGTAAAAGATGGATGTAGCCACCATGCAACCATCAGTTGCTTACTGAAGACTGATTATGAAGTCCTGAGCTGAGTTTTTTGTTATTGTTGTCATGTTTTGATACTAGACAAGGACAAAGGGGTGGAGCTGACTGTGAAAGAACTATGCATACACCTAGGGTGATGTCTTGTGATTCATAAATAACTAGCTAATTAGCATACCCTAAATCAGGGGTGTCAAACTCAAATACACAGTGGGCCAAAATTCAAAACTGGAACAATGTTGCGGGCTAACATTAATATTTATTGAAAAGAAAAACTTCCTCCAGATATAAGAATGAATCTTTTCTTATTGACTCAAACAAGTTTTGCTGAAAAACTGAATATGGAACAAGCAAGGCTTAATACTAAACGATATATATATTAGCTGTGTAATACCAGTAGGCCAGCTCTAATAGTAATTTGGTATGGCTTCGCGGGCCAAATGTAATTACACTGCAGGCCAAATGTGGCCCACGGGCCAGAGTTTGACACCTATGCCCTAAATAATCCTGATTTATGACTCTAAAAATGATAATAATTTGGATTTAAACTTGAACTTTATTCAGTATGATCCAAAATCAACAACCAAGCCCATAAACTCATCAGGAAAGTGTTTACTCTGGTCAGAGAATAAAGGAGTCGAGGGCAATTTTAATGAACTTCTGTACAACATATGTACATATATGTAATAGCTTCCTGTCTGTGTGCTGGTAAGGCTTAAATTTGGCTCTGTGGCTGCATTAAATGACAATAATATGACTTGCTAAGTGGAACAGGCTTTTCAGAAGTTTGTGCCTCAGTCTTTGTGAATAAAATTATAGTGTGGGTTTAATATGTTATGTAGAACTAACTAGCAGTGTTCCGTATCTTTGCAATATATGTGTACAGGCTATAGAAGCAGTTAGCTTATGAAGTAGCGCTCCACTCTCTTGTTCATATGTGATCACTTAGGACTTAAAAATAAATAAATAACATGGTAGCAGCCAAAATGCTAACATTGAGCTTTCAGTGTGCTTTAGTGGTCCTAAACCAATGGCTGATGTCATGGTGGCTGCATCAGTCTTCTAAATACAGTCTATGATCTTGGTGTATAGGGCTTTGGAGTTGACGTCACGCCGCAGTGCATTGTGGGATCGCGGCGCCATGTCAGAAGGCCACAAATCAAAACAAACACACTGTGTTGGAAGCGGGACTGCCAGAACCTTGCTTAAAATCAACGCAAAAGACAAAGGGCTGTATCGCGACCGATTGCGCCCAGACGCCAAGAGATGGTACTTGGAAAAAATAGCGTGTGGACCCGTATGAAATAAGGCAGTGGAGTGGAAACCCAGACAGCCTACCGCCGTTGTCCTATCCCGATATCTTCGCTTACCCTGTCTGTGGAGTCAGCGCATACACGGCGAATCATTTTCGGAATTATAAATTCCTGGAGACACACATCAAGATTTGGCCATTTTTAAGCCTCCACGTTGTGAGTACGTTGACCATATGACCAAGATACAGCCAGCTTGCCAGCTGTGCGTTGCCATGTAAATAGTTTGCATTTCATGTGTATGTACTTGCTAAGTACAGGTGAACAGATCTTGAATAAAAAAAATAAACATACTTTTCTTTTCTGTTTCATATTTCATATGCTGGTTTGCCTGCAATAATGCCAAATAATAAGCTACTCCGTCAACATGACGTGATTCTATAGCATCACACATTACGATGTTTTATCTAATTATCTATGACCTCAGCGCATTCGAAATACACTAAAAGTCTATTAAGAGAGATATGAATTTATTTAGAACTCACCGGAAAGAAAATGCTGCGAGCAAACCAACAAAAAATTGGGGATGGCAGAGAACTCGATATCCGCTCATCTGACCGCTGCAATCCAAGCCTGACATCTTCGTTTAGTAATATCGGATACATGAAATCCCTCCCGTTGCCTCCAGGAGGGGAAACGATTAAAAGTGAGCCCATTTTCCAGCTTCTTGCCTTCCCTATCGTGTGATCTAACGTTGCAACCGACAACACAGCACGTACGAACCATAGCTGACGCTTCCGTGTACTTTCTTTGGCCTACTGTCATGGCGGGAGGGGGCGTGGCCCAGCTCCCGTGACATCACGCTCCAAAGCCCTATATTGTGAGTCTTGATAAGTATGGCCAGAAGCAGGACTGCCTTTATCCATACTGGGGTTCATGATTGGCATTTTCTTATTGATACATACCAGGTCAAACGGAGTATAGGATATAAGGTGCAGGTCTCTGTGGTTATCAAACAGTCAAGTTTTCATCACTGACCTACTGCCCTGATCCACATAATAGTTTTCAGTGTTCGCTCTGACATCATGTGGATTCATAAGGATAGATTTGGGGGCATGCTGGTTAAGCTGATTTGCTGTACTGTGCAGGCATTTTATCTTTCAGCTTTTAAAAGTAGTAGAAACACTGGGTTAGACACGTGCTCTAAATGTTGCCTGCTAATGCCATTGGCAACAAAAACTAAGTTGTGGCTGTCTTTGCTCTTCAGAGTAAGTGAATAAATGGGTTGGCTGTGCTACAGTGAAGACAAGTGACGTTACTTTGCTGCACTTCGGTCTCTAACTTTGTTTATGTACACTAAAAAAGAAATGTGGATTACGTAACTGCTGCGGAGCTCACGTTTACAGAACCATACACCCACCCACCCACGCATGCATGCACACACACGCACACCGCAGCAGCAGTATGAAGTCAAGCGATAGAAGTGATGGCAGTAAAATGAGAGTGTGAAGATTGCGTGCTACAGTTTAACAGCGTTCCTGCAGTATATATTAGGGATTCCTGGTCATGGACAAGACTTTGTGATCTGGGATGTTTTGTGTCACTTACATACCAAATGGCCTTTAGAGAATCCTTCTTATAAATCTAAGAGGGTGCTTGTCCTGCCTCTTATCCCTAAGAGTCAGTCAAGAGAAAAATATAAAGCAGGTAAAACTGGGCCCTAACAGTTTGCAAGCTGTAGATGTTTGTGCAATATGTGTCAGGACGCTGAAGACATTTTCCTTTAAAGTGACAAGATGTTGTTGTACAAAAATGTTGTTCCAGAGATTTATAGAATTGCTGTCAAGGGCCATTGAATCTGTTCTGGCAGCACGTGGTAGCAAAACTTCTTACTCCTAACACTCCTAACACTCTGTTTATTTTTTCTCTTTAATTTGATGCCAGTTTATTTAATGCTTTCTTACCATGACAGTCTCAAGGTGCATCATCCTGATGTAGTGGCTTACACATCCATCCTGGAGGAGACAGAAATCCCATTGGGGTTGTGTCAGGAAGGGCATCTGGTGTGAAAGTCTGCCAAAACAAACATGCAGCGTTACCTGCTGCGATGGCTCTATGAATGAGGGATTAGCCGAAAATAGCTTTTAAGGTGCATTATCTTAACCACTTCAGGAAACAGAAGGAGGTGTCAGATTAATGAGATTAATGATTTCATGTACATAGTTAGGTCATAAGTGTTTATTTAATAGTTTGTTGAGTTGTCACAGCAAATATTTGGCAAATAGGCCAAATGAGAAACAGTCTTTCTTTCCGTGTAAAAAAGTTGAACTACATATTTAATCCTTGAGTTATCTTTGTATGAGGAAAAAGAAGGCCAGTCTCATCAGGACATATCAGTTTTTTTCTGCACAATAAGGAAATGCTGCTGCAGGAAATGAAAGAACTGTCACAACTCTCTGGCTTTAAATTGTAAGAAACAAAACATGTAAAATAAGAGAAAAGGTCCTGATGCTCATTATACAATAGATAAAAGCTGTAAAACTTAGTCCAAACATATGCCTTTCATCACATTTCATCACATTTTCCAGAGCTGTCCACTGGGGCCAGATTGGAGCAGTTGGCAGGGTGATTTTGACCCCCCCCAGGCCATATGTATGACACCCCTGTTTTAGGATAAAGGAAGGGTTCAAAAAAGCCAGAGAAAACAGTGCAGCCATGAGGATTATCAGCCTTACGGGCTTCATGCATTAAGATACGTGGGTTCAAAATATCTGTATCAGCCAATATTGGCCCTACTGACTGGTACCTCCTGCAAATTCTGGCTCAATACTCGAAGATCATGGGATAAAGGGATAAAAAATTATAAATGGTCATTTTAAACATTTGGTTGCATGTCAGCGTATGGGTGTATCAAAGTATCTCTGGCACTGGGAAAAAGAACCGAAGAGGCTTGAAAATCCTGCTGTAGACATTTTGGAGTGGATATGACCGACATGCTGGTGTGACAGTAGTAAACAGTGGCGTGTTGAGTTTTCTGTAGTGAAGATGGAGGCGTCTCTGATCACACAGCAACTGTGATCAGTTCCCATGAAAAGAAATGAGATGAGACAGAACAAAGTGAGTCACTGTGACAGACGAGCGTGCTGTGGAAGCACTCGTCTTTAAATGCACACATGCACACGTGTATTTATATAAATCAGCTAAAGTGCACACAGAAGCAGTGTGTCAGAGTCGACAGAAGTGCAAGGACTCACACTGTGCTTCCTCCTAGTTTCATATCAGCAGCCGCGCAAGTCTCGGCTTGTAGTGAAACACAAGCTGGAGCTGCTTTCCTTACAGCCTCCTCCCACTAATGGCTTCTCTCAAACTAAGAGGTGGCTTTTTGTTGGAAAAGAGCTACTTTTAGAGTGTTTACAGTCACTCGGGTGAACCACGCTGAAAGGCGGGCTGAAGAAACACAGAAAGATGGCGGGTTTAACTCCTTTCTGCAGTTGCTGTTTTGGGCCTGCTTCTGCCTGTTCTCAAACCTCTATTTAATACTTAATCACACCTGATTCATACAACACACAGATGAAGAAGAGATTTGAAACATCACATCATAAAGCATCATTATAATTTTGTATGGTGCTGAAAAGTGTAAGGCACATTTTCAAAAGCTTCCTCGTGGAAGATGTTGCACATGGTTGTGATCAAGGAAGAGGGACTGAAACAGTTATAAAGGATAAAGAAAAAGAACATTGAGAACGAGGCCGATGTTGATTGTTAACAGGGTAAAATGTGGTATATCTAATTGAACGTGAGATAAGATTTATTAATATGACACGCTCAGGGAGGGGCTGCATATGTGTGGTTGCAGGTATTTATTTTAGGGTAGATTATATCACTTGTGTCCAGGAACTGAAAGGTGAAGGAAGGTGATTTTCAAACCAAACCAACCAGTCAGTCTGCTTTCAAATGTGGTGGGATCAACAGCAACTACCGAACCGTGTGTGTGTGTCTGTTTGTGTGTTTGGGGTGTTAAACATCCCTTAACTGCCAGACAGTTGAAAGATAAACAGAATGACATAATGTTTAGTTCTGAGGAATGACAAAATTTTAACCGCAGATTTTATTTATTTATTTTTTAAATCGCAATCATCCACAGCAATAACACGTAACTGATTTTGCTTTCATTTTATGCGCTTACAAATCCTCTTCTGTACCGTTCCTGATATAATTGCTATATATAAAAGTTCTAGCACTCAGGGTGAAAGTGTTTGGGAAAAATCTGAGAACTTGAAGGGGATTTCTGTTTAAAGATGATTCCAGGAAAGAGGAAGAGAGTAGGGAGATGATTTTTTTTCAGTAATAAAACTGATTCTTTCTGGTCACCACTGTACAGTTGTGAGAATGGCATGAATATTATTTTTCACAAAGTCTGTTTATGTGAAGAGTCAATATTTGCAGTGTTGGCCCTTCTTTTTCAAGAACTCTGCAGTTGGCCCTGAGATGCTGTCAATCAACTTCTGGGCCAAATCTTGGCTGATGGCAACCCATTCTTTCATAATCAAAGTTTGGAGTTTGTCAGAATTACGGTAGTGGGTTGTTGTTTGTCCATCTGCCTCTTGAGGATTGGCCACAAGTTCTCAATTGGCTTAAGGTCTGGGGAGTTTCCTGGCTATGGACCGAAAATTTCAATGTTTTTTTTCCTTTGCTACTTAGTTATCACTTTGGCCTTATGGCACGGTGCTCCATCGTGCTGAACCATTGTTCCTTACCAAACTGTTCTTGGATGGTTGGAAGAAGTTGCTGTCGGAGGATGTTTTGGTACCATTCTTTATTCATAGCTGTGTTCTTTGGCAAAATTGTGAGAAAGCGACCCCACGCATGAATAGTCTCAGGATGCTTTACTGTTGAGATGAGACAGGGCTGATGGTAGCGCTCACCTTTTTTCCCCCAGGCATTCTTTTTTCCAGATGCTCCAAACAATCGGAATGGGGCTTTATCAGAAAAAATGACTTTACGCCTGTCCTCAGCAGTCCACTCGCTGTACTTTTTTACAGAATATCAGTCTGTCCCTGATGTTTTTTGAAGAGAAGTGGCTTCTTTGCTGCTCTTCTTGACACCAGGCCATCTTCCAAAAGTCTTGGCCTCACTGTGCATGCAGATGCACTCACACCTGCCTGCTGCCAGTCCTGAGCAAACTCTGCACTGGTGGCACTCAGATCCCGCAGTTGAATCATCTTTAGGAGCCAGTCCTGGTTCTTCTCGACTTTCTTGGGCAACCTGAAGCCTTCTTCACAACAACTGAATCTTTACCCCTGAAGTTCTTGATGATCCGATAGTGGTAGATTTACGTGCAATCTTAGTAGCAACAACATCCTTGCCTGTGAAGCCCTATTTGTGCACCGCGATGATAGCTGCACGTGTTTCCTTGCAGATAACCATGGTTAACAGGAAGAACAATGATTTCAAACATCACCCTCCTTTTTAACACATCCAGTTCACTATTCTAACTCAGATAGCATGACATAATCTCCAGCATGCATTCCCACAAAAGATCCACGATCTCATTCTTTTGCCTTCTCAATAACTAATAATAATAGGCTTAAAGTTGGGGTGGCTGTAGCTCAGGTGGCAGAGCAAGTCAGCCACTAATCAGAAGGTCGGTGGTTCTATCCCAGGCTGCCTCCTGGCTGCATGCCAAATATCCTTAGGCAAGATACTAACCCCATGTTTGCCTACTGGTGGTGGTCAGAGGGCCCGGTGGCGCCTGTGTCCGGCAGCCTCGCCTCTGTCAGTGCGCCCCAGGGCAGCTGTGGCTTCAACGTAGCTTGCCATTGCCAGTGTGTGAATGGGTGAATGACTGAATGTAGTAGTGTAAAGCGCTTTGGGGTCCTTAGGGACTGAGTAAAGCGCTATACAAATGCAGGCCATTTTACCATTTAAAGTTATGACGGTTTTGTACAACAGTATCGGAGCTGCAGCATCATCTGGTGGCAGATGGCCACCAATTTAGTGACAATTTAATGACCTTGGCAATCAATTAAAATATTAACACTTAGATTCACCGAGTTGTACGTCTGGTACCTTCTAGTGACAATAACGATAATTAGTCCTCTAGTGATGGGCTAATGTATAAGGTGATCAGTTCAATTCAGTTTCATGTTCTTTGTTGGCTGCTCTACTTGCAGCCGTGCACTGATATCTAGCCCGAGAGCTAACATGGCATGGAGGAAACAATCAGCAGAGGGTCAGCAGGATCCAGCTCCACGGTTAAGTGTAAAAAATGTTGACTTACTCATAAGCCCTGTACCTCACTGAAAAAGGGACCTGGAGGTATTCCTTCAACACCGGTGTCTAAATGGTCCTCGGCCATGGAGCGCTCGTTTTGTAATAAATGTATCACTAATATACAAACATGTTTATATCTGGAAGGCTTGAATCAGAGGTGTACAATGTATGATGGGGCTATGAATTATTCAGTTAATTTCTTCATCAATTAATCATCTTCTCCTCATATTACTACATAGATGCAGAAAAACACTGTAGCTGTCTCTGTGCTGCTGTGTGGTTGTGTTACTGTCCTACAGTGGACACACTGATGAGCTTTTTGGTGTTAATGCTCTGCCTGTCTGCTGTGGGTTTTATGTGTGTGAGCATGTGCTTCCCACCACATACCCAGCTCTAGACAATACACATTTCTGCAGTGTTTGGCAGTTTTTTTAGTGGACAGACACGAACACACAGACACGCACACAAAGAGCTTTACAATATGTGTGTAAACTGACAGCAACAACCTCCCTGCGTTTGTCAGGTGTACTGTGCAAATTTTTATATGGAGTTAAAAAGTTCAAATTGTTCTCCACTTGTACTTAAATGCATTTGCACATAGAAGCATGTTCATCAGTATATCTGCGATTTATTCTGTTAATAGGCAGTTTTTTTTGTTGACCATCAACCCTAACGGAGTGAGACATTCTCTGACCATCAGCAGGTTGGATTGCCATATCTCAGCATTTTTTATTGCACTGTGGTTACTTTCCAAGTGTGTACATGAAAGGTGGAGGAAGTCCCAGAGCACAGACCAAGTTACCAATCAAAAGTGACTACAATGATAATAATAATAATGATAATAGTTTTTTTTTCATTTTTTGTTTAATAGCCAACCCAACTGAAATCATACCTTTAAATTATGTAGATCAAATTTTAGTTGGGACATTCACTATTTGCAGCAAGATGCTTTTGGAAAATTAGCTGCACAATACACAGTTAATAAATGCTTGTTTTCTGTTGCTATATGAATGCAGTTTATTTATTTCTACTAATATTTCTTTACTTTAGACTTTTCTTTGAGGAGGAATTTGAGAAGTTTGTAGTTTTTGTAGTGGTGCAACTGCCCAAACTTTAAGCCACGATTGTATTTTTTTATCCTAAAACTGCTGCATGAGAAGCGCTGTCACTGGACTGGTGACGTTCAGGGTGTACCCGCCTATCGCTATAATGTCAGCTGGGATAGGAGCAGATGCAGAGTGATTGGGGGAAAAGAAAATGAATACAGTAAAACAGCAGTCCGGGGTTTGCAGAGGTCTTAGATGCTGAAATTATTTACAGGGAATTTTTTTTTCTTTCCAATTTAAGTATGTTTTCCATATTTGTTGAAGAAATCTGTCAACACGACTTGTACTTATAGTCAGGTCTATTTATTTCACCAGATACCAGATGTAACGCAGAACGGGTCCTGACCCCGGGTCTGTAAGCAAAACTCTAAAGGGCCCTCCGACCTGACCAAAGAACCATTTGCCATTGTCACAGGGAGGACAGGTTTACTCGATCGCTCTTCCCGCAGTTTACTCTCATGGTGATTTTTCTTTTTTTCTGAAGAAAAGAATATTTTTTTTCTTTTTCTCATAGAAACTGTAAACAATGATGTGGGGTCCTTGTATAATTTGTGGGCAACTTGCTTATTGATCTGACTATGCAATATTTTACCAGTCAATAGACCAACAAGCTGCCACGTTGGCCCGATAGTGGTTTACAATATTATAGAAGTCATTAATGACACAGAAAGAGTGCAATAAAGGTTTGAAGGATGCAGCTGTGTGTGTGTCTGTGTGTGTTTAATGTGTGTAGATGGATGCATAATGTGTGCCTGAGGCATGATTTCTCCCCCATGACATTACCACCCTCACTTCCTATACCTCAGTGCTGTTCCTTCCCTTTCAGGAAGCGTTGGATTTCCAGGAATGTGTTGGGATGTGGGGTTAGAGGAGGCACTGTCTGCTCAGTGTTCGCGCCACACCTGAACGTAGTGACAGCTGTGACGGAAACACACACCCTCAGATCCTCAAACACTTTTATACTTGGAGGACAGAGTAACCACAGCAGAGTGGTCTTTTGAAAGTGTCAAAAAGCACAATTTTAATTAACACATTTTAACAATTTAGGGAACCAAAAGACAGAAGTGCATGCTTTCCTTCCTCATGATTAGATGCCTTAACATTACCCCTCACTGTGAGCTTCACCTTCAGCCGCCTCCTATTGATTTGTTCTCAGAGGACTCTGAGAGGGAGGACCAGCGGCTCATGCATATAGAATGAGGCAGTTAAAGAAGCACTTAATGGAGCATTTAATGGTTTTCTCTCTGAGGGATGAAGAGCTACAGAGACGCCAGTCGGAGAGTGAGGAGCTCAGGGACATCAGAAAAGAGCTCAGTGGACTGAGATGGAAAGTGCAATCTAACAGGACCGAGTCCAGGTTCTGTCAGCTTGGATCAGCGCATGGATGGGCAAGATTTTTGGAAACTGGTTTCACCTGATATATTGACAGCTCCTCAGAATATTTATCAAGTTTTTTTTTAATCATCCATCCAAAATGGTGATGTGATCCATCAGCTACTGCAACCTTCCCTTCTCTTACTCTGAAAGTTCAGCTGCTGCCAGTCTTCAGTGTCATTCAGCTGTGTTGAGTCTCTTGTCTTGTGGTCATTGTTCTCATCTGGAGAACCACTGCATGAAAGTTTAACATCCGTCTAACATCAGCCAGCAGCAAGTGCTGAGCCTTTTCTCATGCTGCTACGCTGTGCTCACAGACTCGGACTGCTTACATATCTTAGCATGCCTCCATACTACCACCACGAATGTAGGTTAATTCTGAGGGGAAGGATGATCTGATATCGTCGTGTTGGTGTTGTTCCCAGATCATCATGAAAATGTTGTTCCAGGTTCAACATTGCAACTGACCAATCACATTGTTGTGACGTTATTCTTTGGCGCGCCAAGCCATTCGTGCATTTATGAAATTCCAGTGTTGCAAGGACTATATCAATTCTGCTTACCGTTTATTAAAGGGTTAGGGTCAGGGTCCGTTGATCAGCGGACAGAGGCGGTTTCTCGCAGCTTAAGTACAGTTTTTTTTTTTACGGTGGTTTTTCCCGAAGTCGCAAAAGTCTGACATCACAACATTCTGATTGGTCACTTGCAACTGGAACAACATTTAGTATGATGATCTGGGAACAACACCAACATGACGATATCAGATCGTGCCTGAGGGGAAACACTGTCGTGTTTACTAAGTTAAAGGAAAGACAGTGGCTTGATGCCTTGCCTGAATATGTGTGTGTGTGTTTGTGAGAGAGAATATTGGGCAAAAACACTGAGACATAGAAAAAAGCACTTCTATGAAAAAACAACAACAACTTCATTAATGGTGGAAAAAAGATTCCTGATGAAGTAATAATGTCTTAGTCTTTGTTACAACTAACAGAGGTTTAGGAAGGATCTCATCAGAGGAGGCCATGACATATGGAACACATCTTTTTACACATCGAAACTGTCACACTGATGTCACATATTACATCATCTCTGAGAAATTCTGTGTAATTGTAGAAAAGACAGCAAACTCAGACAAAGTTCTAAAATGAGGTCAAGCTAACATTGAAGTTAGATCTGCCCAAACTAGGGATGTTCCTAGTGACTAATTTCTTACTCCATTATGAACATTATATGTTATACTCCAGACAAATGTAGAAGTGGATAGGAAAATTGATAGATCACTTCTGGATACATCAGCTTTTTTAATATAAGATAAAGAATAGAATAAACACAATGTCTTATTATCTCTCAGGTTTGCCACCAAGGACCTACTGTTCTAGGTTACTCAATTTTACAATCTCTTTTTTCCCACCTATTTTACAAAGTTGTTTGTCTACTGTGGTAGCCGTGGCAATGTCACTATTATCAATTAATTACTCATTAATAGTGATGATAATGGTGAACTGTATGTCTGTGTTTTATTTTATTATTGTAAGTGTAGTTAATGACAAAGATGTCCAGAGGCTTGCAGACCTTGCAGAGCTGTAAGTGTCTTTGCACTAGCTTTGCTCTTAGTCAGTGGAGCAAAAGCTAACCTGAAGATGGGTGGAGTTGTGATAATGATACTGTAAGGCGGGGAAATGAGGGTGGAGATGCTGGTTTTCTCACCAGCACAGAGGAGGGAAGTAACTGCTCCCCACTACATTGTGTTCAGGAGGCAGTGCCTTGGAGCTTTTCCTGTTAAGGAAGCCCAGTATCTCCCCACCCCCTCACCACAACTGTAAAGCGTAGCCGCAGCTACAGCTGGACTTATATAATTATTACTTCATGGCTGCCTAATGCAATGCTGATTTTTTTTTTATTCTCCTAGTGAAGTAAAACACAGCAAACATAAATTTAACAATAACACTGGAGGGTCACATACTTGCTGGCAGCTCTGAGAGGCTATCATTGGAGCTAAATGCTAACTTCTGTAAACTAACACAGTCCTTTTGTGGCCCACATGTGCTGCGCTTCCTGTGAGCAGCCTTTTGGACATTTACCGATAACGAAATTGAAATATACTTTTTCCACTTTGTGTATGATACCTCGGCTTTGGGTGTCCACTAATATCATCGCTCTGAGGAAGAGACTAGCAATGCTTTGCTCTTTAATTTAGCATTGATTGGTTATTAAAAGGCCCCGCGACAGACTGGTTATCTGGATGATATGAGGAAAGCCTTCGATGTGCAGTTGCATTATTCAGAACACCAGTGACAGTGACTTACAGTGTTGCTTAAGCAAAAGTCATTGAACTCGATTTAGTTGAAATCATGCGATACACTGTAGCCCCTCTGTTTTAAGGTGGTCTTTGGTATCAAGGCCCTCCTGTGTTATAACATTAAGGTCAGAACTTCCCAGTCAAAGCTAAAGACTCTGGGAGTCTGTGACAGGTTAATATTTCACAGATCAAACAATTATTTCATTAATGGTGGGAAAATATTTTAAGTAACCGTTAGTTACGGCTCTAACAGAAAGGATTAGGAAGGATCAGGAAGGCATGACTTGTGGGACACTCGATCACTGAGCATATAAGGAAAAGGTTTTTGCTTTTGATACCTGACACTTACCCATAAGCCAGGATTTGACTTGAGGCAGTATCATCGCTTTGCACATTGCTTGACACTGATGTCATACATTACATCATGTTTTAAGCATTTTTCCCCTCTTCTTCTTTCATGTTCACGTT
This sequence comes from Simochromis diagramma, assembly GCF_900408965.1. Classification (NCBI taxonomy): domain Eukaryota; kingdom Metazoa; phylum Chordata; class Actinopteri; order Cichliformes; family Cichlidae; genus Simochromis; species Simochromis diagramma. The sequence goes on along the minus strand of NW_024387419.1, from coordinate 154,561 downwards.
TTGTCCTGTAGTCTACTATGTGCTTGCGATTACGGCAGTGCAGCATGTGTGTGGTCACATCTTGTGCGCCTGTAACTGAATTAGATCTTTTGAGGCTTTCTTCTATCAGTGTTTGTCATCTGCTGCTGCGCGCTGCACAGATCAGACGTGTCTCTGAAGCTGCTCTGTGGAGCTGAAAATACAAACACACTGACAGACCAAAGACCAGCCTCAGTCAGCTCATGTAAACCTGCTTCTCCTCCTTCAGCACATGGATTTATTACCTCAGGTTTGGCAGGGTTAGCTACCACCCTTCACTGATTCATGAATGGCGGTTGCAGATGTTAATGTTAACATTTAGACATGTACAGCAAAACAGAATGATTTTTTTTTTTTAAAGCTTTTGCTGCTCATTTAAAATCTTCTGCTAAAGAAATTCCAGAGAAGTGCAATGTACTAATGGTCCACATTTGCTGCAGGTGAAACACTGTCTTGCTGTGTGGTGTCCTGGAGTAACACTTACACCCCCACCCCAGCAGTCATGACATGGGAAGGTCCAAGGAAAATACCTAATTATTTGAACCGCTCGTCTGCATCAGGACGTCCCCACCTGCATTCTTGTTGGATAGTGTGCCCCTCTGAGCGGTCTCTCTAGATAACCTTGGAAGGGAACTAATTTCCTTCCTCAGGCCTTTTTGCAATCTGAAGGTCACTTCCTTCTGTTCTCTGCTGCACAGTGCACCGTGTGATTACACGTATAAACTATGTCTGCCTGTGTGTTAATTATTGTGAGCTCACTAAATCATCACTCTGCTATAGTGTCATTGTTATGCTTAGGGATACGCTCAGTTCTGGTTTTATACCAGTGGTCAGCTGAGAGAAACTGCTTCTTTTGTATTTAGTTTGTTTAGCTTCACATTGACTAATCACACCTCATCCAGCTGACTTACAGCAAGCTTTTTGTATTGAAGAGCAATAACATAACCTGACAGTTACAGATGAGCAGTGTTGGGAAGGTTACTTTTAAAATGTATTCCATTACAGAATACAGAATACATGCCCCAAAATGTATTCTGTAACGTATTCCGTTACGTTACTCAATGACAGTAACGTATTCTGAATACTTTGGATTACTTAATATATTATCATGCTTTTTACAACAACGTGAATGTAGTATTGCTGTGTGATTTATTACTATTACTGAAGGTCCGCGACTCCGAACTGTAGTAAAGGGACCTCTGACTAATACGGCGGGGTCCCTGTCGGCTCGTAGCCGAAAAATAGCTTTACTTTTTTGTGTGGGTCAACTTTGCTTGCGAGAGACAGAGAGAGGCGTTGAAAGGCTGCTCCAACGGAACTTATTGTTTTCGGAGGAAAACACGAACACGGTGTACAGTCGAGTCTTAATAGCTTACTTACAACTGGGCTCGTCAGGCACTCTTCTTGGCTGAAGTGGTTATTATTATATTTACATGCTTCCAGCTCCCGTTTTTCCTCGATGACAGCTCGTACCTTTCCACTCCCCTTTTTCTCCCTCCTCGCGCTCACAGACACATAACGCGTATGGCAGTCCATTCTCCCTGCAACACGGACTACACTGCCCATGATGCTACATTCTTTAGAGCTATGCTTGTAGCATTCTGCCTGTTAGCTTAGCACAACAACAACAACAACAACAACGAAAAGGCGCTCTCTCACCCAGGAAACACACAGTCGCAGAGAGAGAGAGAGAGAGAGAGGGAGAGCGTCGCCCTGTAACCATGGCAACCGTAACGCTGCCGCCTGGAACAACAGAACGTAACTGTCAAACAAAACCCAAACAGTCCTGACCCGCAACAAAATGAAACAGGAAAGTACCGCAGTGTAATCCATTTATTTCAACAAAGTAACTGTATTCTAAATACCACCTTTTTAAACGGTAACTGTAACGGAATACAGTTACTCATATTTTGTATTTTAAATACGTAACGGCGGTACATGTATTCCGTTACTCCCCAACACTGCAGATGAGCCTGGTGCCCCTATTCTTAATAGTCTCCTCTGGACCAGTTAAAGGGGGTGTCTTATATTTTTTTTTGTCTTTTTTTATGTTTTCTGCTCTCACTGAGTCTGACCTTTTGGCTTACAGGATTTACTTGTACATACTCTAATCTTATTATTAGAAATGCTGACTATGTTTAATAGGACCTACAACCCTGGGGCAGCACACACATGAAGAATCAGTCAAGCGATGGTGGCATTCGTCTTCCTCCGATGGTGCCTCTGGAAGTAGACAGACGTAACCTTCATCACCAAATCCGCTGGTGCCGCACACTGGTATTGCCCATTCTTCTCTATGGATCCGAGATCTGGGTAATCCTCTACCACGACCTCAACAAGCTCGAGGTCTTCCAAATGCGTGTTTGCGTTAGATTCTCCAAGTGTCCCTCCGCGATCGTCTCAGCAACAGTGCAATACGTAGTCAATGTCACCAGGAGCCCTCAATAGAAGAGGTGATGGAAAAGCAATGATTGCAATGGTTTGACCACGTCTGCCGCATGAGCAGCCGTCGCTTGCTATATCGCCCTCCTCTGCAGCAGCACCTCGCCCACTGGAGAATCAAGCATGGCATGCCCAAGAAGAGTTGGATCAAGCAAATTGAAAACAATCTTAAACAACGACGTCTAACCCTCAAGCAAGCAAAGGTCAAGGCCAGAGATTGCAAGGCCTGGAAGTGCATAGTTGACTGGGATGGAAACCCTACGGCACCCCCTGCCAACCGTCAACCAGGGACAAAAGAAGAAGAAAGATACACGCATGAACTACTTTGTTAGGTACACCTGTTCAATTCAGTGTTAATGCAAATACCTAATAAGCCAATCAGATGGTAACGTAGTTCATTTTGACATGCAGACATGGTCAAGATGACCTGCTGAAGTTCAAACAGAACAGCAGAAAGGGAGAAAAAGGTGAATTAAGTGATTTTTGAATGTGTTATGATTGGTGCAGCTGCTGGGATTTACACTAGTAAACCTTTACAGAGAAAAAAGAAGCAAAATATCCAGTGAGCAGCAGTTCTCTGAGCAAAAAATGCTTTTAGAAATGTTAAATATTGTTCTGTTAATTGTCCCTGAGGTTAAAGAGGAATGGAAAGACTGGTTCAAACTGATAGGAAAACAACAATAAGTCAAATGACCACTCGTTACACCCAAGGTATGCAGAAGATCATCTCTGAAAACGCTCTACGCTGAAGCAGATGAGAGATTTACATCAAAAATGTGCGGTTCACAAATCTGCTGAAACGGTGATACTGTCATGTCAATATGGAACAGAATGTGGGAGGACTAATGTCTCTAGCACCTTGTTGAATCCATGGCACAAAGAATTAAGACAGTTATGAAGGTGCAACCTGGTATGAAGCGTACAGAGAGCGTATACGAGAGAAAACGAGGTGAAGCATGCGTGGTCCCCTTTCAGACGATTATTTGGACACCAGTGCAGTTCTGCTTTTTGTTCATGTAGATCTGACACCTTCTGCAGTTTGTAATCTGTTATATGGTGCCACAGTCCATATAGCACTCTAGTTTATAAAAAAAAATTAACATATTCAGTGGAGTGGTGGCACAGTGGATTGCACTGTTGCCTCACAGCAAGAAGATCCTTAGTTCAATTCCACCATCAGGCCGGGGTCTTTCTGTTTGGAGTTTGCATGTTCTCGGGTACTCCGGCTTCTTCTCACAGTCAAAAGACGTGCAGTTAGTGGGGATAGGGTTAATATAGGTGTGAATGTGAGTGCAAATGGTTGTCTCTATGTGTTAGCCCTGCGACATACTGGCAACCTGTCCAGGGTGTACCCTGCCTCTCGCCCCAAGACAGTTGGGATAGGGACCCTGAAAAAGTCATTCAGTGAAGTGTGACCTATTGTGATCCAGTGAAATTTTAAAAATGTGTACTGCATAATAAAAAAATGAAATTGCATCCCAGCTTTAAAACAAAATGAGACCACCTTGTGTCTTTCTAAATCAGAGATGTACAGTTTTGGTCTGTCCTGACAGACGCTTTGAATAAATAAAGAGGAACTCTCTCTCATCCCTCCAAATGTAGGCCAGATTCACCCCCAAAACCAACACACACACACCTCTCTCTATCTCCCACTTAAATCCTCTTGGCATCATACTGTCATCCAGACACATACACACACACATCCATATCAATAACCAGTTCACTGTGATGAGCGCACACACTTTCCATACCCCTCTGCTTCAGGCTTATCCTAATTCACCATGAAGCACATCCCAGCATACATAAATAAGCGTTCACATATGCTCAAACACATACGCACACACATGCGTGAAATAAAATAAATCCACATCCCGTCTGATAAAGAGCTTGTAGCATTAAGTCGCATAACGTAAAGTCTGCTTGGATATAAACTTGACTGTTTGGCTCTCTCACCTGTCCAAGTGTTACAGTAGGTGAGGCGTTTGTGATGTTTGTGGATGCTGGAGTTATATTAATGATACTTTATTTCTGACTAGTGTTGTTGTTGTAATGTCTGTGGGCTTCATCTTTTCCTCGTTTGAGGTTGATGCTAAGAGAGTGTTTCATTTTTTCGCCTCTGTGCAGACTTTGACACACAGGATTGTCGAGATGGTGGGTTTTTTGTGGCGTGCCAGCCAATCAGTGTCTGGGCAATTAAATTATTTAGGAAAGCTTTGAATGTCTGAAGGAGGAGTTATGAAGGGTACCCCGGAGAATTAACATGCTGTACCAACTAAAAGCAGCACTTTTTCCAAGCTGAAAACGGCATCATTAAGCTAATGATGCTAACTAAGGAAATCAGTTTTCTGTGAGGGACAGAGCCCCTCCCTGGACGCTCCCTGCAGTTGTAGTATTTTGAATTTGAAGGCTTCATAACCTAACATTTCTACAATGCCAGGAATCATGTCTGTGTGTCAGTGTGCCAGGGTTTTGGTGGGAGTGGGTGCTGTTTTGTAAGCATGCCATCCCCTGCAGCCCTGCCAGTGGCCACACACACACACACACACACACACACACACACACTTGGCCTCACAGTTTAGTGATATGCCGACAGCAGAGAAAGATGTGGGTCAGTAGTGGGGGGTTTGTTGTTGCATTTGATGATGATGATGAGTGTGAGTGTGCGTGTGTGTGTATATGTGTTGACAGTGTGCCTGGTGGGTTGCCAGTTTGAGGAAACTCCCCCTCACTAATCCTGTTAATGTCCCTGCCTGCCAGCTCTCTTCCCCTTCTTCCTCCATGTTCCTTTTTTCTCGCTATTTTTAAAGGTAACATTTTTTCCCCTCACCATCTCTCACACTGTCTGAGTTCATCTTTACTGTAAAATCTCCGCTTCTATCTCTCTCCTCCCTTTTTTGTAAAACAAGTAAAACCTCTCTTTTTTTGATTGTTCGAGACTTTCAGTGTTTATCTGGGTTTTTTTTATTCTGTTCTATGTATTTTTTTTAAGTGTAGGGTCTGTTTTTGACTTATTGAAACAAATTTGAGTGGGTTTTTGTGTCTGAAGCTTCTCCATGAAAATAATTTGCACATCTTGGCTTTCAAATGAGAAACTTTGGTAGGAAAAAATAATAATACACAATGAATGACAACTGTTGGACAGTTTGTTTCTTGAAATCAGTGAAATGTCAGCATTGGTTTGGATTTAAAAAAAAGAGTCACATACAGTGTATTTGTAATCATCACTGACTGTCACTTTTACTCCCCTGTCTGCCCTGACAATAATCACACCAACTCCCTAAATCTAAATACTAATCTGTGATTGTCAGCTGGTCACTGGGTCAGACAGACAGATCCCCCAGCTTCTCTCACACACACACACACACACACACACACACACACACACACACACACACACACACAAAAGCTCAGAGGCGGTACATTTTCCTACTGGTCTGTGCAAAAGAGTTGTTGTACTTAGTCCAAAGTATACTGATTAAAACAGGCTAGCGTCTTGGAGTGTATATATTGCCTCGGCTTTGTGTCAACATGTGAACTTGCATAGATATGACTGAATGTGAGCATAGTAACTAGGGCTGCCACGATTAGTCGACTAGTCACGACTACGTCGACTATCAAAATCGTCGACGACTAATTTAATATTCGACATGTCGTTTGAAGCTTTGTAAGATCACAAAAGACGCAGGAATAAGCAGTAGGATTTAAGAGTGTAATAACGGACTGAAACAGAAGATGGCAGCACTGCATGTACAAGGATGCCAGCTGCCGTTAAGCCCCGAAGAAGAAGAAGAAGCTGTGTCCCAGAATTCATAGCGCAGCCCAGCTCAGTTTCCAACAATGGCGGCAGCTAGTTAGTTTTAATATTACTCTTATTATTCTTTCTGGGTCACAAAATAAAAGTTTAACATATTTTCAGGCGAGAATGTAGCTGTGTAAACCTCAAATATCTGCTCGGTTTATCAAGACACCACATATTTTCAAAAGCGCTCCGACGTTTTCGGAGACGTCTGTTACCCACTAGCTCGATAGCTAGCCGGGGGCAAGGCTCACTAGAGCCCGTGAGAACACCGGACTCCCAGCAAATCGTTTTCAAACCCACCGCCGTCTTTCGCTACTCAGGTTAAACATTAGGGGTGCAACGATACACAAAATTCACGGTTCGGTTCGGTTCGATACTTTGGTGTCACGGTTCGATATTTTTTCGATACAAAAAAAATGTTCATGCCTTTTTAATTTGTCATTTATTAAAATTATAAATATATATTTTAACTCAAAAGTACAGTTTTTAAATTTAACCCTAACCCTTGTGCGTGTTTTTTATTTTGACAGCGAATGCGCACCTGCAGACCACTTATGTGCAGCCCTGGTTATTTAGCTCATCATATTGCAGCCACAGAAATTATTTTGTCCATGAAACCATAAAGCTGCACTTTCTTTTTGCCTTATAGTCTGATTTGTCATAACTTCTCCGTTTTGTGGTAAGCTTTTCTTTGGCTGTCACTTCTTCACCCTGACCTGTCTTATTTGGCTCAGCAGAACTGAAATATAAATCCTGCTGCTTTTACACACGCACTCACATAAGCTCAGCGATTCTCTGCGCGATCAACCTCTCACATGTTTAAGCTTGCGGGAGATTTCACTTGTCATGTTTGCATAGTAAGCTAACGATTGATAAGACTATGTCAGAGGAATTGGTGCGCAAATTATCATCACTCACCAATCAGTGCTGTCGCTCTCTATACACAGTTCGCGACTGCAAAGTGAAAGCAAAAAACAAGCGCAAATTCAAATGCGATTTCAATATGTCACATATTGACAGTGGCTCACCGATGCCAATGACATAATTACCCAGCTACATTTCTGAAAGAATGCAAAAGCATTGACATATATTTTTCCTTCCTACAATAGCCCGACAGGGCAGGGAAGAGATGGTAGCCCGACTAAAAAAATCGCTAGCTCCAGGACGTCGGGCTAGCGATATTGCAAGCCCTGTATCTGATTGAGGAATCACTCATCTTTGGAAAAGAGAGTTTATTACAGAGAAATGTCTCTTTCCAAAATAAAAGCTATACTATCCGCTTCTTCTGGGCTATATTCTCAGCAGCATAAGGAGAATCATGTGCTAACGGCTGTCTAAATGACTCGGGTAAAGTTTGTAGCATGCGTGCTTGTTGTTTTTGTCTTTGCACTAGGATGATGTCGGCGTAAATGTGCAGTCATATTCGTTGTGTTCCCACTAGTGCTGTCAGGTTAATCTCGTTGAAATGACGTTAACGCCACAACACGGCAAATCTCCGTTAACGAGCTACCGCCGATCGCCCCGTGCATGGGGCTAGACGGCCAACACGTTAACGAGCTAACTGCGCTAATACACTAGCTCCCACCCATGTAATTGAGCATTGCATGGCACATCCAACATACTGTTTTACTTTAGTCCATGACTCGCTTACCTTCAGGGTCATACGTCACATGAAAACCAAAATAATTCCAAACGCCAGATCTGAATGAGGGTGGGGGAGGTCCATGTTGCAAGGAGAGCTTAACTTCTATCTTGCTAGCTTGCCCTGCGCTCTTCCTTCTGACTATGCTGTCTGTGTTGAGCGCTCAGTGGATCTGCGCTCGACAGTGCAGCCTAGGCGGAGTAGTCGAACGCAGATTCACTGAGCGCTCAACACAGACAGCATCGTCAGAAGGAAAGTTGATAAAATAAATTACAAATGTTGTATTGTTCGATACATACGCGTACCGAACCGAAAGCACTGTATCGAACGGTTCAATATCGATACGAATATCGTTGCACCCCTATTAAACATATATAAGTCACTTAGATAACTTAAAAATGTTATTGTTTGGCTTTTTGTAGTATTTTATTTGTTCCTGAGTAAATCGGTTTGGCTGAGATTAAAGTTATAGTTTTTACACAGCTGAATAAACGTCAAGCAGACAGCTGATTATCAGAAGTGTGAGATGCACGAGAATATACTCCGGTGTCCCGTTATATTTTAGATAGCAAGGAGTTTATTAAACTTCACCGAAACAATCTGCAGATTTCATTAAAATTTAATAAACTATCATCTTGTCTTTATTTTTAGTTAGCACATACCTTAAACACTTAAAGCTTTAAGCTAATGATAGTTATATAAGAGCAGATGCATGCTGGTGCAATAAGCTGTACGCTGTACGTCCAATGGATGCATGATCTGATTAGTCGACTAATCACAAAAATAATCGGTGACTAGTCGACTATCAAAATAATCGTTTGTGGCAGCCCTATTAGTAACATAAAACTTTCCTTCTCTTTGTTGCTAAGCTGCAGTTGGGACAAACTTGCAATGTCCCTCCCTCGGTCAAAACACGGCAGGAGTTTATTAGGAATGCACCAATTGTGAGATTATAGGCCAGTAGCGATCTAAACAATAATTTGATCAATAGGGGAGGTGTCATGTTTCAGTTGTTTTATTTGGTTTTCGTTGCTTTTACACCCCCCTTTGATTTGGCTATATTTAGTGTGCCAGTATCAATAGAGGGCATATGAATAGGTGCATTCATAGGATTTGGCCTCTATTTACACTAATGTGACACTAATGATATCAGACAAACAGTATCGTATATTCTGAACTCAGGATAACCGACTATGCCAAAGGTAGTACTTTGGTCTCAACAGTTAAACAGGAAGTGTCATCACCCAGTAAGTAGGGCACAGTGGTTAAAAAGACTTACTTTAAATGACTCCATTTGGTGCACTATAGAATTTGTAATATTACAGAACTGACAGTGGACACAGAAGGTCAAACTTGCATGTAAATGTTGCTAATTCACAAATCATTTCACTTCACTGCTCGACCATTAACATTACAACATGGACTGTGTCATATTATTTTTCTAAGGACTTAATTATGTAATACTGTGGACCCAAGTTAGGTCAGTGTGTGTGTGTGTGTGTGGGCTTGTTCGTACATGATAAAGCAGCAGACTGAAGTTTTAGGGTGTTTTCCCCTGGTCCTACTTTTCCTTCCAGATAGGCAGAGAAGCGAGACGGCAAGCGCCGAAGCAGCAGGACGATGAAACATTGTCCCCCACTGTCGCATGAGTGAATTATGGCACAAAAAAACAAACACACAGATTGTTGTTTTTAGGTCTGCTTTGTCCTTAAAAGGAATTAAGCCCTTTTGCACGCTGAACATGACTGTTCTCAGAGTTGATGTGGGTGGATGTTCATTTGGACTGCTTGGGCTCTGTTATGTAACAGTCGTTTCGGTTGTTCTGGAGAACAAAACATAGAGATTCAGAGACAAATGGAGCAAAGGGAACGGGTGACCAGGCAGGAGGGGGAGTGGCATGGACCCCCAAACAAAGTCTCATTTCCTTTTTCTTTTTAATGCGTGAACACATTCTCTCAGTCACCAAATCCCTTAAGGAGGATCCAGCTGAAAAGCCAAAATTACTCTTCAGGAGATTTGTTTTCACTGTAACCTTAAGGGGACTTCTCAGTTAATTTTTAAAATGGTGGGAAGTGACAGCAGGGAACAATGATTTTATATGTGAATCTTCCATTGATTTGGTGCTGCATGTTTGTGTCCTGGGCATCATAATAGGAAATATTTATGGACTTTGGCACCACCATTGCTGTTATTTCCTTGATTTCTATTTACATAGATGAATGCAGCTTCCATAATATGTTGAAGGATGCAAACAGGAAGTTTACATCCTGTTGTTTCAGTAGGTACTGCTCGGTCTTTCCTTTTTCAGTGTTTTTGCATGCATATCATTTTGGCAGCGAGAACGTGATTTGTGTTGCAGGGTGTAAAAGTACAAGTGCAAATTCTGAGCGCACTATTAAAGAAGTGAAAAACAAAAGAAAAATGACAAAAAAGAAACTCTGTGAACCAGTAAGGTTAGTCCATTTATCTAGATGAGCAGCAGTGGAAAGTCGCAGTTCTATGCAGAGACAGCACACAGATTTGCAGACTGTTGTCTACATACCGTACTTTAGCTCAGTGAAGCTCTCTTAGGACAAGCAAGGCAAGCAGGGCTTGCATCAACTCTGCTTGCCTTTGTGTAAAGTCACAGCACACGACTGCTTTAGGCGTTTACCGTCACCAGCGGGCACTGTCAGAAATATGTGGGACAGCCACGGTTTAAAGTCGGCAGGAACAAACAGTGGTCTGGAGTCTTCAGTTCACAGGTACTGTTACGCCCCAGGCTAGGGGTACAGGAACGCAACACAAGTTTGGAAGTATTGCCCCGCCCTGGTCCCCAAAACCATACACAAAGGGAAACCAATTTCTTAGTGAATCGTGATTTATTTTTCTGCACTGCAAAAGATGAAGCTCCGGGGTGAACAAAGGCCAAAATAACAAACAAAACAAGCTAAGTCAGGAGAAGGTGTTATCTAAAACCCTATGTGAAATCAAACATCAAACAAAGACAAGCGCTACACCTAACTCCCTAACTGAAATAAACAGGAGAAAACAGTGCAAGGAAAAATAAATAAGGCAGCTCACCCCTTCTGTTGCAGTGCTATTTACAATGTGCTATTTACAATGAAAACTAATGTACACACTATATACAAAACTCCGAAAAGTCGCACAAAGTCACAGGCACAAAAGTCTCAGGTTTTGGAGGCCAGGGTCAGGTCTGCTGCTGCTGTCAGTGGCTGCCCCGGGACAACTGCTGGTGAGGGATTTGAATGAAGATCACATGGCCAGGGGACCAATCAGCAGCCGTCAGCTCATCCACTCCGGGACCTGCAAAAACTTAAAGGCACAGACAACAACAGCCACCAAAACAGATTATGGACAGGGCCATAACACCCTCCTTCCCAAGACCAAACATCTCCCCTAAAGATGTTTGGCGCTTAGGGGTTCCGAAAACCACGTGACAGTGCATCTGCCAGTACATTCTCTGTCCCTTTTTTGTGATGGATCTCCAGATTGAAATCCTGTACTAAGAGGGACCATCTCATGAGCCTTTGGTTAGAATTTTGCATTCGGGCCAAAAACACGAGGGGGTTGTGGTCTGTGTACACAATGACAGGTGCTGAACTGGAACCGACATAGACCTCGAAATGCTGTAGAGCAAGCAAAAGAGAGAGAGCTTCCTTTTCAATGGTACTGTATTTCTGTTGGTGGGATTGGAATTTTTTTGAAAAGTAACCAATCGGGTGATCAACACCCTGCCCATCCTCCTGCAACAGCACCGCACCTGCACCGTTGGCACTGGCATCCACCTCAAGTTTAAACGGATGTGTGAAAACAGGGGCGGCAAGTACTGGTGTGCTGCAGAGGAGAGCTTTGGCAGACTCAAAAGCATTCTGGCATGTAGGGGACCATACGAATGGTTTTGACACACTTGTGAGACTAGTGAGAGGTGCAACTACATCTGCAAAATTCTTACAGAAGCCACGATAATAGCCGGCCATTCCAAGGAACCGGCGAAATTCACGTCTAGTGCTAGGCACAGGGAAATCTAGGATAGCCTGGATTTTAGCCAGCAGGGGGTGCACCTGTCCCTGCCCCACCTGCTTCCCTAGATAAGTTACAGTGGCCTTACCAAAGTCACATTTGGCAAGATTTAGGGTAAGGGATGCCTCTTTTAATCTTTCAAAAATCTCCATGAGTGTTCCAAGGTGTTCTGACCAAGTCTCTGAATAGGCTACAATGTCATCTAAGTACACTTCACAGTTTGCGACACCACCTAAGACAATGTGCATAAGGCGTTGGAATGTGGCAGGGGCATTTCGAAGGCCAAAAGGCATGACTGTATATTGGAGGAAGTGATCAGGAGTGACAAAAGCAGAAATTTCAGATGCACGCGGAGTGAGGGGAACTTGCCAATAACCCTTTAATAAGTCCAGTTTGGTGACAAACTTTGCGGAGCCAACCCTGTCAACACAATCCTCCATGCGGGGAAGAGGGTAGGAGTCGGGTTTGGTCACACTGTTCACTTTTCGAAAATCACTACAAAAACGTGGAGTTTTGTCTTCCTTCGGCACAAGAAGGCATGGGGAACTCCAGGCACTCGAACTAGGGACAGCAAGACCATTTTCCAGCAAGTAGGAAACTTCTTGCTGAAAAAGTGTACGTTTGGTAGGGTTCACACGATAAGCGTGTTGTTTGATCGGAGGGTGGTCACCTACATCTATGTCATGTTCGAGGACAGTAGTGCGAGATGGAGTGTCAGCAAACAGAGATGGGTAAGTATTGATCAGAGAACACACATCGGTGTGGGCAGCCTCATCTAAATGTTTTAGGTGGGATTTCAAATCATCCAATATTTCAGAGTTTCTGAGTCGGGAGCAACCCTCAGCACAAACGAAAGCTAAGCCATCACTTTCCGGGCTATACTGAGACGGGGATGCTGGCACAACTACCGGCACGGCAGACAGCGCAGCGGGGGATGAGGAGGAGTTTACACCTGCATCACGAACAAAATAAGGCTTCATCAGATTAACATGACACACACGACGCTTTCTCCTACGGTCTGGGGTACCTATAACATAATCTGTGTCACTCAGTTTCTCTTGAACCGTATAGGGCCCACAGAACTTTGCCTGGAGGGAGGATCCAGGAACGGGTAGGAAAGTCAACACTTTCTCACCCACTTCAAATTTTCTCTGCACGGACTTTTTGTCGAATTTCCTTTTCATTTTTTCCTGAGACGCGGAAAGAGCCTCGCGTGCAATTTCGCATGCTTTATGCAGACGCTCCCTAAAACAACTTACGTAGTCTAATACGTTCTGCTCGGGGGTAGCTGTGTCGGACAGATATCTCTCTTTAAGCAGCCGCAGGGGACCACGCACTGTGTGTCCAAACACCAGTTCTGCGGGACTGAAACCTGTGGACTCCTGCACACTCTCCCTTACCGCTAGAAGAAGAAGTGGCAGACCCTCATCCCACTCTCTTCCTGACTCGAGGCAGAACTTCCTCATCATGGCTTTTAAAGTCTGGTGGAAACGCTCAAGCGCACCCTGTGATTCGGGGTGATATGCACTGGATTTTCGATGCTTGATGGATAGCGATTTTAAGACCTGAGCGAATATCTTGGACATGAAGTTAGACCCTTGGTCCGTTTGAACTGATTTCGGCAAACCGAAAGTGGAGAAAAAGTTTACTAGTGCTCTGACAATGGCTTTGACTTTGATAGTGCGTAACGGAATAGCCTCGGGGAAGCGTGTGGCGGCGCACATTAAAGTCAAGAGGTACTGATGTCCTGACTTTGTTTTTGGAAGCGGACCTACACAATCGATGATTATGTGCTCAAATGGTTCCCCTAAAGCCGGGATTGGATGCAATGGAGCGGGAGGAATAACCTGGTTGGGTTTTCCACTGACCTGGCAAACGTGGCAAAAACGGCAATACTTGGTCACATCAGACTTCAAACCTGGCCAGAAAAAGTGACGCAGAATACGATGGTAAGTTTTCCTAATTCCTAAATGTCCAGAGAAACTGTCATGTGCGAGGCTGAGCACTTGGGGTCGGAATCTTTGCGGTACAACCACTTGTTGAAATACATTCCAGCCAAGATCACTAGATGAGGGAGGATGCCATTTGCGCATTAACACCTCATTTTCAATGCTGTAGACACGGGGATTCTGATCGCTTGAATTCGCGGCGAGGAAACATTTGGCCAAAGTCGGGTCATTCTGTTGCGCATGAATGAAATCTGTTTTGTTTACCTCAAAAGACAGGTCAGGTGTAGCGGGTAGCATTTTATCAGACACACATTTTTCGGCTTTTTCCACAGGTAGTTCAGCATTCTCAGGAACAGCTTCAGAACATAGAAAAGAGTCAGACAAGTCAACATCACCATATTTGCGCTTGTGGGCGCGTGTGACAACACAGGCAGGAAAAACAGAGGGCAGACTGTCAGCAGCAGGCTCAGAAACAAAAACAAAATCATCGACGGGGTTTTCAATTACTTCAGGGATCGGGAAAACTTTTCCATTGGCTAGATCATTCCCCAGAATCATAGTAACCCCCTGCACGGGCAAGCGAGCGCGCACCCCAACTGTTACCGGGCCCGAAACTAGAGGTGACTGTAGGAAGACTCTGTGCAGCGGAGCTCGTAACACACTCATTTTCACTCCCCACACGAGAGCATCAGCACCACAAAATGAGTTACTTGAAAAAGGCAACGCGCTTTCCAAAATGAGAGACTGGGCAGCCCCAGTGTCGCGCAAAATTACAATCGGCACGTGATCCTTCTCTATTCCAGTCAGTGAGGCGAACCCTTGTGAAATGAATGGTCGGTAACTGCTGTCAAGACTGTCATTTCCTGGTTCATCACTGACGGGATTAGGAGTAGGAACCGACTGAACAAAACCAACGCTTTTTGGCTTTTTCCATGTGTGAGTTTGCTCTTTGCGACGGAGCGACGGACAATTGGCAATGAGATGGCCAGTATCATGGCAATAAAAGCATTCTCGGACAGTCATGGGGACCTGATCAGGGCGCGTTTGACGCTTAGGAGAAACCCTCAAACTCCTCGCAGGTTTAGACAACGGCGCACAGTCATGGCGCACAGCTGAAAACGTAACGCGATGGGTCAACACAAACTCATCTGCGAGAACAGCAGCTTTAGACAACGAATCCACCTTTTGCTCATTGATATATACCACAACATTTTCTGGAAGACACGTTTTGAATTCCTCCAGCAGGACCAATTCTCTTAGCTGAGCAAAGTCCTTCACTTTACTTGCAGCTAACCACTTATCAAACAAGACAGTCTTCTCCCTGGCAAACTCTACATGTGTTTGGTTGGCAGATTTTTCACACGACCGAAACCTCTGGCGATATGCCTCTGGAACTAGCTCATAAGCCCTTAAAATAGTGGATTTCACAATTTCATAATCCAGGCTGTCATCAATAGACAAGCTCGCGCACACTTCCTGTGCTTTCCCCACCAATTTACACTGCAGCAACAAACTCCACACATCCTTGGGCCATTTCAAAGTGGTTGCGATGCGTTCAAAGGCATTAAAGTAAGAGTCAACCTCACTTTCCCTGAAAGGTGGCACTAAAGCAATTTGCCTGCTTGCATCAAATTGGGCAGAGGAGAATGAATCAGAAGATTTACTCACAATTTTACTCACTGGGGTAGAGGTAACATTGCGCTGTCGGGAAGGATCCAGCTCCATAGCCCTTATGCGGAGATGCATAAGCTCAACTTCTTTGGACTTAGTCGCAAGCTCCACCTCCTTCAGGCGAAGGGCGAGCCCAAGATCCTCCGTAACCAATCCTGTTGATTGTCCGGCTGGGCTAGCGTTTGGGATCCGAATGGCAGCAGGAGCCTCCGCCCCTGGCGACACCCGTCCACTGGCAGCTTGTGGGATGGTTGCAGCAGCTTCTGCTCCCGCATCCACCACCAAACCTCCAGTCGCCTCAACCGGCCGAGGTTTCGACTTCGCAAATACCCCCTTATCCACCAGCTGAGCTGTCAGGCACTGCTTAATTTCTGCCTTTTTAGCATGTAAAGGCACACTAACATTAAACAAATCTGCCACCAACAACAAATCCGCCTTTGTGCATCGATCCAACTTATCCACGGTGGGTTGTAGTGCAAAATCATCCACATCAAAAGTCATTGTGACTAGACCACCCCCAACACTACAAGAAAACTGCCAACCAAAAACTGCAGGCAACCCACAAAACACAACGAGCAAAAAGAACGGCAAAAGAAAAAAAAGGACGAGCCCCCACTTTATGTTACGCCCCAGGCTAGGGGTACAGGAACGCAACACAAGTTTGGAAGTATTGCCCCGCCCTGGTCCCCAAAACCATACACAAAGGGAAACCAATTTCTTAGTGAATCGTGATTTATTTTTCTGCACTGCAAAAAATAAAGCTCCGGGGTGAACAAAGGCCAAAATAACAAACAAAACAAGCTAAGTCAGGAGAAGGTGTTATCTAAAACCCTATGTGAAATCAAACATCAAACAAAGACAAGCGCTACACCTAACTCCCTAACTGAAATAAACAGGAGAAAACAGTGCAAGGAAAAATAAATAAGGCAGCTCACCCCTTCTGTTGCAGTGCTATTTACAATGTGCTATTTACAATGAAAACTAATGTACACACTATATACAAAACTCCGAAAAGTCGCACAAAGTCACAGGCACAAAAGTCTCAGGTTTTGGAGGCCAGGGTCAGGTCTGCTGCTGCTGTCAGTGGCTGCCCCGGGACAACTGCTGGTGAGGGATTTGAATGAAGATCACATGGCCAGGGGACCAATCAGCAGCCGTCAGCTCATCCACTCCGGGACCTGCAAAAACTTAAAGGCACAGACAACAACAGCCACCAAAACAGATTATGGACAGGGCCATAACAGGTACAAAAATCTGATATTAGATCAAACAAACTGATTTTTTGTGTGCTGCAGCACATGATGTGGGGCCATCATGAGCCATAGGCATACTATCCTATCCTCATCCATACAACTGTCAGTGAAGTTGTGGTTGTGGAACTTATGCATAAACATATCCAGCCGTCATCTTGTTTGGACTTTATGCCATAGGTAAGTCACTTGAAAATGACCTTTCTGAACAGGAGATCAGGAGAAGTTTGGAAATGGATTGGATTGGTTGGAATTCAGAACAGGGGACTGATAGTGAAATGGTCAATCTCAGAAATCTATTCCCTTCTACTGATCCAGTCTAACAATCTGTGCAGCATATCAATGTAAATTTAACCGAGACGTATGCTCGCATATATGGGTGCCAAGCATCGTCTGTCTGTGCTTGAAGGTTTTAAAGATGGAAACAACTATCACAAATCATGTTGGAAATTCTGTTATTATCTACAGCTTTAATTAATTTTCAGCAGTGCATTCACAACTCAGCAGATCAGGTCTGAAGAAGTCAGTTTTGAGGTGGTCAAGCAGTCAAAACAAGTTTCAAGTTGGAATAACCTGAAAAGTTTCGCTGATTTGACTAAATTTTTGAATGCATCACCAAATCTCTGTCTTTAGAGTAACTTAAGCCCCATCTTGCCACCTCAGGTTTCCTGCAGCACCAAACTCCAACCGCATTGTGGCCTGTGGTCATTCTACTTCTGTGAAATCTTTGACCAACAGTTATGTATTCATTTACAGTTAGATTTATACTGTTTCAAATTATAGCTGTCAAGGTCACAGACTCTGAAGCAGTGTACACCAGTGTTATCCTTTTTTAAAATATTTTTTATATATTTTGATGCATCCTGCATTTAAAATTAAGTTTAAAAAAGCCATTACAGTAAAATACTCAAACATTTTATTTTATATTAAAGAGAAAATCGTTGTGTGATTACAAACTCGGTGAGCCACATGCCAGTATATTAGATTTTTAGTCACTCACCACTGTTTACTGCCAAGTTACTGTAGATCATTTTTAAATAAATTTAAAGAGAGAGGAATGTTCTTGTGTGTGTGTGTGTGTGTGTTTCTGCCATAAATAGACATTTTTAAAACCAATGTGATGTTTTCTACTGGCTGTTTTTGTGAATGTGTGTGAGCGAGGTTGCGGCAGATGGACATGGGTTGAGAAATAGGTCATGCTGAATTCCTGTGGGAGGACACACACATACACACTGCATCTATGTTTAGAACTGGAAATGCTTAGACAAAAGCATTTTTTGGCCACAAGATGCACATTAACCACACACACTCAAGCACACACGCTTACTGCAGCTGCTGATGTGTACGGGATCACACACGTGTATGTTTGCACAGATATGACTCTGCATTCATGCAGAAAGTTGTTGTCATGGCAACCACGGCTCCTGTCATTCCACTTCCTTCACTTTTTATTTTGTCTTTTCCTCCCACTTTACTATTTCCTGTGTTTCATTCTTGTCTTTCTTTATTTGTTTCTTCATTTCTTCTTTTCTGCTTCCTGTACCGCATTCTTAGTATGTGGTTTCGTTTTTTGTTTTTTTTTCTGTTTTCCCAAGGGACTCCTGAATATATATTTTTTTTAACTTCAAAGTTTTGGTAGGAATCATCATCAGATATTTCAAGAGTCAAGCAAAGGCAGGGGAGGGATCATCAGCAGCAGTAACTCTATTAGCTTCAGGGTTGCAGATGAAGAATTGCTAAGATTGCTTCCTTAAGGGCCATCAACACAGGAAGAAACTTGCTCTTTGCGTGCGTGTGGCTTTGTCATGGATGGGTGGTTGCTTGTTCACATTCTAGGTTCTGCTTGCTTAGATAACCCTCTGATGTATTTGCTATGTCTCATGTCAATCAGCAGCATTCTAAACTCTCAACTTTGATTCAGTTGCTTTGAAGCTGAAAAAAGGTTAACTTCTCAGTGGCTAGTTTTTGTCGCTAATATGTCAGGGAAGTTGCTGCACTATCTAGTCACTTACTATCTGTGGTCTCTGGTCACCACATTGCTGCTAGCTATAACTTAGTGTTTTCATATCTATAGTTCGTTTACTTTGGTCCAATTCAGTTGATGAATTTGTAAACTTGTAGCTTTTTCCCGTGGTTTGGTTTCTTTTGAGACAGAAAAATCCAAGCGATATCTAAGTGAACCAAAATGCATCACTACAAACCAAGTAAGAATGGTTTTGCAGTGACACATTTCAGTTTAAAGTATCTGGGGTGGAGCAACAAAGGTGCTGTGTTCTGGACCACTGGAGAATATTACGTTCATTTCACAGTGACTTGCTAACTTGTACTGTGCTGTTGCATCCCAGAATGCAAAGGATTCGTGGCTACCAGAAGGAGTTTCGCTTAAACTTGCAATATACACCTGGTAGTTGGGGTCTGATTGTATTCGGATCACCTTCAAACCATAATTGAACCACTCTGGAATTTGTTACGACCTGAACAGACACCACCACAGACACTGCATTAGCCTTATTAGCCTAAATGAACGGAACTGTTGGTATCCACCAGGACACAGGCTGGTTAGAGGTTCACATTTTGAGTCATACTGAATTTATAATTTCCACTTTATTCTAAAAGGTGGCTAAAGCTATAGTTTAGGATGAGCCTCTCTGTGATCGACAAATAACTAAGGCGTGGGAATGTGTTACATCCAGTTTCAACACAACAAGATGGTGACAACTGAAGTGATGTCGTAGTTCTTACATCTATCTTTTATACACGGTATATGGATGTAGCAACTTCCAACATTGACCACATATCTAAAATGGTGAAATCTGTTGCTGGTGAAAGAAGACATTTTTCACATGATTTGCTTCCTATAGGCAAGGGCAGCCTTCCTCACGAACTGTCCAATAGTCAGTGGGAACAAAAATCAAAAGGGTGGTTTGTGGTTATCAAATATCAGCGTATTCGTTTCTTGGTGTTTTGGTTGGTGTCTGAGTATCTTTTCAGGGCTGCAGCAGTTGGCAGCAGCAGTTACTATAACAAAGCTGGTTTTCATCATTGTCCTCATCAGCAGTAACTCAGTCTGAGGCAGCAAGTTTTTCGCCCAGTGGCACCTTCAGCATCCTGGAGCTACTCCACCCGTCTGAGAGCCGGCTGTTTCCTTTGTAGGCAGCAAGTGATGAGAAAACCGCCAAGAAAAACCCCTTCCCCTTCCTTCCCTACAAACCAAGTGCTTCCCTTTTTGAGGACCCTCATTCACATCAGCTGCGTACCGTACCCTCATCCATCATAGCTACCTTCTAATTAACGTAAAGCTGATTCTAACCTGAACCTTCAAACCCAGTCTTACACATCAGAGTCATTTCATGGTCTAGTCCACTGGTGTCTGCTCTCTGAAGTTTGTGTACTTTTTTTTTTTTTTGCTGTTATGTGTCCGTGGAAAATTCATGGGCCCATTATTACTTTACGATAACAAACACGGCATTGTTATCGTTCTAACTGAATGCTTACAGCTGCTGTCCATTCCAGCTGTTACACTCGTGTTAAACATAACTCCACAGAACTTTACAAGCTCTGTTCAGCTCCAGTATACTGCTAATTGACAAAAATAGAAAGTGGGATGGAACTATTGGATAAAATCATCAAGTAAGTTTGGAATAACAACCACTCATTCAGAGTTCAGTGCAAAATATTTTCTACCTCTAGCCACAACAACCCTCCAAGTGCAGCTTTAATTGAACGTTATTTAAACACAACATCAAAATGTGAAATATTGTATTTTGTTATGTATATTCAAATTTAAGAGGTATGTGACAGTAACAAAACACTTGACAACTGAAGTGACCTTATTACTGATAGTTGACTGGGAATTGAAATGTCATTTCTGTTTGAAGATTCAACTTCCTCAAATGTTTCAATCTACATATCACCACAAATTGTTAGAAACTGTGTGAAAATGTCTTGTGTGTGTAAAAGTTTACACGAGTGAACAGTTATAGCGGTAACCACAGAGTTATTTCAGTGTTCACTCTAGCTTTTGCTCAGCTGTATAATCCTTGACTCATCTCCCCTCGTTATTATTCTGTTTTTTTCTCATGACATTTTCTGTCCTCTCTCTCGCTCTCTCTCTCTCTCTCTCTCTCTCTCTCTCTCTCTCCTTTTCTGTGTTGTTTTCTGCAAATGTGTTGGTTCTAGTTTTGAACTCTACACCTTTTGTTCTAACGCCGCACTAAGTATCTGGTTTAAAAGTGTTGCTCTATACTAGTCTGTTGTGTTTGTGTGTGCCTGCCTGCACATTTGTGTGTGTGGTGTAAAGCCTGTCATTACTGTACTACAGGGAGGAGTTCCTGTCCAACCAAAGGATGCAGCTGCATCACATGCTCAGAGAACATTTTTACATTCGAGGTCTTCAGACAGGCGCAGCCTGACTCTGCAGAATTCAGAGTTAAACCATCAGGAGCCAGCAGTCTTTGGTAATATGAGAAACATATTCATGCACTCTCAGCCAATACAAATGCAGCAAATCTCTGACAAGAATGGTAGCTCACAGGCAAAACATCTTTCTTATCTGCACTGGCCAGAAAAATAGTGACAGTTAAGAAAATTACGATGATGTTCATCACGTTATTTCCTGAAAATTCAGTCTCTTAAGATACAATGCATACTCATGTAAATAGCTATAAGTCTTCAACCAAAATTTAAAAAACTGGACTTATGCAGGAAGTAGACAACAACAAACTACGCCCACTACTTTAACACTATAACTGTGATCTTTTTGTGTTCAAAACCTAATTTTAAAACTATAAAGCAATTGTTTTTAATCATAGCCTTAACTTGCATGCAAGTTAGACATGCAATTCACAAGCAAGAAATAGCTATCCCTCAGTCCTC
Organism: Simochromis diagramma; assembly: GCF_900408965.1. Classification (NCBI taxonomy): domain Eukaryota; kingdom Metazoa; phylum Chordata; class Actinopteri; order Cichliformes; family Cichlidae; genus Simochromis; species Simochromis diagramma. The sequence continues at coordinate 132,892 of NW_024387419.1, read as the reverse complement.
CTGGATTCAAAAGGATAGTTAAAAATAAAAGAAAAATACAGTATGGCAAATGTAATGCCTTGCAGAATACTGCTTGTAGAATGATAGTCTTGTGTTTGTGATCTGTCTTGTCGGTTTCGTGCTGCTGAAGTGAATATTTATTTTAGTGTCACTGCAGGAAATTGTTTAGCTAAAGTGGTTAGCCGCGGATAGTCTGTAAACTCCGGTGACCAGTTTGGTTCATGAATGACAGGCAAAACAATAACCAGATACGTGACTATTTACTTTTGGTATATGCATTTTAAAAAGCAGAAGCATTAATCAAGAACAAAGCATAGTGACAGCATAACATTACATGGCGTGGTTGAAAGTAGGGGCACAATACTGATTTATACAGAGTATGTATTACGCTACAACAAGTTGGGGTTATGGGGATGTCTACGGAACCGGCGTATAATGATGGCTAAACTGAAACACTTTACAGTGGATAATAACTCCAGAGTAGCTTATGTTGCAACCAGGCAGTAATAATGGTATTATTGTAGCTATGCTTACGGTTGGATGCATGCTTCGGCAGATAACATGCTCTGTTTTTGTTTTTGGATGATTTCAGTCAGATTTTTTGCAAACTTAGTAGTCTGCTTCCTTGAGAATTTAAGTAAATATACTACGTGTAATTGCTGAGTAGCACAACTATTTGGTGTCCCTTTGGTCACATTAGTTAATGCTCTGCTCTATGTGGTGGGTAAATAAGCAGGCTAATGAATTTAAAAGTAGCTAAACTTAAACAGATGTGAACATGGTCATTCTTTAGATCTTCTTTTATTTCCTCAGTCTCCCTTCCTTCCTTCCTTCCTTCCTTCCTTCGTCCTTTCTTCCTCACCCCCGCCACTTCTCCCTCCCTCTTTGTTGTCGCACTGTATTATTGTTAGATGACAGAGCTCTGTGTTAATCAGTGGGCACGAAAACATTCTCGTGTCTCAGCTGCTCAGCCTCCACATTCTTGCAGTGGCTGCAGTGTCTGTATAGTACAAGTCTTTGTATGACAAGCCGGGCTCTCACAGTTCACGTCACTAACACACTTACTGCTCTTTATCTCTAATGTCTTTCAAATAGTTTAGCTAGCTTTATATATTTCTCACAGATTGTGTCAGCCTGTCTTTTTAATTGTTGTTGTTGTTGTTCGTATTTTATGTTGTTTGATTTAGTTTCTCAGACGTAATGGAAGGAAAATGGTGTCTCAGCTTTGTCAAAAAATAGACAAAAAAAGGGTTCAGTTTTCTGTTAGCCTGCAGGCTGCCTCATGACCCTCATATTAACTCAAACAGTTTATGTAATTGGGGAAATTGGATTACTCTGAGCAGAGCACAAAGTATCAGTGCATGCTTGGTAAGAACTAAAAATGCCCTTACACTTGTTCTGTCTGAAAAATGCAGTGTGAAGCTGAAACACTACGTTAGTGCACACGTGTTCCTAATGAAGAACACGGAAAGAGCTTAAAACATATTAAACTGTAGAAGCTGTCATCAAATTTTGGGGTTATACTTGTTGACTTCTGACATTGGTTTGCCAGGTAGAGATGTCTGACAAATTAAGAGCTCTAGCTCGATTTGTATCTCAGCTCATGTGGAGGTTTTGAAGTGGTGTGTTAGACTGTCATCCAAGTTGGTATTGAGAGATCTAGAGAAACAACAGCGAGATGCATTAAAACTGTTCTGATGTTACATATGCCTAACAACAGATACTGTGATATCACAACTGCTGCAGACTGCCTTATTGTGAAAGACACGATGGCAGAAAGCAAAGTCGAAAATGTTGGATTTAAGCAGCCGAGGAAAGTAACTGAACGTCGTTACCAGCTCCCTGCACATATGCTTCTTTTAAAGAGACACCAGACAGAGTGTAGAGACATTTCACTACCACCTCAGATTGGTGGTCAAATCTCACATCTGATCCATGTACAAGCCTCACTGCCCTCTTCACTGACACAGTAAAGCACTGTGCCTTATTCATTCATGTACTTATTGCCTTGGAGCGTAACCAGACCACATTTCTTGAATTTGTACTGAGGATATATGCAGAATGTTTTGTTTTTTATTTCTTTTTATATTTGTAGGATTGTGTCCTCAAAACTTTAGTTTTTGTATTTTGTTACATATATTTATGTTATTTGATTAAAGCACAGCTGTGTAATGGTCTATGGTACATTTATTATGTTCAACTTCAGACAGAAAATATATATTTAAATTACAAATTACCCAGATATCTTAAATGAAGAGTAAAAAGGAACTGTTAAGCCTAACAGATATAGTGATTTATATGGTCATATATATTGATATTACTGATACAAAACAAGTTATCATGGTAAGGTGGGTGTTTTTTTTCTATATTGCCCAGGCATAGTCACATGGTGTCCTAAACATCTTATTAGAACCCTTTTTTTTCATGTTTTCCTTTAATTTTTCACTTCTTTTATGCCAAAATCAAAATCCCCAGCAAGCATATGTAATGTCTTCACAGTATTGTGTTGACCGTACTAAATCACTGTCACTGCTCTGATGTGTCTTGACTCAGTAAAACTGAAATACATGAAATTGTATCCTCAAAGACTGCACATTAATGTAACACTCACAACGCTGCTGCAGTTATGTCCAGTCTACTGTGCTGACGCAAGTCAATAAAACTTCCTTCAGATGGATCAGATGGATTAAAAGGCTTTTAATAGGAAACATCTGCACAGGAAACAGTTTGTTAAAAAAAAAAAATACAAAACCCGCCTGCTTTATTATCTCTGTGCTGTCTTTATCCCACAGTTGTTGTTGAATTATTTTTTATTGTGAAGGATCAGTTTTGTATTTCAAAGTTTTTTTTCTTTTTAAGGGAAAAAAAGGTGTAACTGTTATGTTAACTTTAGTGGACTAGAGTTCATTAGGTACACCTGGTTTACTGTTCGTTAACGCAGATGCCAAATCAGCCAATCACCAATTTCAGTCAATGGCAGCAACTCAATGTATTTAGGCTTGTAGACTCGAGCAAAGACAAGACGACTTGCTGAATGTCAAACTAAGTGGAGAAGACGGGCTAAGTGACTTTTAATCTGGCATCTTTGCTGGTGTCAGAGTATTTCAGAAACTAACTGTGATTTTCCTGCACAGCCATCTTTAGGGTTTACAGAGACTCCAGCGGCATAACACAGCATGCCACAAGGCTCAAATCACCTCAAACTGGTTTCTTGAACCTGACAATAAGTTCACTGTGTGTAAATCACCTCCACAGTCACCAGATCTCAGTCCAGTAGAGCATGGTGCATTGTGGATGTGCAGCCAACGGGATCTACAGTAACTGTGTGAAATCTCTGAAGATTTTTCCAGCACCTTGTTGAACCTGATCTTGAATCTGTTGCAAACAGTTGAGGCAAGGGGTAGTAGCAAACTAAAGAACTGCCCAGTAAATGATTAGTCTCCTGGTACCGCTGACTGGTTTATACACATTCATTCATTAATCAGTGGTTTCCCTCCTCACACCAGCAGCAGTGTAGGTGAAGTCTGGCTCTAACAAATTGTGGGGTATAAACGAGGAAGCTCAAGAGATAAAGTATCAGTTTTCACAGTTGAATTTCATCTAATTGCAATGTTCATAATCCCACACGTTGTCCTAGATGTCTGAGTTGGATTGACAGTGAATGGGAGAAAAATACTCATGTGTTGTTTCACATCTTAAAAAGATGCTGAATCAGGTTTAGGCGAAGTAAAGTCATTGTGTTCCTGCAGCAGGCTTCTTCTCTTTCTTCTTCTTAAGTCAGAGGTCACACAGTGGCAGCAATAGGTCATTTCCTTTTTCATATGAGAGGGAGAGTGTTGTTATTAACACAGGAAGCCCCACGCCTGCTTCTCAGGGTGTGCGCGTGTGTGCGTGTGTGTGCGTTTTGTATTTACAGCATGAAGACTTGTAGCTTTTAGGAATACCCCATAACAGATTACTATCTAATGGCTCTGTAATGGGTTCTTGTGAAACTAATCCAGAGCTTAAATTTGCAGTTGATTGGGAGTACCTTGTTATTGTTTAGCAGCATCAGGGCCTCGGGATGGAGATTATTTAAAATGGTTCATTAGGCATTAAACCTTGAATAAAATGCAACATACAAAAGTGTGGGAAAATTGATGTCAGAGGGCTTAAAAAAAGATGTATGGCTGAAAAGGACTACATTTAAACAGCAGGTTTCGCCTTTACGCCCTTACTGGTTTAGTTGTAGCCTCAAGCTACGTTCACGCCATACCTGAGTTACCATGTTTAACATTTTCTTTCTTCTTACATCAAAACACAAGTAATAACTGCAGCTGAAGTTTGAAACTTATTTGCTTTATTTTCTTTTCTTAAAAAGGGTATCTACAGTAGAAAAACTCTCATCACACTCAGTCACACAGTGGCTCCTTAAATATCAGTCATGAACTTTGTAAAGTCAATTGAATGAACTGGATGGATCATCCCCAGAAATAAGCCCATTGTCAGTGATACTGGATCCTGCCTTTTCACTCAATATTGCACAGATGTCCAATCCAAACAACAATTCGCTGCATCCCTAAAATATGTTGTTGCCATAGTGCCAAGTCCATCCATCCAAGTGTAGGATTTTAACAGGTACCATCAACAAAACACGAAACTTCAGAAACGGTCACAGGTGCGTCTGTGTAAACACTCAGTCAGGCCTGAGCGCTGGTATTGCTGATATGAGTGAAAAGAAGATCTATGTATGTCATGGGCTAAATGTCCTGAGGCCTGCATCATCACTTGTGTCACCTTACATGGCCTCACATATAGATACAGTCCAATGTATCTTGACAGATGTGTGTCTGTAGGATCGACATGTCCTTAATCTGTCCCTGTGTGTCTCGTGGTTTATAGTAGGTCACTGCAGCTTTGAACGCATTACAGTTTCCACAGTGTTGTTTTGGAGATTAATAAGAGCATTAACGGTGTTGAACGCACCTTACGCTCACACTCACACATACGCCCTGCCAGTAATAGCTTTGTGTTGTTGTGAGTTGAGTCAGCTTGCTGCCGTTTGCTCACCGGATGAAAGCAGGACCGGCGGGCTCTTTGTTTCTTGTTCAGTGTTTTAAATAGCACTTCCTGTTAATGTGTGATCCATGATGCAATGCGTTCTACGTGTGGCTGATGCCCAGATGCAGCTGTGACTTTCTTTTTTTCTCTTTGTTTTTTAAATTGATGAAAGCCTGCTACACTTGTGCCTCAGAGGAGCTGTTTGTACAGTTTGGTGTTTGTACTATTCACCAGCTTACAAAGCACATTCAGTAAAAGTGCCCTATTTTCATTGTCATTTATTTTTGTAGACATTTTTATGATGGAAAAATATATATATCTGTTCCTGTGTGTCATCATAGTTAAGTCAAGGGACAGAATTTGTATGAAGGTCATGGTTTTGTTGCTGCATTTTTCTGCATATTTCTTACCTGGTCTTCCAGCTTAGGCTTGGAGGAGGTGGAGCCTATCCCAGCTGTCACTGGTTGAAAAATGGCCCACACCATCTTAGCAACATTAGCATGGCATTGGCAGAAGCTAATTGCTATATTAGCTATATTATATGTGATGTGACATTTTCTTTACACTGTGACTGAATATAAGCTTAGCTAAGAAACATGATATTGTTGAATAATGAGCTGGCAGTTCAGTACATCTCTGGATTATTTATATCACAACAAGGTACTTTATATTGTAAGGTAAAGGCCCTACATTATTCTGGAGAAGACCCTAACTATCAAGAGACCCCCTGTGAGCAAGCACTTGGTGACAGTGGGAAGGAAAAACTCCCTTTAACAGGAAGAACCAGTATCAGGGAGGGGCAGACATCTGCTGTGACAAAAGACAAAAGAAACATCCACAGGCAGAAAAGAGACTGCATTCAGACTTTATCCTCTCATTGGTCACTTATTAAGGCAGAGTCGGTGTCTGGTGCAACAGCATTTTTTAAATTGGCAAGTCTCTGCACTCATTCTTATGGACACACATTTGTATTCAGTTTGTATTCTTTCATATTGAAGCTGAGTTTTTCCAACATAGATGCTTACTGTCACTTTCTGCAACCAGTTCAGCTCCCTCTACAAATAAAAAACACAACTGCTGTGAGATGATTTGTTGCTTTGGTCTGTTTAATATCAAATAAAAGAATTCCGGATTACTCCTGGTTGTTAGGCAGTACCTCTCTTGTTCCATAACTCTGGAACATTAGTATAACAAAAAAAATAGCAACGAGGTCTCTGCTCATAGTCTTGCTGGATATTAATTGAAAACCGTGACTATAAATACTGAATACAAAAGTACAACATGACTTTTCCCCGATTGTTTCCACCAGAGGAAATGAACTCTTGTGCTGTTCTTGCACCATTAACAAAACAAAATGTGTTTTTCAAGAGGCTCAGAGTTCAGCCTCGGCAGAACAATGTGGAATAATTGCACTGACATTTCTTGGCCTTACTGGGTTGCTGATAACTGAAGTTGATATTATTGTTGCTGAGTTACGGCAGGAAGTGATGTCACCAGTCCTGGCTTGAGCAGCTGACCTGAGTCCTCATGTCAAATGCTGAGTTCCTTGAGTCTGACGTCAGTCGTACCTCAGATTCACAGTCCTCTGCTGGCGTGTCTGTGGTGCTCCATGTTACAAGGGAAGAGAGAATTTAGTCCAAAATCTGCATGTTGTACAATACACGGAGCGAGAAATCTTAATGCATGTGTTATTGTTGGGTGTGCAAATAGGTGTATAGTGCATTACAGCAAATTGTTGTAGGTCCAGCTCCGACGAGAGTGATTACAAAGTTTTATATCGTACTGAAATATATTTAATTACCTTATAAGCAATGTTTTACAGAGACTTTAACACCAACAGCAAATAAAACACAGCCCGGGTTATCCTTCTGTCATCAAATAAGTCACTGAATTTAATCAAAATTGAGGACTGTATGAGTTATGTATATGTTAAATCAGGTTACCATATTTTTAATGAAAACTACAGTGTATAAAAAAAATTGATGGAGGCAATATGAGGTCACCCATTGATTTGTGGACTGTTTGGGCTGTCGCAGTCTTGGCCCTTTGAAACTAGACAACAAATTTAGGGAGGAACTGACTAAGAACCTCAAGTCACTATGCATGCCATGTCTTAAAACATGGCATCACCATCTATTGTACTCAGGGCCGAACTGAAAACCAATTCAAACTAGCAACTTGGGCTATGCTTACTAAGTTTATGGAGGAGGTAAACTGTTTTCTCAGATTCCATCCAGTCAGACTGTTTAAAGAGCCACTCCTCTGATTTTTACATAAGAAAAAGGACACATTGGATTCATTTTCAGACCTTTATATGAGTCTGTGGTGCTACCTGTCTTTCAACTTATTTTTGATTTTTATTACAATTAACACACCAGATGTCAAAGTCAAAGTTTGTTTTTGTTTTTTAAAACGTTTAATATTTCATTCAACTACTACTCAAATTGCTACCTTTGCATCTTTTATTATTGCAATGTGTCCTTTAATTGTTCTAAACGTTGTTTTTCTTGGTTTCCATTGCAGACCTGTCAAAAAACCGACTAACCGACGTCCCCTCAGAGGTATGCCATCTGGTTGCCTTGGAAACACTAAACTTGTACCACAACTGCATCAGGTCCATCCCAGACAGCATCATCAGCCTGCAGTCGCTCACCTCCTTAAACCTCAGGTACACACATCGACATACTTGGTGTCACTGCTGTTTTACGATATGGGAACATTTTCTGCAGCAGGGACTGAGGGAGTGAAACCTCTGTTTTATGAACATCAGGCAAGCAGTACATTTTGATTCCCATTAACTAGGTATTAAACAACACTCTGTGTTTTTGCATAAATGCAGTAGAATAATGTGATGCTGCATAATTTTAGCATATTTTAAATACTTTCTTCAGACAGATGGAGTTTTACACTCACTGATGCTGCATCACAACTGTTGAGCTGCATGCTTTGATTTCTAAAAGGTTCCTGATACTGTGGTTCCTTTTCTCTCATATGCTGAAATACAATAAATATACAGTGTATAGTGTTTTGAGTTATGTAAAAATTGTGTGTGAAGGTAAGGAGTAAGACATTGTGCATTTCTTTCTTACTGTTTGTCATTGTGGGTGAAGCCATTTGACAGATGTACATGGTTTAAGATCAGTTTGATTTTGTCTTTTTATTCTGCTTCTTCTACCCTCATGAGAATTTGACAAAAAAAGAGAAAAAACGAGTGCACAGTTGTACAGTTCTGTGTGTCTTGCACAATACGTGGAAAAACTAGTTCTGAGAGACCATAACCTTGTCCTTATGGGTTAGGGTGTTGTAATTAGTTGTGACAACTAAAGAGAAGCCGTAGGTAACGCATTATATCAGTGTCCTCACAAAGACAGAAGGACCTGTGAGTGCGTGTGGCTCCTGTCAGATTTGAGGCTCCGCACTCTGAACACAGCATCAGACTGAATGAGAGTGACAGAGCATAAATAAAGCAGTGTTATTGTCCTTTAATGTGGGCAGACTCTGCTATTGTGTGTCAGCTTTGGGTGGTAGCGCTTTCAGTGTTCGGCCCATCTGAGCTGTTGTACTGCTGCCTGGGGTCAATGCAGGTGTGTGTCCGTGTTTGTGTGATGTGCCAACAATGCTGCAGGGTGATCATTTTGCCAAGTGTCATCCCACACAGCTGATGTTCAGTTAACTGTTAGTTAACTGTAAACCTTTGATACACTCGGCTTATGTTGATCTTCACACACTGTGCTGTTCTCTGCCTTTAAAGGTCAAGGTTTCGCCACTCTCTTCATTGTATCATATCTGTCACACTCTGCAAGTGAAGGCGGCCTGAAATGTTTTGTGACTCTACATCTCAAAGGTTAAGTGTTTGTTGTATTTTTTTGAAGACACTCTAGTTCCCACCTCTCTCCCCTGGTTTGGTTTGTGCAGGGTAGGAGAAGAGGTGTCAGTCAAATAAACTAGCAGGTTCTCAGTCTTCTAGGTCACGGTAGCCTTGAAAGCTTGAACACAAGGAGGCGACTGGACATCTTTAGGTTTGTAAAGAAGTTTCCCCTGTCATCCAAGAGGCTTCTTCAGCTACAAAAACAAATTGGTGTCCCAGGTATTTCAATACTAATGGTTGATTGTCCCCTTTGGATATCTTCCTGCGGGCCATTTACTCGTATGACCTCTGTTAGGGCGGTTTGATATAACGATATATATTGGATGACGATATAAAAACGTCTATCATTTCCTGTTACGCTATTGTTTGTTTTGTGGTGTCGTAAAATAAACTGTTTACAGCAATATTTTTTCATCGTTTTGATGGTCACTGTAGTGGCTATATTAATTTCTTAAAGTTCTCTCTTTCTCTTATATTTAATATAACCACACTACGGACGGACAAGTGCCTGTTTTTACGTCCGCTTATTTGTTTAAGCTTAAGATCCTGTTGAGACTTTTCAAAATAAATCGAATCACGTTAAAGAGTATGCAAGAGTTTACAAATGAGAAGGAAAAAAAGAGCCGTCAGGTGCTAAAAAAAAAACCTTAGACTCAAATGGTGGCCGTTACAACTTATGTCTAAAAACTAGGGGTGCAACGATACTCGAATCGATATTGAACCGTTCGATACAGTGCTTTCGGTTCGGTACGCATATGTATCGAACAATACAAAATTTTTAATTTATTTTATCAACTTTTCTTCTGACGATGCTGTCTGTGTTGAGCGCTCAGTGGATCTGCGTTCGACTACTCCGCCTAGGCTGCACTGTCGAGCGCAGATCCACTGAGCGCAGCGCAAGCTAGCAAGACAGAAGCTAAGCTCGTTGCAACATGGCAACTGCCTCAACGCTACCTGAAATTGAACCTCCCCCACCCTCATTCAGATCTGGCGTTTGGAACTATTTTGGTTTTCATGTGAAGTATGACCCTGATGGACAAAAGTAAACCAGTATGTTGGTTGTGCCACGCAATGCTCAATTACATTGGTGGGAACTAGTGCGTTAGCGCAGTTAGCTCGTTAACGTGTTGATGCCGTCCAGCCCCACGCACGGCGCGAGCCACGTAACTCACTAATGGAGATTTGCCACGTTATGGCGTTAACGTCATTTTAACGAGATTAACGCTGACAGCACTAGTGGGAACACAACGACTGCACATTTACGCCGATATCATCCTAGTGCAAAGACAAGTGGAAGCAGACAAAAACAACAAGCACGCATGCTACAAACTTTACCCGAGTCATTTAGCCAGCCGTTAGCACATGATTCTCCTTATGGGGACCTGATATGTTTAATATGCTGCTGAGAATATAGCCCAGAAGAAGCGTATAGTATAGCTTTTATTTTGGAAAGAGACATTTCTCTGTAATAAACTCTCTTTTCCAACGATGAGTGATTTCTCGATCTATCTGATCGAGAAATCACTTTTTGTTGTTGTTGTTGTTTCAGCAACATTAAATTTAAAAACTGTACTTTTGAGTTCAAATATATATTTATAATTTTAATACATGACAAATTAAAAAGGCATGAACATTTTTTTGTATCGAAAAAATATCGAACCGTGACACCAAAGTATCGAACCGAACCGTGAATTTTGTGTATCGTTGCACCCCTACTAAAAACGTATAGTGTCATGCATCGGTTAAAACACTCGAATGCAGGTAAAGGACGCCCAGCTGTAAAAACTTCACGCAAGTTGAGTTGCCCGAGATTAACAGAATTTACAGAAAATATTACATTTTTGTGATTTATATCGTTGTCAGGACGATAAATGTTTTATATCGGGATATGAGATTTTCGTCATATGGCACAACCCTACCCTCTGTTTTATGAGTCGTCACATGGGCGAAGGTGCTGTCAGTCGTTGTTTTTCTTTTGTTTGTTTTTTTAAAATGACCTCTAACAAGAAAGCCTCATTTCTGCTGTTCAATACCGAAGAAATATAAACTTTTTAAAATTATTCAAAACACTTAGCTGTGTCTCTAATTAAACCTCTGTAACTTTGCTCTGCTTCACGTCAGCAGCATCAGGTAATGTTCATATGTTGAGTCATGGTTTTCTTCAGTTTTTGATCTACTGCAAAATATTTTCAGGTTATCTGCTATAAAAAGCCAGGGAAGAAAAATTTCCTTCATGTTTTTCTGTGTTTTATCCTCAGTTATTTTAACACAAAGGCATCTGCTGTGATGCTTGCACCTCTGATGAAGTCTCACAAGTGTCATCTTTGTTGTTATACACAGATATAAAAATATGGATATGTACTCATAAATGATCAGAATTATAATATTTCTGACTGTCTGAGTCAAAATCGAATAAAACCTTGTGGAGCGGAATCTAATCGAGTATAGAAATAGAAATCGATACCCAGCCTTAATGACACTCCCAAGTTCCGAGGTATCTGGAGCATGGCATAAGGTTGAAACGGCTGTGAGACCTTTTTTTTCTCCTTTCTTTTTTTTTTTTTTTTAATGCCTTTTATTGACAAAATACATGGGATTTTACATCAAAACACATACAAAACATCCCTCAAAGTCCATTCACAATCATATACAGGGCCCGCAAAATTTCAAAATTCCTGGTAGCCCTTTGGGCAGGCATTCTTCAGATTTTGGTAGCCCAAAATAAATTTAAGTAGCCCAAATAAAAAATAAGATACTTTTTATTGTATAATATTGTAAATGAAACAAAACATCAATCAAAAAAAAATTGTTAAAACACAAATTACAACAACTGTATAAAAATTAGAATCATCAACTCAAATATTTGGTTCTAATTGAACAGAAGTTTCTGTGAACTTGTAAGAACTGTGTAGAACATGAATCAGTCTGTGTCAGATCCTGAATCTGAAATTTCCACTGAAGTCACAGATGAGAAAATGCCACTCGACGTTGAGGGCATAGCATCTCCTTCATCAGCTTTCTCTTCCTGTGCATTGCCCTCCATTTCACCTCCATAATCGTCACTCACCAATCAGTACTGCCGCTCTTTATACACAGTTTGTGCTGTTGTAAAATGAAAGTGAAAGCAAAAAACAAGCACAAATTCAAACGCGATTTCAACACGTGACATATTGAAAGAGGCTCATCGATGCCGATGCCATAATTGCCCAGCTACGTTTGTGAAAGAATGCAAAAGCACTGACATATTTTTCCTTCCTATGATAGCCCGACGGGCAGGGCTGAGATAGATTTTAGTAGCCTGAGTGGAAAAATCGCTAGCGGTTTTGACATTTTACCTTTCCCCAGCCTATCATGTGACCTACTGAGGTCACCTGAGGCAAGAAGGGAGTTCATCATGGAACAGAGGTGGTGACTTACAACACCAGCTCTCTGCCTCCTGCAATGCAGTCTTAACATTTCAACCACTTCAACCCCGACTCACACCTTACCTCAGGTGCAGAAAACAAGCTGTTTGCAGGTGTGGTGTGTAACTTTGAAAGCTTTGTGCTTTGTTTTGAAGTTCCTGCAACTTGACATCATCCTGAAAGAATTGGAAGAAAGCAGTTTTCTTAAACCACACTTTTCCCACGCTGTCACACTCCCCCACCCTCTCCCATCATCATCTTGTTATTTTTTGGGGTGTATGTCTCCCAGTACAATGCACAACATTACAAAGAGACTGTGAATACAGTTAGATTTTTTTAAAAGTAACTTTTATTCTTACTTTCTCTTCTTTTCTTTCTTTTTTTTATTTTTTTGCCGTTGCTCCAGTGCAGCCTTTGTAAAGCTACGACTTTAAAGTAAAAATTCTTGGAAAAGCCCATTAGTAGCAGTGTGGAACATTGTGCTGCTTTGCCAGTCATTATGCTGTCACTGAGTACATTAGTAACTTAACGTAATAAAAAATGAACTGATGATATGATTTGAATGTTGATCTGCTCAGTAAACAACCAGACTGCATGAGCCCATGCTTGCAAAGACTGAAGTACCAGAAGTATGTCTGTGTTGAATATTTTTAAACACTGCAGCAAGTCTTGGTTGCAGAAAGGAAGTGTAATATCACATTTAGGCTTTAATACACACACAGACGAATAGGATGGACACTCTGCTTCCTCTCCAGGATATTTTTAGTCTTTAAAGTCCAGCAGCTCGCTGGCACATCTGAAACGCAGACCTCTGTGAGTGTTAACTTTTGTTTACTCATAAGTGCTTTTATTTTTTACAACACAAGGAGATTGTTAGTATATTTCAAAAAGTAAGACTTGTTGTGATTATGTATTTTTTCCTCCCTAAAATTTGAAAATGTCAGTTTTTGTAAAACATAACATTAAACTACATTGTGATTATTTTGAGTGCCGTTAGTCCAGACCACAAATATGCATTCAAAAAGATTGACTTTGCTAGGGTGTTGAAAACAAATCCCAAATATGGACCACACAGCTGCAAATATTTTGTGTGCCCTCTTTCCTCACAATGTTTACAACATGTAAAAGGAGAACAGTCCTGCTAGTGGTGCTTTTTTTCTGTTGTCCTAGTTACGGGGAAAAATATCTGGTTTTATCCGGTCCTGAGTTTATATGAAATTAAAGGGAAAATATAGCTGATGATGTGCATCTGCCACATTGCATGTAATTCGTCGTTTAATTAATTTAAACATTCTAAACAATATAATATAGCTTTGTTCATTGTGTTACACATTTACATGTGAAACACAAATTTCACTGGATATTTTACAATCCTATAAAAAGCTAGGTACACCATATTATTCAGGACCCATAGAAGCTCCATTAGAAGCAGTAACTTAAAGCTATTAAAGTTTTAGGAACTGAAGAAGCTTCTTGGATGAAGCTTCTTGGATGAAACGTCTTCAAGAAACTTCAAGAAGTTAAGTCTCTTTTCTTTCCAAGCTCCTTAGATAACTTAAAGTAATCATTTTTTGTCTCTCACATAGTTGCCCACTATTACTTTACATTTAGGTTGCAAACAGCTCCTTTAAGATTCTGCCAAACTTTTTTCCTTTGAAGGCAATGGCAACAGTTCTTTCTTTTTTCAAACATTCCTTTGTAGGTTTGGTGATCTGGTGTTTTTGAGATCATTATCCTTTTGCACAACCTATTTTTGCTGTCAGACAGACAGCCTCACATTTGACTGCATAATAATTTAGTATAAAGATGAGTTTATGATCAGTGCAATAACTGTGAGGTGTCCAGATCCTGTGGATGCAAAACAAGCCCAAATCATCATGCCACCACCACCGTGCTAGACAGCTGGCATAAGGTATTTATGCCACTATGCTGTGTTTCATTTTCAGCAAAAGTGACACTGTGCATTGTGGCCAAACATCTCATTTCACTTTTGTCCTGTCTGTCCAAAGGACATTGTTACAGAGGTTTTGTGGTTTGTTCTAAAGCAACTTTGTGAAGCTAGCTGTGCTGCCATGTTTTTCTTTTTGTTTGTTTGTTTTATTTAGAGGGAGAGGGGAGGGGCTTTGTCTAAGTATGCTGTCTTGAACTTTAACATTTAACATGCTAACTGAGGCCAGTAAAGTCTTAGATGTAGCTTTTAGGGTTTTGTTTCTCTGAAAATTGCATTGTCTGACCTTGGGGTGAATTTGCTGGGACATCCACTCATGGAACGATCTGGACATGTTGTTAATGCACACATGAAGGCTCCAGACCAGCAAACTGCTAGCATTTCTGCTTTTATAGAGGTCCTGAAAGGTGCTGATGAGTCAAGTCTATTTGATCATCAGCACCTGGCTGCTGCTTAACCTCTTATTCCCTATAGAAGTAGTAAGGGTGGACCTAGGGGTGGACAGTAAGGGTAGCTCAGAGCACTAATGAGCGACTCCAGATATTTAAGAGTATCTTCAAAGAGTGTGGATCTTATTTCTGGGTGGGTTGAATTAGTGTGTTTGGATTATTATTTGGAATCTGTTTCATTACTGAGATGTGCTCTGTTATACTATTATATACTATGCATATTTGAATTAATAGTTATTTGTGTAATTAACCTGTTCCATTAAAATATACTGTAGCTACTTGTACCACACCCAGTCTGCAGAGAGGATGTCAGGCTGTTCCACCTCTGGAGCTTTTGCAACATCATAGTATTAAAGTGTAACATTCTTTTTCTTCAGTGTCGGAGTATGTGTGGGAACAGCTGCATAAACTCATTTATACTGTATGTTTCCTGATTGCTATTTTCAGAACCCCGAGTCAGACGGGGTTTCGCAGTCTTGTGGTGAAAATGCGTGCGTGTGTGTGTGTGTGACTAATGAAGGACGGCTTCAAAAGGAGGAGCGACACCTGTTGTATTTTTTGGGATTTCCTGGAAATTTCATATATTGAATTGCCTTCCCTGTAGCTGGCCTTCCAGCTTGGACACTACAGATTTTATTAGACACGTGTAATCTGTTATTTGCACTAGATGTGACAACTCTCCACTTCTTCCTTCAAACTGTACAGGTCAGTCAGGCACCCACAGTGTAGAGCATGAGTACAATACCCCTGCTAGCTTTGGTCTGGTAAAAGTTGAGTAAAGTTAATTCAAAAGTGGTCGTGTCCTGTTTAGAAAAGAGAGATGAAGGTAAAAAAAAAAAAAAAAGACCCTAAGACAATAGACTGTTGCCCATCCATAGCATAACTTCCTCTGTACAGCGTTTCCTGCAGTGTGTCTCCTCTTGTAAAAATAGTAAAAAGACATCTTTGTTTTCATATTTGTGTGTGTGTGTGTAGTAAAAAGGAAACATTGCTGTGACATGTTTATTTCTTCCTGAGGGTTGCTGTAAGGTGCAAACGGCAACATAAACAGACTCGGGAGTAGGGATGGGTATCGTATAGGTTTTATCCATTACCGGTGCCAAACCGGTACTTTTGAAACGGTGCCGGTGCTTAAACGGTGCTCAAACCGGTGCTTAAAGAATCGAGAACACCAACTTTGTCCAAAAACCTATCATGTTCAGCTGTTTTTTTGTAAAAAGATAACAATGTTAGCCTTTTCTGCAGCTATGGGGCATATATGGTATCACTCTTGGCTGGAAGCAGTGCTTAAACAATGGAATAAACACAAACTTTGTCCAAAAACCTCTCATGTTTAACTATTTTCCACTTTTTCTTTGGTCATTTTAGCCTTTTTGGCCAGGGTGCAGGGAGTGTCTGCCATCAAACAAGAAGACAGTCGCATGTAGCTATGATGATCTTTGCTAGTTCACCTTACATGCATTAATGTAATAACGTGGTTAGCCTACTCAACGTAAATTACACACGAACAACATTAAGCTACTCACGCAGAGAAGAACGGCTGCTGCTGCCGTCATCATCCGTCATCATTTCTGCTACACTGGCAGGGCTAGGGGCCAGGACTCTCCTCTTCGGGTTCTTGGGGGATGTTGCTAACTCCGGGTCTGATAACAGGCACCACACCCACAGTAGATGTGCTCGGTGTGAGGTCTCGCAGCAAGCTATCAACTACGGCGCATTTCTCGGCTTTTAAAAAAAACACTATGCGTCGCCAGGTGTTTCATCGGATTCGAGGTGTTACCTCCTTTGACAGTATCACAGTATCAGCTTAAAGCACTTGTTGCAGGCTGCTGAGTTTGCATATTTTGCTGTGAAGTACAGCCAGACTTTTGACTGCTTTGCCTTGGGCATTTTTAATCTGTAGCTCTGCTCTAAAAGAACGTACGTACCTGGCCCCGCCTACTATCCTCGGAAACGTAAAATGATTGGCTAGAATCCAAAGTGTATCACAGCTCAGGGAAAAAAAGCACCGAAATAAAGCACCGAAATGTGCGCTGCTTTTCGGTCTGGTTACTACCGTTTATGTCAGAACCGGTACCCATCCCTACTCGGGAGTGAGGAATTCTTCCCTGCATTCATCGTTAACTCTCCAACTGTAATCTTAATAACGCGTTGAATGATTTGGTGGTAAAATATTCATGTAGCTCTTCTCCCTTTCAGTCACATCCCACTGGGCCGTGTGGAACATAAATGTTTAGAAACAAAGTTATAATTGCGTCATGATCAGCTTATCAGCTTATAGTTCACCTGTAGTCCAATGTAAAAGGAATGGCTTTTACCGTTTTAATCTTTTTTTATTTTAAAGCTCTTTAAAGATACTAAGTGGTGTAAGAAAAAAACCACATGAGCACGAGTGATCCCCTCGACTGAATGATATTTGTGTTTGCAGTCGTAACCAGCTGGGCTCCCTGCCGGCCTGCCTGTGTGGTTTACCTCTGAGAGTCCTCAACGCCAGCAACAACAAGCTGGTCAGCCTGCCCGAGACCATTGGACAACTGCAGAGGCTCATGGAGCTGGTAAGGCTGTTTTACCACTTGTGTCACTGTGTTGGTTTATTCCTGTGGCACTCAGGAGTGTGTAATAATATTTCTATTTTTGTGCTTCTTTGTCTGTATGTGAATATCTTATGCTCCAGTTGTGCTGCTCACTGCTTTTATCCCAGTCTGGAGAGGATTTATGGCTTATGTTTTTTAGCCCTTCTTCAGTAAGCTTTATGTGTCACATGAAATTTAGGGACATACGTCGTCACTCTCTTTTTATATTTCCTTGGCTCATTCTGATGTTAGATTTGTGTCTTTTTTTCTGAAAAAAGATACAAATCAGATCAGATCGTCGATTCTGTGCCCCTGAGTAGTGCCCACTCAGGGTCAGAGAGGAGTTTAAGTATCTTGGGGTCTTGTTCACGACTGAGGGGAGAGCAGAGCAGGAGATCGGCAGATGGATTGGGACATTGGTTGCAGATGCTGTACTGTTCTGTTGTGGTGAGGAGAACTGAAGCTGTTGATTTACCAGTTGATCTACGTCCCTACCCTCACCTACAGTCACAAGCTCGGAGTAGTGAATGAAAGAACGAGATCACGGATACAGGCAGCAAAATCTGAAGGGTTGCTGGGCTGTCTGTTAGAGAAAGGCTGAGGAGTTCATTTAATCGGGAGGGGCTCAGAGTAGAGTCACTACTCCACACATCAAAACAAGCCAGCTGACGTGGTTCATGGATCTGACTAGGATGCCTCCTAGGTTGAGGCCCTGGGGTAGAACCAGGACATGATGGAGAGATTATATCTCTCTGTTGTTCTCCCTGATGAGCTGGAGAGAGGGAGGTTTTGGCTTCTCTGCTTAGAGTGCTGCTCCCAGGACCCTGCCTTGGATAAGCAGAAGAAATGAAATGGAATTTTCTTCTTAAACTCATAATAAGACATTTATTTTTTACTTTTTCCTCCACAACAGCATCTCTTATTCTAAATCAAACAAGTCTCACAATAAAGTGCTGTATAATATATACAACTGATAGTGATCTGCGGGATATTTCACTTTATCCAGTGGTGGTGGTGTGCTGTGATTAGCTCATTCACAATGTGCGTGATGCTGACCGACCTGATCTGATTGGGTCAAACTTGTGAACAGAGTGAATTTTTACAAGGACTGACAGAGCTGTGCAAACAAGGAATCAGCAGATGGCAGCACTGGCAGATTGCTGCCTATGGTGTTAGCATTGTGATGAGGAAGATATTTTCATGACCCATTACACTGTCTGTTTTGTTTCAGAGGAGAGGCAGTATGCCACAATGATGCTGTTTTAGCTCTTTACATGGAATATTGCTGGCAGGCAACACAATCACATTGCTTGTTAGCACTCCTGTGCAGGGAGCAGAGGCTAATGAGAATGACAGTCCTCATCCTGGCCTGTTAGCTGAAAACGGTCTAGTTCTGGTCAGCAGCAGGACAATCGGGGTACATCATCACTTTCAGTCTTTTTAGGGTGAAAATGAAATAAGCTAAAGTGTCGTGAGCCAAACCTGACTCTAAACTAAAGCCCCGCCCACATATAAAGTGATTAGCTCATCGCACATTGTCTCTTCTAATTGATTCCCACTCCTTCATATGTCAGTCAGAAGTGTCCTTCACTTCAGCTAAAAGCAGCTACTGTCTGCTCAAACAAATCTGAGATAACTCAGAACCTGGAAGCTTCCCATTGCTTACTGTTATTTCACTTCTTGTCAGTATGAGTTTAATTCTTTGTGCTCAGGCAACTACATCACTGCTCTCACCTCTTCTTTATACCTGGACTCTGTATATGTGTGTGATATGGTATTAAAGTCTTATTGCTTATTAACTTTCCAGCAGCGTCCTCTCAGCATGAAAACCCAGCTCGACTTTGCACCATCTGCTCAGCTGTGATGTTTGCTCCCGTGCTGCCGAGAGCATTTCAAACAATTACTAATCATAAATATTAACCGCTCACTCCCCTCGTTTGTTTTTGTCCTCTGCAGGACATCAGCTGCAACGAGATCACAGCTCTTCCTCGTCACATCGGCAGACTCAAAGCTCTGCGCGAGCTAAACGTGCGCCGAAACCTTCTCTGTGTCCTGCCAGAAGGTGAGTGCTTTTCCCCCCCCCCAGTATAAGGCAAATTGCAGTGTCCTGTCTTTCTTGATGACTTTCAGAAAGGGAAGGCTTTCAGCTCTCTGTGTCCTAAAGACTGGTGAATTTTGGTTGGAAATCTTTGTGTTGACTTTAGGTGTGTAATTAAGGTGATTTATGTTCCCTTTAGGCAGCGTTTAAGCCTTTTAATTTCACTTTTCTTTTGATCCCACCTTACCTCTGCACCTTACAGAAGCCTATTGTGCACTCCGTGCTGTGACTCGAGGGTCGGAAAGTCAAGTCTCATTTAGAGTGAAACTCAGAAATGGAATAATCTCTTCCATATGCAAGACTGGGAGGTGCATCTGAGACCACAGAGTCCTCTGCGTGCACTGCCACACCCATCCTTGGGCCTAAAAATATACTTAACCCTCAGTGTGACCGAGGAGCGACCTCCAGCCCAAAAGGTCTGAAATAAGTCAGTGACACAGAGATGAGCAACAGCCACAAAGGTCTGGTGCTCATCTAGTGAGACAACGCCCAGCCTGACTAACTGATAGGCTGGAGAGAGACTGGCTTTTACATGGCGGGCAGCCATTTATAAACACCAGAACAACTCTGGATCTGCATGTAAGGCCAGTATCAGTACCCAAATACAATCTGACTACAGTATTTTTTTTTTAAGTTAGGGCCTGAGCTTATAGCTGTTTTAGTTATTAATGGGTCTGTTGATCTTTTTTTCCTGTTTTGTAGTCAATATAGTCAAGATATTAAAAAAAAAAATCAATTTCTGTCTTCATTGTCAGTTGTCCAGCATGTGGATAGTCTGATAAACAGAGTCGAGACATGGAGTCAGGCCAGCAGATAGTTGATCAGAATGATAAACAACAGCAACTCCAATCGCTTTATTCAGCCGGTTTGGATTTGTTGCTCCAGTTTCCTGAATTGTTACATATCCCCATCCCCTCACCTTTATGACCATCTCCTGGATTGATTGATGAGCTTTGAACTGGTTCAGAAGCTTAGTACCACGGTGCTGGGGGGAGGGGGGCTTCAACCAGGCAGACTGGACGGCAGCCCCGACAAAGGGAGGGATGTTGTTTTTGATTTAATATCTGTTGAACTTGTGCAGCTCTGAAGAGTCCCTGAGATAAGACCACCATGACTGCTGAGGGCTTTTTAAAGGTCGGCCAAGCTCAGGGTGGCAATAGCATAAAGTCAGAGAGTCAGACTCTAACTAGAAGATCAGAGCTGGTAGGAAAAATGATCTTTAAAGCCAGAATTATCATGGCAGCAGCAGCAGCTTTGGTTAGCAGCATAATGCATCAAGGCTGCAAGACTTTCCTTTATACATTTCATATTCCTTCCAGTGACATCAGAGGAGGCTTCTGCAAGTTTGTACCTCAATAAGTAACAAGTCATCTAATAATGCTATTAGCAGCTATTTATCAACACAGTTTGTACAACAGTATGTCAAACCCAGAAAGAAGAAAACATGGATGGTCTTGTAAAAATTTAGTAATTTAGTTATAACAAAAATCTGCATTGTGAAGAGAACTACAAGCCATGTCTGAAATCTTCATCTAGTCTCTAGCCTGAGTGACTCAGGCCCAAAGTGTAACATCTAAAGTAAATCAGCAGTTATTGTGTTTTATTTCAGGCACAGCTACTTTGCAGATTTCTCATCAGACAGCCACAGTTCACTAAGACCAGGAAAATGGTTCATATCAGCCCAGCTCTCAGATCTCCAGACCTGTGAGGTGGTGTGCAACAGTCAGATTCGATGCTGTGCATATCTGAACATATGTAAACAGACTGCTAGATAACTTGAGGCCTCAGTTCTTTTAAAGTTTTCTGTTTATTGTTCTTTTAAAAAAGATTTAGGAGTAATTTGCAAGTTTTTTCCCGTTTTTGTATACCGTTGCAGGTTAAAAACTTTGTGAACCCTAGTATATTTTGTTTGTGTTTCAGCACAAGATCTAGAACCTCAGATTTTGAGTCCAGTCCTACGAGTAGATGAAGGGAACGCAGTGAAAAGAGAATATGTAGTTTGTACCTTTTATAGGAATTGTCTCCCCTGCTGTCATGATTGGCCTGCTGCTGTTGTTTTTTTGGTTTTAAAGTCAGATGGTTTTATAATAAAATTGTTAGAGCCCTATAGATGAAATGTACACATGTGTCCTGAGTGACCTCAAGGCATAAGGGAACATATGTTTATGCATAATTTAATCGAGTACTGTATAGAGAATATTTTTATCCAGTAACCAGAGGAATGCTTTCTGGTGTCACCGCTCACACCATCACATGTGCTTAGCTGACATTATTACCGCCTACACGTGGTTTTAATTATGAGAAACTGTCTAAAAACTCTGTAATGATCATGCTGTCAAAATTGATGGGTTCCTGAGCTGCGCATCATTAGCAGTCTGCAGGATATGGTTCCCCCATTGGTTTCTGCCCACAAACCCAAACATCCGTCTGAGGATCTGTAAACACACACATACACTCACATAGAGAATTTCTTTTGGACATCTTACACAGGGAAAGAAGACAAATAAGAACAATGCGTTTGGTGGACCAGGAGTCCGGAAAGTTTATACATTTCTTGTATATGACTGTTTGCCAGTCTAGGTAAATGCACCATTAAAAACCTTCACAGTTTATCCTCAGCTAAAAGGTTTCAAAGAAAGGTTAATTATATAACTGCAAAGACTTAGAAAAGATAGAGAGATAAATTGCTTCACAGTGAGAAATATAATGCCTTTTTAAAATTTAGATGAGCTTACAGTGACTCTGGTAATAAATTCCAAATCACGTAATATCAGGGAGAGCCAAGCAGCTGGGGAAAACAGGCATTGGATAACATTAGCAAGCTAGTAGTCTGAGTGCAGTTCAGGGTAAGTTTTAGATCTGTGTTAACTTTTTGAAAAAATGATTCTGTGTTTCTCTGTTTCCCATATTTATGCTATGCTCAAAGAAACAGTTTGATATTTTGAAAAATGCATTTGTTCCCTTTCATTCATTGCAATTCTCGCTTTCTAAAAAATTACATTCTAATTTGACTAATTGTAGATTTAGGCGCAAAGACCTCATTAACTGAGCTAAATAGCATTAGCTCAGTTAATGTCAACTGCACTCAGTGAGTGCAGTTGAAGTGAGCTTCAAGGTCTCCCAGGTTCCTGTTGTTATAATAAGGTTGGGTACTTGGAAGCTAGCTTCAAGGTTGAGTTTATGGGCATAAATGACCATGCCCATAAACTGAACAGTAGAGTGCTTACAACAGTCAAAAATGAAATCCCATACCTGTACACTTCTTTAGGACTGGAAGTGTTTTTGCAACCACAGCTATTGCAATCGAATGCCATACAAATAAGGCATGCAAGTTTAAGGCACCTCAGCATTGGCTTCATTTATCTGCCCACAGAAGCTACGTTCATCTCTTATACTGTCTATGGTACCACCATAAGGGGGGTGGTGTTATGTCCAGTTGGATCTCATGGTAGCAGTGTTGTATCACTGTTCCAGTGTAAAACCCAATACCGTGGGAAGAAATACAGAAATACATAGAGAAATGTACCGTGTTTAGTTTAAAAGCTGGTTCCAAAGCTTGCTGCAACCTGGAATCTGTAATCAAGCGTGTGGTCAACCTCTTCATCTGACTTGTTAACATATTGGGTACTCTGTGAAGGTGTGCATGCTTGTATATTGACTCTACATAACTCTTTAAACATAAAACAGGCACTTTTGTTAAATTACAGCTTAGTCACTCCAGTAAAACGCTGTGTAAGAGAGGTGTTCCAGGTTTTCCAGGTTATTTTGGATTTAATGAGGAATAAAGTTCACATGAAGAGAAATAGTTTGACTCTGGGCTGCTAACAATTACAAACCTAGTCTGAAAATAACAACAAGAGCTGCATTGTGTTATCTGGTGGGAAACATGTTGGTGGTTTTACCCATGTGAAAGTGTAAGTGTGTGTAGTCTACTTGAGATCAACTAAATCAGCAGCAGGGGGGGTTTCCACTGTCACTAAACAAACTGCTGGTATCGGTCTATTTTAAAATCAGGTTGTGTGTGTGCTGAAGCCTCTTAGTGTAGTGTTATGGAAAACACCTGAATATCTGTAATTCTATGCAAATCACTGAAGCGTGTGCATGTCAGCAGAAACTAGATAATGCATGTTTTCCCATGTCCCACACCTGACTGGGCAGGTGGTATGGTCTATGCAGCTGATGCAGAAGAGTGGGCATCTTGCTCTGACCATTTCATATTTAATAAATGCCACTTTTTCAATATTCCTGCCCAAATATGTTGTTCTTTAGCATCTATTTTAAGAATTCCTGGTTCAAAATAACAAGAATTCACTCATTTCAGCCTGGTTAAGGTTGCAGGTTGATGCAATCTTTCTCATCGGTGCCATCAGAGAGAGGGCTAAGCCGTCTAAAAATAATTCTGCAGCAAGAAAATTCACAAAGAGCTATCTTCAGACGCAAGAACAGAACAAAGTGTTCTGGCAGAGATCATCCGACCTCCACAGATCTCACCACCATGGAGTCAGTCTGGATTACATGAAAACAGAAGACACTGAGACACGCCTAAGTTCTCCAAAAGTGATTTTCCACTCGCTGTTCCAGGAACATTAATTTCCCCCGAAAAAACTAATGTTCTGGAACTTTCCGGGGAGTGAAAGTTCATCCAGCACATTGTGATTAGCATTTTCACAGCAGGGGTAAAGTCCCGGGAAGATTAAATCCATTAGTTTGCTGGCATTTCAAAGGTGCAGTTTGTCTCTGTGGCGTGGGTGTGGTCTCTGGCCAGCTGCAGAGGAGGGGTGACGCAGTGAGCTCCCGGGGCGGCGCAGGGGCGGGGTGAACAGGTGTGCTGGGATCTGACAGTGATTGTGTCTCTTTATATGTTGGCAGTGACAGTCGGAGGGGAGAAGCGGACTTGACAGCAGAGAGAGAGCGGGAGTGTCTGTGTCCCAGTAAACAAACCACAGTATTAAATAAAAGTTCTGCTGTCATCATATTCGCTCCAGCGTATGTTTCTTGGGTCCAACGGTACAGTCTCAAATTTTGAGTGTTGTCCTCTGCAAAAATCAACCAAAAGGGTCAGACTTTAAACCTTCTGGGCGTCTCCATTCGAGTTATTGTTGGGCAGAAAGTAAAAGGAAAACAAACATGGTTTGGGTAAAAAAAAAAAGATAACCCTGAAGTTTTCTGCTGAGATATAATCCCCTTATGTGCTGCATTGTATATCACATAAGCCAGATCAAAACAAATCTGCTTGCTCTGAAGGAGCAGATAACCAGAGCTGTTTGCCTGATGTTTGTGCGTTTGTGTCTTCCTACAGACTTGGCTGATCTTCCTCTGGTGAAGTTTGATTTCTCCTGTAACAAAGTGTCCACCATCCCAGTGTGTTACAGGAAGATGAAACAGCTGCAGACTCTCCAGTTAGAAAACAATCCACTGCAGAGTCCACCCGCACAGGTACATAGACAAACACACACACTTTTGTCTTAATGTACTTTATATCTTCCACTATTCTTTGTGTCTGAGTCATGATTCGACATAAATTCTTGGTGCACATCTCTGAAAATTAAACCTACTTTATTTTTTTTAGATACCATCCTAATATAAGAAACAGACATTCATAATAAATTTATATTTTTAAATGTATCATTTCAGCTTAATGTTCCTGCACAGGGCTATTATCTGGCCATTACAGCAATCACCATGATCATAGCAGCATAGCAGCAGTATTGCAATAGGTAGTATAAAGCTATGTACCTGCTTTTGGAAATGTTAAGCACGAGCAGCTGCAAGAGCTAAAAAAAGACACAAGTGACTCAGCAGTCTTTGTGAATAAAGGCTGAAATGATGTAGAAAACAAAGCAAAGCTGGATTTTTACTTGATGCTGATTTGAGTCCTTTTTCCTCCCATTATTCAGATCTGTATAAAGGGCAAAGTTCACATATTCAAGTATCTGAGCATTGAGGCGTGTCGCAGCGAGAAGATGCCTGACTCTCTCTACCTGCCTGTCATGGGGCGAATCAACTTATCAAGGCCCACCACTGGCAGGTCAGTTACCGTGGTATCACACAGCTGGGGGGGATTATCTTCTCTTCATTATCAGCGTCTGCTCTTGTAGTGCAGTTAGACTGTACGTCTTTGACAACGTTCTGGTGTCGAAATGTCAATTCTTTATCATTAAAGTGAATAGGATTGCTAGCGGTTATGTAGCAATGCAATTTTTGTTGTTTTTTTCATTAATGGTATTCTGGGTGAAAATAACAGAGCAAGATGTTGAGTCTATGTTGACTTGTGATGGCAGTGTTGCCTCATGGTTCCAGTACCTAAAACCAGACACAGTGATAGAACTGCATCTGTTTGGCTTCTTGTCTAAGTAGCATGATGATACTGCAGCTGGTGATTGTTTTTTAGTTTCAAAGCTAAATGATGGGTTTCAAAATTAGCATGGGATGTAACCTGCAAGAATTCAGCGACTTAATTGTTTTCTTCCCCCTCCCAAAGTGTATAATCCGAGCTACAGTGGCTGCTGCAGGACAAACGTGCTTTAGTCAGCAAAAGAGCCATAGTGGCCACGGCTGGCCAGCATGTGTCTGCTACCAATTGTGTAAAAAAGACATTTTTATATTTTCTAATATTTGAATAATAGCAACATGTAACAATAAATCAAAAAAAAAAGAAATACATTTAAAAATAAATAAAAAGTGATATGTGTCCACTAAATATTTGCAGGGTTTAGCTTATTTTTTTGTCCTTGAGTCACCTCAAAAAAAATCTGGTTAGGCTCAGTCTGCAGTTTACCTCAGCTGTCAATGCTGCGTGAGAAGTATCCGCTTCTATTTACTATGCAGGAGACTGTAAAACTTTGTGAAAGGGGTCTGATGAGTCAGTAAAGCTCACTTCTCTGTGATCACAGTGATATTGGTGTGAGTTTTTGAGGATATCCTGAACTTTTCTGTCAGTATGCGTTGCATGGTGTTGGTGAAAATTTCATTGAAGTGAGGCTAACATTGTTGGACTCCGAGGCTTAGCGAATAAACTCTTGTACGATGTGAGAATATAAAAACTGTTTATCAGACGGAAAGTGTTATTTCTTGGACACTTGACTCTGGCATTAGTAGGTGTGATGTTAGCTTAAAGCGATTGTTGTGTAGCCAGCTTGTTCTTAGCTTTAAGGTTAGGAAGGAGAGGATGGACTATATCTTGAGTCTGAATGTGCTGACACAAAATAAAATTTGTCTACGAGTTCTCTTCTCCTTTGATGTACTAAGTTTATGAGAATGCATCATTTTGTCCTAAGAAATAATTACACACTAATTTATATTTATGATTACAACATTTGTTTTATTAAGTGGCCTCAAAGAAATGACTGACTGTACCTTTAACCTGAACAAAGGTTTCTTTCAGTTTTGTTAACCTGACAAAGAGAAAGTATACTATATATAACTACTGACATGGCATAATGGAATAGAATGATCTTTTAATTGTCCCTCAGGGGAAATTTGGGTGTAACAGCAGCAAGAAAAAGCTATAATTTGACTCAGTCGTAAAATCATGAACTTTTGAAGCTTTTTCTGTTTTTTGGTTCACATCTGAACTGTATTCCCAGTCCTGGAAATACTCATTTTTATTGAGTATTAGTGTGCAGGATACATCCACATCCCACTCCATCATTTGTTTCTAGAAAAGTTTAGGACATATGAGAAAACTAGCAAACAGAGAAAACATTTGAGACATTTGTTTCAAATTTTTGTGACTTTCAGGTTATTTATGAATGCTGTAAGTTATTTTAAGCTTTGGACTGCCAAGATAGTTGCCAGAAGCACATTACATCACCCCAGGGCCATTATTTTGAATGGTTTTAACAACATTACACGTAGACAGAAACTGTCTGTGATCTGAGCTTGCTCAGTTTCTCAGCCTATAGCCAAATCCTCCATTAGTCAGCTGAAACTGATCCTTTCTCCGGCTCCCAGCTGGGTAGCAGTGACAGACTGCCATCATACTGAAAGGTTTGTCCAAAATCGCATCACCGGTGTGTGAGATGTTCTCTGTGACTGATGAATAAAGGAATGGGGAGTGAATACAGGAAGAAAACATTTAAGTAGACAAAGGAATGAAAGACTACAATCCTTGAATGATGACACCTAGTAAGGACATACAAAAAAAAGACTGCACATATCTCAGGGACAAAAGAAAGACTTGTTGAAGCAGTCAGAGAAATGGGTTGATGGACTGCACAAAGTGATACAAAGAAAAGAAAAAGAAGCGAGCTAAACAGAGAGAGTGAATAACAATACAAACAGGAAGCAATGTAAAAAGAAAGAAATTGACAGATGAAACAATGGTAGGAATACAAACTAACAAACAAACAACCCCTGCAGTGCTGGCCACCTATAAACAGCCACACAGTGCCACTAATACTCATGGCAGCACAGGAACAAGCTCTGAGCACAAGATCCATATCACACCAGGTAAGACCCCAGGTGCAGGCTGTGTAAAGATGCCCCTGAGACAATCCAGCACATAACAGCAGGTTGCAACATGCTATCAGGCAGAACATACAGTGGGGCAAAAAAGTATTTAGTCAGCCACCGATTGTGCAAGTTCCCCCACTTAAAATGATGACAGAGGTCAGTAATTAGCACCAGAGGTACACTTCAACTGTGAGAGACAGAATGTGAAAAAAAAAATCCATGAATTCACATGGTAGGATTTGTAAAGAATTTATTCGTAAATTAGGGTGGAAAATAAGTATTTGGTCACCTCAAACAAGGAAATTCTCTGGCTCTCACAGACCTGTAACGTCTTCTGTAAGAAGCTTTTCTGTCCCCCACTCGTTACCTGTATGAATGGCACCTGTTTGAACTCATCATCTGTATAAAAGACACCTGTCCACAGCCTCAAACAGTCAGACTCCAAACTCCGCCATGGCCAAGACCAAAGAGCTTTCGAAGGACACCAGGAAAAGTATTGTAGACCTGCACCAGACTGGGAAGAGTGAATCTACAATAGGCAAGCAGCTTGGTGTGAAAAAATCAACTGTGGGAGCAATCATCAGAAAATGGAAGACATACAAGACCACTGATAATCTCCCTCGATCTGGGGCTCCACGCAAGATCTCATCCCGTGGGGTCAAAATGATCATGAGAACGGTGAGCAAAGATCCCAGAACCACACGGGGGGACCTGGTGAATGACCCGCAGAGAGCTGGGACCAAAGTAACAAAGGTCACCATCAGTAACACACTACAACGGCAGGGAATCAAATCCCGCAGTGCCAGACGTGTTCCGCTGCTGAAGCCAGTGCATGTCCAGGCCCGTCTGAAGTTTGCCAGAGAGCACATGGATGATACAGCAGAGGATTGGGAGAATGTCATGTGGTCAGATGAAACCAAAGTAGAACTTTTTGGTATAAACTCAACTCGTCGTGTTTGGAGGAAGAAGAATACTGAGTTGCATCCCAAGAACACCATACCTACTGTGAAGCATGGGGGTGGAAACATCATGCTATGGGGCTGTTTTTCTGCCAAGGGGACAGGACGACTGATCCGTGTTAAGGACAGAATGAATGGGGCCATGTATCGTGAGATTTTGAGCCAAAACCTCCTTCCATCAGTGAGAACTTTGAAGATGAAACGAGGCTGGGTCTTCCAACATGACAATGATCCAAAACACACCGCCCGGGCAACAAAGGAGTGGCTCCGTAAGAAGCATTTGAAAGTCCTGGAGTGGCCTAGCCAGTCTCCAGACCTCAACCCCATAGAAAATCTGTGGCGGGAGTTGAAAGTCCGTGTTGCTCGGCGACAGCCCCAAAACATCACTGCTCTCGAGAAGATCTGCATGGAGGAATGGGCCAAAATACCAGCTACTGTGTGTGCAAACCTGGTAAAAACCTATAGTAAACGTTTGACCTCTGTTATTGCCAACAAAGGTTATGTTACAAAGTATTGAGTTGTATTTTTGTTATTGACCAAATACTTATTTTCCACCCTGATTTACGAATAAATTCTTTACAAATCCTACCATGTGGATTCATGGATTTTTTTTTCACATTCTGTCTCTCACAGTTGAAGTGTACCTCTGGTGCAAATTACTGACCTCTGTCATCATTTTAGGTGGGGGAACTTGCACAATCGGTGGCTGACTAAATACTTTTTTGCCCCACTGTACATAGAACGCCATAACCAAGTGGCCAGCATAGTATACAGAAACATCTGTATACTATGCTGGCCTGGAGATCTCGAGGTCAAAATGGGAGACGCTCCCTAGGGTGGTCAAAAAATGACCAAGCTAAGATCCTGTGGGACTTGCAGATACAGAAGGGCAAAATGGTAATGGCTAACAAGCAGAGGAAGACAGCTGTAGTGATAGCTGTAGAAGATGTGGAGGATGAAGGTAACGGTGGTCCCAGTGGTAATCATAGCACTAGGTGCGGTGACTCCCAAGCTAGGCGAGTGGCTCCAGCAGGTCCCAGGAACAACATCTGAGATCTCTGTCCAGAAGAGTGCAGTCCTAGGAACACCAAAGATACTGGACCCTCAAGCTCCCAGGCCTCTGGCAGCGGACAGTTTTGCCTGGTTACGCAAATTAGCGTTAAGGCCTTTACACACAGTTTCGAACTTATATACAGGGTGGGCCATTTATATGGATACACCGTAATAACATGGGAATGGTTGGTGATATTAAAGTCCTGTTTGTGGCACATTAGTATATGTGAGGGGGTAAACTCCTCAAGATGGGTGGTGACCATGGTGGCCATTTAGAAGTCGGCCATCTTGGATACAACTTTTGTTTTTTCAATAGGAAGAGGGCCATGTGACACATCAAACTTATTGGTAATGTCACAAGAAAAACAATGGTGTGCTTGGTTTCAATGTAACTTTATTCTTTCATGAGTTATTTACAAGTTTCTGATCACTTATAAGATGTGTTCAATGTGCTGCCCATTGTGTTGGATTGTCAATGCAACCCTCTTCTCCCACTCTTCACACACTGATAGCAACACCGCAGTAGAAATGCCAGCACAGGAATCCAGTATCCGTAGTTTCAGGTGCTGCACATCTCGTATCTTCACACCATAGACAATTGCCTTCAGATGACCCCAAAGATAAAAGTCTAAGGGGGTCAGATCGGGAGACCTTGGGGGCCATTCAACTGGCCCACGACGACCAATCCACTTTCCAGGAAACTGTTCATCTAGGAATGCTCGGACCTGGCACCCATAATGTGGTGGTGCACCATCTTGCTGGAAAAACTCAGGGAACGTGCCAGCTTCAGTGCATAAAGAGGGAAACACATCATCATGTAGCAGTTTCAAATATCCAGTGGCCTTGAGGTTTCCATTGATGAAGAATGGACCCACTATCGTTGTACCCCATATACCACACCAAACCATCACTTTTGTTGTTCCAACAGTCTTGGAGGGATCCATCCAATGTGGGTTAGTGTCAGACCAGTAGCGGTGGTTTTGTTTGTTAACTTCACCATTCACATAAAAGTTTGCCTCATCACTGAACAAAATCTTCTGCGTGAACTGAGGGTCATCCTCGTTGAGATGCTGCAGTAGCTGGAGTTTGTAAGGGTGCCATTTGTGAGTAGCTAATATCCGCCGAAGGGATGTTCGACTAATGCCTCTCTCCAGTGACATGCAGCGAGCGCTACGCTGTGGGCTCTTGCTGATTGAAGCTAGGACAGCCACTGATGTTTCTTCATTAGTGACAGTTTTCTTGCGTCCACATTTTGGCAAATCCAACACTGAACCAGTTTCACGAAACTTAGCAAGCAGTTTGCTGACTGTAGCATGGGAGATGGGTGGTCTCGTAGGGTGTCTTGCATTGAAATCTGCTGCAATGACTCGGGTACTGTGTTCACCAGATATCAACACAATTTCGATCCGCTCCTCACGTGTTAACCTCTTCGACATGTCAATGGCTGTGAACAAAGAGAAACTTGTAAATAACTCATGAAAGAATAAAGTTACGTTGAAACCAAGCACACCATTGTTTTTCTTGTGACATTACCAATAAGTTTGATGTGCCACATGGCCCTCTTCCTATTGAAAAAACAAAAGTTGTATCCAAGATGGCCGACTTCTAAATGGCCACCATGGTCACCACCCATCTTGAGGAGTTTGCCCCCTCACATATACTAATGTGCCACAAACAGGACTTTAATATCACCAACCATTCCCATGTTATTACGGTGTATCCATATAAATGGCCCACCCTGTACACAGTGAAAGCGTTGTTTCTTTGTGAGAAAATTCATCTTTTGAAAAAATGCAATGTGGAAAAATTGAAGTTGACATCAAGCGATGATGAGCTGGTCCTGATGTTTCTAAACAAGAAAAGGAAGAAACAGAGATTCTGGATTCATCCGGTTCTCATGGGGCAGCAGCAGCAAGGAGAATTTCATGGTTTGATCCAGCACTTGAAGTTTTGTCATGACCGCTTTCATACATATTTTAGGATGTTGGTGGCACAGTTTGAACTCTTGTTGGCAGAGTAGGGAACAACATCTGAGGAGGCAGAGAAATCATGTCAGACAGTCGATTGACCCGGAATCTAGCTGTGTGTCTGAGGTAAAACTGTATTATGAAACTGGAACAGTACTCACATCTACAGAGTACAGTATAGAATGAATTTATGTCATTTCATCCATCCTCCAATCCAAAGTCGGGGGATTACCAAAGGCTTTAGGATTAAGGACTTCTAGTTTGTCTAACCCAAGCGATGTAATGTCAAAAAGCAAAGGAATAAAGAATAAAATATTTAAAAAGCTGGTGGGCAACTGGTGAGGGTTGGAGGGAAGTACAGTAAAAACAGAAATACATAGGAAATAAAAATTCTGCCTCTTCAGGTCCTTCAACACTCAGCTTCAGCTGAGTTGTTTTTCCTGCCCACATGAAACTCTCCCAGGATGTGGGCAGGAAAAACAGTTTCTGTTCTCCTGTAGTTCACACAGACTCTACACTTACATGTAAATCAGGTTTTCCTTTAGCTTTCATTCTTGTTCATGCTTTTGTCACTTGTCTTCTTGATTTCTTTGATTAAATAAACTCCACATGACACACAAGATAAAAGCATCAGCAACATCCAGGGTATGAAGGGGTGACCTAGAGGGAGCGCTGATATTGTGTGGATATAGAGTCCATACATATAAAACGCCAGAACAGAAACCAGACTGACAAACTACAGCACCGCAACAGGTCTACTTTCTCTTTCTCTGACGGTTAGTAATTTTCAGATTGGTTTTAAGCTCATCATTTGTTGCAGCTGTCATGCTTTGCTGTTTGGCAGATTTTTCCCCCCATTTTATTTCTGCTGTAAAGACGTTGGGAAAAGCTGTAAACTCTTTAATGCCATCAAGTTGAGGATTCTGACTTGTCTGTCTATGGGAATTAATTTGGTTTTGGAACCACCTAAAGTGGCCACTCCAGAAATAACTACCGTATATTTCGGACCGTATATAAGGCGCACCAGATTATAAGCAAAACAAAACAGTCAGATAAGTCTAACTTTACTCCACTCATTCTTCTTGCATTGATTCATTAATGTTGAATTCTCTCTGCTGCTCTTTTCCCATGATGTTGCAGTGTATTAATGACTAATCTGGTATTGTGGATGGATTTTCTCAGTTGTTCTCCTGACTGAAGTTTGGTCCGTTTGTATCATCCTGCCATGTGATTGCTTTTGTCCCTAACCATCAGGAACCCTCACGTTAACTTTTATCGAGTGGAAAAATGTTAGTGTTCATCCTCCAGCTTCACTGTGTTTATGTTATACTAACATAGCTGTGTCGCTAGCAATCACGTAGCACATTATATACCAGCTAGCCCAACTTCAGTAACCCTACAAAAGTCACTGCTGTTTAGTTTTCTGTCTTCATTTATGTTGGAAGTGATAGCAGAGCTGTACGTTTTAATTTTTTCAGAAATCTCTCAGTCAGAACATGCTATATCATGCTTAGGTGGAAACTAGCGAACTAACTTCCTGCTAACTTTTAACTCCGTTAAATTTAATAACTTCTATTTTCATGGATGCCTGGATGTTTTAACTTAATTGTTACACCTGGTAAAACAGCAACACTGATCATTTTATTAAAGATGAAAGAATTTAGAATTTAGTTTTTAACTCTCAGTGATGCTGCAGTGTTCATTTAACTTTGGGACCTGAAGTAGACGGAGTTTAGGACCCAGATTACTCCGCAAGGCTCCTGACTACGGTAGCCATAATGCTCCGACAATTCATCAAGCGGTGCGCCTTCATAGCTTACCAAAGTAATACTAAAACATTTTTTGGCAGATCTTTGAGCGCTGTGTACCACATAAAAGCAGTTCGAGGTCAGTAAGCACAACCACTGTCGAGTAAGCACTGTCGATTTTTGAGAAAATTAAAGGTTTTTAAGTGTGCCTTATAGTGCGGGAATATGTTAACCCCCCCCCCCCCCCCCAAACCCAGTAAGTTGCTTATTGGTTTATATGTTAATATGTCAGTTTTTGGCTCCATATATTTTCAATTAATACCAGCAAACAGCACCGCCTGCATTTAGATTCAATACACAGTTGGTGACGTCACTGATTTTATGGGAAATGAACTGGTACTTATAGTGGTTTCCATTCTAACTGAGCACTCAAAAGTGCTTTATGCTACAGCCTCACCCATTCTCACACACATTCATACAAGCACTTTTATCTCACACTGATAGATGCATCAGGGGCAACTCAGGGTTCAGTATCCTGCTCGAGGATACTTTGGCATGCAGACTGGAGGAGTGCCGAGCGGAACCACCAATCTTTGAATTGGTAGACAAGCCGTTTTTGATTGGCTGTGTTTTCCATGCAGGGTTACTGAAATTAGACCAATCCCTGACTTTGACAAGCTATGATTCTGAAAGACAGATATGCTAAAGTTCAACTTCATATTTATTTTAACAGAAGTCTTCTATTCCTGCTCTATGATTTCTTCTTAGTCGTCTTCTGTGATCCTCAAATGCTTCCGATTCTTTTTTCGTCTTTCACTGAAACATTATTACAAGCCATCACTCTGAATTTGTTGTTTCTCAGCTTTGTTTTTCATAAACATGCAATGCCACTTTTACTCAAAAAAAGGCTGTGGATAATAAATTAGTACGCTTCTGTGAGGTGCAGTCGTTTGCCGTCTCACTCCAGAGGAAGCTGAGAACAGAGTGATGCTATTTTTAAAACCCCATTAATACGATGACCTTAAACAGAGCTAGATAAAAATGAAACCCAGCATGGCTCCGTTTACGGTTTACCAAATGAAGAAAGAGTGCCCCGCCAAAGTAAAACAACCCAGTCCAAGTTCCAGATCTGCTCACAGCATTTGTATATGGTGGCATATTTTTTTGGCTATTACACGATTTTTAGTCTTTTAGTGACATGATGAGGATGTCAGGGGGTCAGAGGTCACAGAGAGATGGATGAACCCTCATTTGTCTCAGACTTAAAGTGACCTGTGTGGGCTATTATGAAGCAACTGCACTTGTAGAATCATGATCAAGGAGATGAGATGAGAGGAGCGACACTGTTGCTCACAGAAGGGTTATTAGAAAATGCTGTGTGTGCGCGTGCGCGTGTGTGTGTGTGTGTGTGTGTGTGTGTGTGTGTGTGTGTGTGTGTGTGTGTGTGTGTGTGTGTGTGAGCAATTCCAGCGCCTCATTATTGTTCAGTTGCTTGGAGACTGCCACAGGCCAGTGTTCACACGGCCAATTAAAGTTCCCCAGATGCCCTTGTATTTGACTCCTGTGTGTTTTCTAAAACACTGATTTTTAAAACCTTTTTTCAGATCTTCCCTTGATCAAATAGGGATGTTTTATCACAATAGAACAAATATATTTTATTTGTTCTATTATGAATAAATAATAAACATAATAGAATTTGTTTAATAATGCTTTAGATTTAAAGATTATACAGAGTATGACAGGTCAGTTTGTTTAAGAAAAGTCATACAGAAAAAGTTGATTTAAACTCTATTTGAAGGCTTACACTTTATTATTATTATTATTATTATTATTATTTTAACTATCATATTAACCACTCAATGAGCTTATTTATTGTTTAATATTATTTTAGGCTTCCTCTGTCTGATCGCATCAAGTCGTTCTATTCATAGGCCAGAAAAAAATCACTTAACTGTCTAAGTAATATAAAACATTAAGGAAGCTATGACTTTAAATCAATGAAGGATTAAGTATAGGAACTTCATGCCATCCATGGGGCTTAATAGAAAGCTTGGCAGTGAAAAACATGTGACATTGGATTGTTTAAGGTCCTAAATTAAATTTTGCGTCCTAAGGTTCAGAAACTTTGTACATAAGTTTTTACCCCTCAGCTGTAAAAGGCTGATGGAGTATTCTTGTCACTCCACCGGGCAGGCTGGGCGGGCAGAGTGAAAACCTAACCTAAATTTGAGAATGAGATAACTTGAGAATGAGGCAGTGTAGGAGCTTCAGATTGATACCATAGGTGTGTCTACAAAAAAAATCTTGAACACGTTTGAATTGCAAAGTTCAAGTTTCATTGAAATCTTGTGAACCCGATAACTCCAGCATGAGCTTGAAATCAATAACACAGGCACGTTTACAAATCATCTCAGACTACTCTGAACCTCTGTGACATGAACCTAAAGTGAAAGGTCAAAGTTCAAGTTTTCTGAAAATCTTGTGAATGCGATAACTCGAGAAGAAGGTAATGTAGGATTTTCAAACTGATGCCATAGGGGTGTCTACATAGCAGGCTGAGCCGTACTACTGGTGGTTCAGATGGGTCTCTCTTTAGTCCTGTCACCTCAAGAATTTCTCCTCATTACACATTCGGCTGTCTTTACATGTGTAAAGTTAAAGAATGCTGAGAAGATGCATAAAAATACTAAATAAATTCCTGAAGAATACTTCAGGCCTGGGAGAGGGTACGTGCAGACATGCAGTACAGTGATGGAAGTGAGGATGATGAAGGTTTTACTTTGTTTGCTGTGGTCTGTGTATTTCGGTTGTAGGTTTCATTTTTAAATGTCGATTGCAGTGACGTTAAAAAAAGTTTTTGTTTAACCGGCTTACACCTGTAGATGCCCTGAAACTTTCATGACAGCAGTTAAAGGTTAAATTGAAACAGCCAATCAGAATTTACACAGCAGTGTGAACGCAGCATGAGAAGCAGAGAGGGGAGGGGGAGCATTCTCTCTCTATCTCCCTCTCTGTGTCATTGTGGCTCTCTTGCTCTTTGTCTCGCCTGTGCATACACACACACACACCTGCCTCCTGTGTGTGTGTCAGGTGTGTGACCTGTGTCTTGTGTCTGCAGTGTGGAAGACATGGAGCAGCAGAAGAAGCAGGACAGTGACTCAGGAGTCGGCAGCGACAACGGAGACAAGAGACTGTCTGCTACTGAGGTGTGTGTGTGTCTCTGCATCTGTGTGTCTGTGTGGGGGGGGATTTTGTACATTTGTACCAATATGACTGTAACATGTTCAAATATAGGTGTATAGTTATGTGTGTGTATATATCCATGCACAAATATGTGTTAGACATGTACTTAATACACTCATCTTTACTCCTTTAATCCTCATTTTCTAATCACACCAGCTCATCTTTTTTTCCTCTGTAAGTCGGTGTATCTGAGTGAGTGCGGTGACATTAAAAGACGGACCCGTTTAGACGTCACTCACTTTTTCTGCAAATTGTTATTTCTTTTGTGGACTTGTGAGCAAATGATTGTGAAAAATGGCAAAAAATGAATTGTTACATTTAAGTTGAAATAAATGACAAATAACTGAAAATTTGAATATTTGACTTTGAGATTCTCTGACGTGAAAATGTATTATTAAGAATTGAGTATCTTCTGGATTTGGTCTTGAAATGAAATACTGTTAGAGCGGAGGCACTTTGGCCTCATCTTGTAATTAGGGGCAACTTTTTTCATTTGAACTGATAAGCTAAAAGTTTTTCTGTCTCTCGTAGTCTTTATCCGTGCAGTGCAGAGGAGTTTTGTAGGATTCTGTAAACTGACGTCACGTCGCATCAGTGGGAGTCAGAGCTCTCCTTTTCATTTTAGAATGAACACATTTTTTCTTTGTTACTAATTCACTTTTTTGGTCATTGTTGAGATAGAAAGCTGTTCAAGGCAGCAGCTAGCTCCAGGTCTGCGAAACTGAAATTATAAACTCTAATTTGCAACTGATATGCTTTTCCTGACCCAAAACTATGAGAAAAGTAATAAACTACAACTGAGAACATTTACACTTTTAACACTCATCAGTTGTTGTGTTCTTGTGTTGAGGTTCTCACAGTTTTGTTTCAGCTCTGAAGCCGTTTAATTGCTTGTTTCAGCCGTCAGATGAAGACAGTCTGAGCCTTAATGTGCCAATGAGTCACATCACAGAGGAGGGAATCAGCAAAGACGACTCGAGTGAACACATCAGCTCTCTGACAGGTACACACACACACACACACACACACACACACACACACACACACACACACACACACACACACACGCACACACACACAGAGTGTGGCGATGGTAGACAAACTGTATTATGCTATTTATTGTCACCTGGTTAAACTCTCTGGACAGCCCGGATTCATGTGAATGAATAGTGTGTGCACGTGCGCTCTTTTTACTCGTGCTTTGGGAGCATAAACATCATCTGGACTTGACTCCGTTGAGAAAAAGCATAACCAATTAGAGAATGCACATTGAGTGATTCAGTCAATGATTATGGAAAAGAGGAAAGAGTGAAGTAATCAACAGACTTGCACAATTATTATTATTTATCTGCTGCTGGATTTGTTCATGCAGCATGAAGCAGGGCTCAGCACCATCTACAAGTCAGAAGATCCCGTACGAGCCCTGCCATGCGATGTGGTTCAGCAGTGTACAAACTGAGGGTTTAGTAGTTTTGCTTTTCTAACCTGTCAGCTGTGTGTGTAAAAGTATCTGGGCTGTTGAACTCTATTAAAGAACAGCAGCAGCTCCCCAGACACAGTTTAAATAGACTTCAATCAGCCTTAATTAGGTTAGAGCTGATGGAGGGTCACATTTACTGAACTGAGATGAGTGAAAAGAGGTTATTTATATTTCCAAACAAATCCTTAATCCTGGCGTCACAAAGATGTTTTACGTATTATATATTTGACAAATGTGTTGTTTTTAAAATAGCAGCAAGCTCCTGCTGTGGTTTTTATTATTTATCGCCAATTTTCTTGTGAAAAGTTTAGAAAATGAATGAAATTTAAACAAACACAAAAAATTAGGGAAAGAATTCTCAAAGGTTTTAAGAGCTGACTTAAGGGCTGACTCACGCACCTGACCTGCTTTCCTCCAATCACTTCTCCTGCACATTCTGCCACTCGACATCTGTCTTGGCAACGGCTCCGGGCAGATATTTGGACAGTTCTTTTGAAATCCTTGTCTAAGTGCAAGGAGAGACAGCCATAACTTGAAGTAGTGGTTCAAAGGTTTGGCGGCTTTGTCCCCAAACAAGATTAAAGTAGCTTTCTTTTTCCTCAGTTTATACTTCTGTAGTGCATGCACACAGTTTCACTGCATCTCAATCCAATCATCTGCTCATCCCACCATAGGACTGAACACGTTCTGTGCCAGTTTATGTGACGGAGGTGTGCCTGCTGACACTCATAAATATGTTTCAGCTGTTGATTGGCTGTTTGGGGCTTGGTGCCAAATATTTGCCATAATTTTTTTCAGGATTCTTCAGTTCTGTTTATTTCCTCCATTTAGTGTCTAGCTAGTTGTGACTGGTGAGCTGTGATCAGACTGTATTTGTATCTGTGTTTTATTTCTTGCACATTGATTATAACTTTGATATTTTTAAAAAGTGAATCTGTTTGAATGAGTATAAACACATAGACAAAAACTGTGCTGCGTTACGCATGACTGACTAAAATTGATGGAGCTGTGACGTTTACAAGTCCCTTTATAACTTTGGTTATGCAGGTAATTATAATCCTTCGTGGGTTCACTTTCATGGGAGTTGTGCTTTTGTGCCCATATTTTTCATATTCTATCAAACCTGTGGTGCAGAATTCTACAGCCTACACTTCAGCTTAAAACTGAGAGTTCATGTTTCCTTCATTTCAGCAGACCCAAACTCTGACTCGGTGCAGCTGATTGAGGAGAGCCCTACGGAAGCCCTGAGAGACCAGAACAGAGACTCTTCTCTCAGCACTCGCTTCATCAACTACATCAAGGCAAGAGCTCGTGTTGTGTTGCGTCTGCACACCTCTGAGTGCTTCAGTTAAAAATTGATGCAGTAAATGGTTCACTTCATGCATAATGCCTCCCTCTGATTGAGGTTATGTAAAACTATTATGTTCACTGGGTTACTTTATTCCAGCATTAGTTACGCTGCCTGTCGTTTTAGGCTCATGCGGTTTGTTTAAATGGAGCCTGCAGCATAACCTGTCACTTTATGTTAATCTCAATTAAAATTCCTTTTAGACTTAAAAGTTTTGCTTGAATTGTCATGAAGAGAGCCAGCTCTACTTAGTATTGGAGTTCATCCACCTTTTTTAGCTTATTCCAAGTTAAAAGTACAAACGGGTTTCACATCATCAAAACTCAGTTTTTACCTCTGCCGATGTTATTCTCCAGTTGCACATTGCTTCTAGTCATTGAATTGGCCGTGAACTCCTCTGTATACCAAAGTACTCTACAGTCAAATTGCAGAATAAAGAGTTGCTGTTAGAAAAGAGTAAGAAACAAGAAAAGCATAAAGAATGGAAGGAATGGATGAAGAAAAAGGACTCTGTTTTCTAATTGTACGGAGGAGAAAGTGGTAACGTCTCTGAGTCGGACTGTGGATCATGTGATTTCTGCAGCTGTTGCTGATTTGCGTACGCTTGTCTTTGCAGGGTAGGACGGCAGCAGACTTCGACGAGCCCCTCAGGATAGAAGAAGACTCTCACTGGTCAACACAACAAACGTAAGTTCGTGAGCATAGTGTCGTTTCGATTTCCACTTTATGACTCACGTTTAGTTTCTCCTCATTTATTGGTAGATTATTGTATTGTATGTCATAATTAGATATTTTTCTTCTACTTTTATTAGCACAGGTTATTCAGTATCTTTTTGCAGCATCATTCAAAATCAGTAGTGATTTTTTTTTTTGTGTTTCTTTCTGTTGATTGATGGCAATTTAGAATCTACAAGTATCCTCTGAGGGATTTTACCAGCTGTGATTTTATGATATGGCACCATCATCACCCGTGTAAATACACTGTACATATACATGACTCTCATTTCTATCTTTGTGGCTGCAGGTCAAAAGTCACAGGGGGCACAGAGCTCCACATCGACATGATCAACCAGCTAAAAGAGGCTGTGGAACTGCTGCAGGACCCCAGCAGGTGAAAAACACCAACAGCTGAGTGTTAGTTAGAGCTAAGTGACACCACAGTGAGTCTATAAGAGTATCCATAGTCTGTTTCCCTTTGCTGAGTAATAATTCATATCTGCAGCACTATGTTACCACTGCTGAACTTACTTAAACTATGAGAGAATTAAACTTGACTGAAGTCATGTTTTTGTTTTTAGTTTGTTTTTCTCATTTGTAAGCCAGCACTCTGTGGCATTACTATTGTGTTTTGTGCATCAGGGTGAACACAGAGGAAGATTTGTCTGGAGTCCAGCTCTATCCAGTGGAGATGGTCACAGTGGACGAGTCACTCAAGTAAGATTCCATGAATCTGCGTTTTACGACTACTTGTATTATGACTGTGGAAAAGGTTTTGGCCTGATGGACTGAGGGGTTGAAATGTTTTTGTGTTAAAAATCTTTTTCTTTTTTTTTTAGCTCCGAAAGCATTCTACCTCTATTTAATTCAGTTCGGTTTTATTTATATAGCACCAAATCACAACAACAGCTGCCTCTAGGTGCTTTATTTTATAAGGTGGAAATCCTACGACAATACAGAGAAAACAGAGAAAACGCCAAACAACAGATGACCCCCTATGAGAAAGGGCTTTGATATAAACAGGAAGCAAACCTCCAGCAGAACCAGGCTCAGGGAGGGGAGCCATTGGGTGAGGGGAGGGAGATGGGACCAAGACACGCTGTGGAAGAGAGCAACAGATTAATGATGAATAATGATTGAGTGAAGAGTGGTGTATGAACACAACAAAAAATCCATCAGTGTGTCCTGTATGTCAGACTTGATTACTCTGTATCATCTTCTCTGTCAGCCCACAGTCAGTGACAGCTATCATTTTATTAACGTTCAATCGATAGCCTCAATTTGTGTAAGTAAATATTCTGTCTCACAATTTTGAGTTTGAATTGAATTCATTCATTTAAAAGGAACAGTGTATATTAGTGAACATATTAATCTTAATATGGCAGAATTAGCAAAAAAGGCTACTTTTCATCTGTAGTCCTTTGCTGTAAATGGGCTGAAAAATTGGCTATTACAAAGAATTCATCATGCATCTTTGTAGAAGACAGTTCAATGCCATCTTGTTCCTAAGATGCTTCTAAACCTAAATTCTGAAAAACATAAAATAAATGTCTTTTCTTGTATTTGGGCCAATATGTTCGTTCCTGAAGATAAATGTAGTTCTGATTCTGTACACTGTTTTATGTAGGGTCATGGTAAAGTAGATCACTTGCCCTTATTTTCCTTTTTTTTTCTCCTTAGCGGGCAGGACAGTGATGACGGCGCCACAACACCAAAGGTACAGTATGAGCTCGTTAGAGCTCTTTACCTCTAACACACATACATGGCATACATGTTTCTTAGTTTCTTATCTGGAAGGACTTCCAGGTTGGTTCAAACTCCAGTTTGTTGGCCAGTAATTTATAATAAAATAGCAACATTCACTGTGTCTGAAGAGTTCTGCTAAAACTTGGATTTTGAGCTTTTTGTTGGATTTCTGGGTCAGCAGGTGGCAGTGATTTTTATTAATGAGAACTTTCGGGAAATGCCTGGTGGCTCTTCTCTTTGACAAAAGCACCAGAGGAAGTTTCAACAGATGAAAATGTTATTTTGGTATAAACATTTTAGAGGAAAGAATTGGTACTTGCAGCCAAATAATGTTCAAACTCTCCTTCATTTTTCCTTCATGATCCCTGAGCCATCCAAGCAGAACATGCAGGGTCATTTAGAGGGCTAAAGACCCCCTAATATACTGAAGGCATAATTATAGTATAATATGGGATATATAGAGAGAGAGACTAGAAATGAAGAAACCTTTTTCTGGCCTTTTCTTATAGTATTTCAAGTCCTATCCACTACCACTAGGTGGTCCAGTTTGCAAAGACACCTCTCTCTTATCTAAAAAATTTATTAATGACTATCCTCAACAGGTGGAAAAGTGTTGTGCGTTCCTAGATAAGTAAAACCTGTAGGTATGCTAGTAACAGAAAATACTTACAGCTGAAACCTTTGATGCGTCCTGTAGCAGCACATGGATGAAGGTGGCTGTGAGTTCCAGAAGAAGAGACAGATGATTCTAGAAAAGGCCAGGTTTGAAGCCCAGCTTGCGTGCCGGGAGTATGAGTGGCATATGTCGATCAAGGTAAACGTAGCACCAGACCTCTGGATGTAGTCTCTGTCCTCCGAGTGAGCTGTCTACGGTCGTGCTTCGCAGTGATCCAACGGTCGTGTGTCTGTTTGCTGTGTTAGCTGCCGATCACACCTCTCTGAGCTTTTCACGTGTCGCATTTCATCCAGCAGCCTGATCCACATGTGAACAGAGAGGGAACGTGTTTCTCTGTTGCTACATGCGAGTCTCAATCTTTCACCAGTTACTCGCAGGCTTTCTTGGGAAATTACTAACTGGCTAAACTGAAGGTGGGTTTACTGAAAGCCTTTGTAGTGGACAGTAGAAAAACAAGTGGCTGGTGTTTTCTCTCTCCCATGTTAGTGTGCAACATTCATCTGCTGAAGTGGCTGTGTGACTTGAGGTCTCTGTGTTTTGTTTGTTTTATAATTAACACTGTTTCAGGGTTATTTTTGTAATTTCATGAACTATACAGTATATTATGATGTTTACTATTTATTGGATTAACACCAAAACTTTGTTTTTTTATATATCTGTACTACCTTTATTTATTTCTGGGCTAAAGCATCGGTTAAAACATCCAATGCTTAAAACAGTAATACCAGAATTTGTCTTTCTATTGCTTTTTCCTTTTTCTTTCTATTATTGTAGGGTCTTTACCATAAAGTGCCTTGAGGCAGCCGTTGTTGTAATTTGACAATGGTTACAAATAAAAAAATAAAATTGAATTCAATTGAAAAATTGAATATATTTCTGTTGTAAAACATTCCCTATTTCCTCAAATTAGATTAGGAATGATAGGTTTCTGTATGGAAGACACTGAATTGAATGTACCATTAAGTTTATGTTACATGGGGTGTTTTGGGCAAGGTCTGTTTACATTACCAAAACTTATGGATGTTGTCTAAAATGTTATCCTGTTTTGTCACAATTAATTGTTCTTTGTTTTCTCCATTATGTTAACATTTTTTCTTGTGTTTAGCTAGCTAACTTAATGTTTACAATAGCAAACCTGTGACACTATGAGTGCAGTGGGTTTCTGCTTTGATGGTCATCACTCTTTGTACAGGGCTGTAAGCAGCATTGTATTTAGAACAAATGGAAATCAAAGAAGATATATATTGCAGTGTGTTCTGCATATATTTTAAACTGCTGTTGTTCACATAAGAAATGCAAATTCAGGTCAGATGTTATTACCAGGTGAAAATATGGAAGACCGTAGGATTTTTTTTTTTTTATTTTTTTTTAAATAAAAATAAAACAGTCTTTGGAAAAGAATATGTACCTCTTCAATTTTGTTGAATTACACATCTCTGGAGCGTTCGTACTGACACTAAGCTAGTCTGCTGTATCTGTGTTTCTGCTGACCATATGAGTTGAGTGATGGTTGAAGGCAGAGGAGGCAGGAACTGAGTAGAGTGTTGTTCTGAGTTCAATTTTAGGCCACTGAGCTCCTGTTAGTCTGCACAGGTTCATCACAGGAGTGAATGTGTTTCTGTGTACTTTATCTCTCTCTGTGGAGTCATTCATAAGTCTGTGTCATTGAAAACTGCACATGAAGCACAGGATCAAGAGTGTCCAGCATTTTTTCATTAAATTGACTAAAATAGGACTGACTTTAATTTTTGTTTCCATTTCTGTTGTTGTAGCGAAATGACAGATCTCCAGTGAGCGGACCTCCATCCTTCTCCAGCCCACCCTTTG
Source organism: Simochromis diagramma (assembly GCF_900408965.1). Lineage (NCBI taxonomy): Eukaryota > Metazoa > Chordata > Actinopteri > Cichliformes > Cichlidae > Simochromis > Simochromis diagramma. The sequence continues at coordinate 88,294 of NW_024387419.1, read as the reverse complement.
GACTGAAACCTCGTTCGGGTGAGTCAGCTGAGATAGTGGACCAGGTTAACTGGAGTACCAGATGTACAGGTTAACAAACTGGGGGTTTTTTCTGGACAGAGTATACTTTCAGTTACCACACTGTGATGATTTAATGGCATTTACTATGCTGGTCGCTGAAAAAAAATGCACAGTCTGTGTATGATGAACACCTGATTTTGACATGAGCTCTGTTGCTCTAGTCATACAGTTTGTAGCTTATGTAGTTTTAATTTAAGCTTAGCCTAGAGCTCAACATTCTAATTGATATAATCCATATTGGTTAAACAAGAGTGTAGGAAATTGTCTTTCTTTTACATGGCTTTATATGGCTTTAAAATCCCTAAAAGCAAAACTTTCTACAGGTGGGTGAAAAAGCAAACACACTTAATTATTTTTCTTCTAAGGCCCTAAAAGGGTGTCAGCTTTAATACACTGCTGGAAACGTCATCATAATAATGTTGGTCCAGGATAAACATTAAAACTGACATTGTTTGAGCGTTCAGCTAATGCTTTGAAAAACTCTTGCTCACAAACCAACATGTATACCTAAATTTGACTAACAGCAAACCTAATTTGGTAATATATTTATTATTTTGTATAAATTAACAACTTGAAATGCTTACCATTTGTTCCAGAATCTTATACAGAGTTTCATACAAACTAAGGCATTTTTTCCCGAACATTGCAATGCTATGACATCATAACAATGTGACTGGTCAGTTGATCCTGGACAAACAGTATTGAACAACACCAACACGGGCATATCAGATACACCGCTGGAAGCCCTGAACTTAGTCATTAGCTTAAAGCGAAGCAGCAGCAGTCATGTTGTGGCAGCTTGTGGCGCCTGCTCATCAGCTTTATTTGCAGAATGATAGAAAGCTTCTGCCCCATGCTTTATTATAGTTGGCAACCATCCAGCTTTTGTTTGCTGTTACCAGTGTGAAATGATGCTAACCGCTAATGAAGCTAACATGATGCTAACAGCATGTGAGAGTGATTTGTAATGTGAAATGCCACTAATCTTTATTTTGTTTTGTGCTGTTTTGTTTTGTGTCTTGTCATCTCATTCTGTTTCTTTGCTTCACCTTTTTTACCTTTTCTGATTTACTTGTTTGTTTGTTTTTTGCCTTTTTTTGTGGCACTTTCATTTCTCCTGCATGACCTTTGATGTTAAAAATCACATAAACACTCATTTAATCTGACCTGCCTGCATTTTTGAATCAATACCTGCTTCATTGATTCCTGAAAACTAATTCACACTTTCTCCTGGTGATTTTTGCTGTTTTTCGGGGTGTGTTTTTCGTGGAATGAACTTTGCCTTGCTGTACTTGGTTCACCTTGATGCTCACCCTACCACCACCACCTCCTCCAACTACCTTCCTTGCACTACACACACCCCCCACCTCCTGCGTCTCTGAACACTTCCCACTTCCCACCCGCCTGGTTGTAGCTCCACCCTCGCTGCCCTGCTCGCCCCCGCCTTCCTGTCTCGACCCCTCCCTCCTCCCACAGGCCTCGCCCCTCCATAGAGATACACCTCGTAGCCATGACGACGGAGGCAATCACAACCGGGGTAGGTTCCGCTTTATCTGCTAATTGGCCAGATGACACACATCTGGGCTGAGCTGTCTGCTGACAAACCCTGGGTAGGGACCGTTTTCTCTTCAAAGCCAGAAAAGCCTGTCATTACTGGTCTTTAACTTTAAAGGTGGTCTTTAAATGTGTTTTAAAAAACAAAAAAACATTTTGAATTTAGTCTTTTGTCTGTTGTTTTTCTGTTCATTAGTCCACAACTTGTTTACCATCCTATGTCATATCATATCATTTTATTTAACACCAGCAGCACTCACTAAAAGTGAGCGTATCAGAATTGGTTTTCCGAGTCATTGCTAAGACAGCTGTCATCGCCCCCCCGTCCTGAAAAGGATAAGCAAAGAGGATTGTTAATTAATTAATTAACTAATTAATTAAGGGTATATCATTGGGAATTACTGATCTATACCAGGTTTAATTTCAGAGTTCCAGGAACAGAGCCATTAAAAATGAAAAACCAACCTGATTTGAATTTGGGCGATCTCCTCTTGCAGTCACCTCCAGTGCATGTAAAGGAACCATTTCCAGCACAGTTGCTCTTGTTCTGTCTCTCCATGGAAACCCCATTATGACTATATAACTGTCAACTCTGACTTCACCACAGCCTTCAAACTTTCACAGCCATGAGTGCACACATCAGCTTCTCTCCATCTGAACAGCGTTGCTATAGTTTTGTATTTTTCATTACCTTTTTCAATTTTAGGTTTTCTTTTAGTTTAGTTTTGTTAGGTTCAGTTTTAGTTGTAACAAGGCTTTATATCTGTCAGAATAAGCATTATTGATACACATGTGTAGGTCCTTTAATCCCAGTCATGACATGCTAACCATTCACAGCCTGGTTGTGCTGACAAAAAAGACTAAAACTAAAGGGAATTCCAGGATATTTTTGTATTTTTCTGTACTGTTTTTCTTTTCTAAGTTGTGCTTTTTACATTTTTATTTTTATTTCAAACCAAAATGTTTTCCCCACTGAGCTTTTAGTGCAATAATATAAGGGTGACCATTTTAGCACACTGGAGGCTATCGAGGAGGCGCATCGCAGGTTGCAGAGAGATATTGAAAAACAGCGGCTGTGCTGTGGAAGCCATCCAGGCATGAAGACAATGGTGTTGAATGAGAGATCGGGTATGGTTTTTTATTTTTGATGAAGGAAATCTCGGAACAGATTGTTCTCAATCTAGCTGTGATCCTCGATAATGCTCTGAGTCTTACGTTGTCCTTAGTGACAGGGAGGCGCTTGCCAGCGACGTTCTCTGCTGCCTCCACCACTCTCTGTAGCTGTTGGCATAGCAACTCTCACTGTGGAACTGTGTACCCCCCTTAATGTTGCTTCCTGTAGTTCTCGCTTCTCAGTCCAGTGTACCGGCTCAAATTTTGGGGAAAAAAGTCTCAGCTATTTGGCAACTAACTGACAATATATTTATTAGTTTTAAACAAGTTTTTGATTTGTTCTTTCTCAAATATTTGTGTGGTCTGATAAATTTGTTGAGCACAGTACCTCAAAAAAAGAATTTGCCTGTTGTACCTGCAGAAATATGTCACACATAATTTTTATAATCTTTTAGAGTTAGCCTGAGTGGCGATTGTAAAAGAAAAAAGGAGTAAAGGAGCTGTGGCCTCCTTCACTTTTCCTCCTCAGTTAAAGAACAAGCAGTAATGTCTGATGATGTGGTGTTGGGCTGTCAGCAGGCATCTGAACGTGCAGACATTTAAACTGCAAACACTGAGATTTAAGGTGAAGCTGAGTTTTTTATAAATTTTATTTATTTTTTAATCTTGACGACAGCGTTTTGGACAACCTTTTGACACAGAGGGTCTGAGTTTGTGTTCACCTGTGGTTTTAAGAAACTTTATTGTCATCTCATCAAGCTGCGACTCACTGGCTCCTCTCGTTGGTGCGAATGGGGACAGCAGCTTCCTTTCCTTTGAAATTCTGTCACAGCTTTCTCTTCATTTCTCTCGTCCACTGCCACTGTGTGTTTCTTTGCCTCAGACCACACGTTAGGGTGTTTCAGATTAGCTGCTCTGCATGCACGCGCGTGCATACGTTTGTGTGTCGAAACAGCAGACTGTGATCAAAGACGAGCTTCACCGCACTCTGCTTTCATCTCCAGCTGTTCCCGTGTGTGTGTGGTGGCTGTGGACTAGCAGGCGCACGTGGTAGAAGTTAGAGCTGATGCCATGATTTGTGCGTGCGACTGCAGCTGGCTTGTGTAGAAGATCTAGAAGGTCTGAAATTTACATTTCTAAGAAAATAGCTATTGTAACAAACCAAGTGTTTTGTTGCTTCTATATAAGTGAGTGTGTTCTAATGACTGAGAATCATCAAATGCAGCTTGCTGATTCAAAGGAAAACCCCAGTGCCTTACAAACTGGGGTCTAGTAGTGTGACACCTTTGCCCCACAGTGCAGGAACCACACGTGATCCACAGGTGGCTAACCTGGGGGGAAATTTGCCCACATGGGAGAAATGTGAAATTACGCAATATGCACAAACTCACAGGTACCCACTGGCACACTGAGTAAACCTGTTACTGGTGGACCTTACATCTTACTGAAGTTGTCCTTCTTGCACTTGAGCAAAATGAAAAAAATGTTATTATTAGGGGTTTTTAATGCGTTAATACAAAGAATCCCAGCATTTGTTTTCACTTCTGTTCTCATACTTCACTCCAGAAGGAACAGTTCTGTTTTGTGTCGGCTTTGTCGTGACACTGCCTGCATGTGTTGTGAGTTAAAATGTCTTAAGTCTAACCATCACATGGCTTGCAGCATCAGAGACCGTATTAGGAAAGTCTGATACACACACACATACAATTGGAGATGTATGCGTCTGTGCATGTATGAAGTATCAATGAGTCTGGCTTTCGTGTGCGTCTATTTTCGGTTCCTATATTTTAAGCGTCAGATAATGGTCCCTAAAGGGGTATCCTACTTCCACTGGAATAGAGTCCAAGATAGTAGATGGATCACAGCCGTGTCATATTTTATTTATCTTCATCAGCACCAGTTTCAACTGTAGACCACAAAGTGTGGACATGTTTTACCTGGTTGTGACTTTAGGACAGGGTTCACACTTGGATTAACAGTCAAGTTTGGCTGGGTCATTTAGCTGTAATGTTTAAGGTTGGGTTAAAGGGGATGTGAAAATGCAGTGTGTCGAGGAAGGTGCTCACAGAGCTAGAAGTTATTTTTGTGCGGCCCAGAAGAGAGCTGCATTTTAGTCGTTTGGTCCATAAAAGGCTCTGATATATTGCGGCGACTCTTAGCTGTGAGCTGTTCACACACTCGCTGTAATAACTCTTGAATGTTCACAAATCTGTTACTAACCCTCAGAGACTCTTTAAACTTCACTTTCTCACCACTTTCAGTTTTAAGTCTGACTCATTTTCATTTCACCCTTGTAACATTTTACATGTGTTTCCCTTTTGTGCCCTCGCTATATAAAAAACTTTCGAGTGTACTGATGCTGAACTTAAAAGTACAGTGATTCGGTCTGTTGATGCTAACTTTCACACTGTAAGCTATCTGACTCGCGTCTTTGAGCTGCTGCGCTCTCAGTGTTTGCTGTTGTAAGGAGAGCATCATTAGTTATCTTTCAGTGGCTTCCTGAAACTCTTTTTGAAGCACAACATTTCTACACGAGCCCCCCTATGTGTAAGCGTGATAAGATGATGACTAATGGTCCGTAATGGGTTCAGGCCTCAGGGAGAATGACATCATGCTCCCATCGTCAGTGCGCCTGACCTCATTAGTGACCAATCATCACCTTGTGTGAGTGACTTCAAGTGCAGATGCATGCACAGACTGTGTGTGATCAGTCTTTGAATACTTGTCTTTTTAAACATGTAACTACCATCATTTTTAAAAACTATGTGCCAGTTTTAAAAATGGTTATGTAAACCATCAGAATCCATAAAAAATAATCAAAGGACATTTGGATTACTTGATGGAATTTACTGCAGGTTACACTAAAACATGTTTTGTTGCAAATGTTTATTTTTTCTTCCTCTTTATCCATATGAAAATGACTTCTGATCTCATTTACACTGACTGAGGCAAATCAAAAGTGGAACTAAAGAGGAGAGGAACCATCCGACTTGTTATCAGCAGTCAGTTCACAGGTGTGCATCTCTGATGGTATGATAGCAGCAGAAATGTATATACAGGTTTTAGAGCAAAGTCCTTCATATTTCAGCAAGACAATGCTAAACTGCAAGTATTACAGCAGCATGGCTTCATAGTGGAGAATCTTTCACCAGTTACAATCTTTCCACACATTCTGAAATGTAAAATACAACAAAGAAGCTGTTTAGCAGCTACAATCCTGTATCAGTCAGTCCAGCAGCTGCTCTCCTCAGTTCCCCAAATTTTATGGACTGTTGCTAAAATACGATGTTACTACATATATTATGTAAATTGAGATGCTACAGTGCAGTAAACCCAACTTTTTTGAGACCTGTTGCTGCCATCATATTCAAATTGAGCTAATATATTTTTTCTGTGTTATGCTATAAATAAAAGGATTTATGAGATTTGCATGTATTTGCATTGTTTTAATTTACATTTTGTACAGCGTCCCATCTTCTTTGGAATCGGGTTTATGTAATCAAAGGCCAGGAGCGTTTAATCAATTGTAATCAAAAAGGCAATCAGCCAGTCTTTGATAGTATACTAACCTGATTGGATACCCTTCAGATGTGAGCAGTTACTGTGTAACAGCCTGTTATATCAGCTCCTGCTGTTTTTTTAAGGATTCAATCATCCAAAGTCAATATTCATTGCTTTTTGTGTTTATCCTTGGAAAATGTGGTTACCTTTGCTTTTCAAGTCTTGTCTTGTCAAGCCTGCGTGTGTCTTTTTCATCTCATTTCACTCTCATTATTGGAGAATTGGCCTCAGTTCTACTGCCCAAGCCGAGGCCTGTAGTCCTGGAGGAGACGGCAGGGTTTAAAAGATGGAGCTAAAGTGAGAGCTAAGAGAAGGAAATATAAACTCTGTTCCGCCACAGTCATGGAGAATTTGAGGTCCTTGGGCAATAACATGGGCGTGCTTTGGTGAGCTGACGTTTCTACTGTACACTTTCACACTAGCTTCAGCCTGAACCAACACACTGTTTGGATCCCTCTGTCAGCTGATTCAGAGAGCATCCAGATGACTTATGGTGAATGATTATGGATAATAAATGGATCTCGACCACCTCTGTACCACTTAATGACAAGCAGCGGAGCCGTGGACATTATGAAAGATGGCTGCAGCCACCATGATGAAAGATGTTCCACACTTATTCTTCTTTGATTAATATTATTTATTTATTGCTTTTATTGTAAACACAGCCTGGGATGCTCTGTCAGTATTGCTGCAGTTTGTAGTCCAAATTCTGCTTAGATTGTGATAGTGTTTAATTTTTTATGTTACCAGTTACAAATCAGGAGGGTATTTGGAGGAAAACGCCAACAAGCAGGACTTTGAAAGCCCCCCCATGAAAAAAAAACCTTCAGAGAAGAGGCACAGAAACAAGATGCTACAGGCTCAGAATGTCCAGATGGCAGAGAGACAGAGAGATATTTAGAGAGAAGAGGAGGAAGATGATGAAGAGGAGGGAGTGTTGAGCAGCTTGTAGCATGACGTGACCCAGAATATAAACTGAGTGAGAGAAAACCGTTTGCCCTTCACCATATTCCCCTTCCTCTTCGTCTCAAACGGAGAGCTCAGGCCAACCAAATTATTTTTCGCACTAAGACGATATTCCATTATCCTTTAGTAGACCCCAGCTCCTCCACCTGCTGTTTCACCAGAGGAACTAGGCTCCAAGGTCCAAGTAGATTATTTTACCAACTCAAAAAACACGTCAACTTGATCAGTGGGTTTAGTCAAAGAGCTTCATTCAGTTCCAGAGGAATGTCAGTGTTGACAGTGCAGAGTTGAAATGTGGGTAAAACTGTTGAAAACATTCACACCCTGAAGCCCTCTCATCTTCTCCTCCTCAAAACATGAGATGACTCCCACTGAAAAGCCTGGAGCTCCCTCTGGTGGTCGCTCAGTGGAACTGCACATTCACAGGCAGTGTTCAGCTTCATTCAGCTGTAAGAGGCTGATGTATGCGTGTGGAAAATAGGACAGTGAAGAGGTGAATGATTCAGAGTTTAGCGGTGTGCCTTTCATGTGTGTGGGTGTGTAGGAAGAGACCAAGTGTGTTTCACACTCTGTCCTCCTACACACGCTAAATAAAAGTGCATCTCGTCATCTGCATTTCTAATCCAAGCTTCTCTTCACTTTCTGCTCCAATTGTTGATATTATTTAAATTGAAGCTGGAACAGTCCAATCCCAGCGGCTGTTTTGATCTTTAATTTATGCTTTTAGTTGTTTTTTTTCAGGCAAAAGTAAAGCGACTCTGCAAATATTTACATATTTATTTTAATCTCCTCAAAAGAACGAAAGAGCCGCCATCTGTCTGCTATTTTTGAGGGTAAACTAAAGATCTGGTATGTGGGAATACATATATATGTATATGTGTATGTATATGTATATATATATATATATATATATATATATATATATATATATATATATATATATATATATGTGTGTGTGTGTGTATGTATATATATACATACATACATACATACATACATATACATATGTGTATATTGTTACATTTACTCTCCAGCTTCTCTGCTGGAGAGTAAATGTAACAAGGATGGGGTGTTGATGGTGATTTGCTTTTTTGCTGAGAGGCAGCAGGACAGTAAGCAGACAAGAAACTTTAGAAGGACTGGTATCTGGGGCAGCAGCTGGCTGAGTCTGACTGAAGGGAACACATCCACCTGCCAGGCCCTCGAACACTCACTAATTAACACGTCTCTCATCTGTTTCATGTGTTTTTTGAGACACAAAAAGACAGTCGACTGTCTCCCTGCTTGAGCCTCAGCTCAGTAGGCCTGGTAACTATTGCCTGATTAATAGATCAGCACATTAAAAATCTGAGTGCCTGGAAGGTTTGTGACTCTTTTCCAGGCCTTGAAAGACCACAGCACATGAGAGACACAGAGGATTTAACGTTTAATAATCCATCTGTCTGGGCTTTTTTTCCCTCTGCAAGCTGTTTATTGGAGCCCTAATTCCTCCTCACATGACGGCTCCTGTGACAGAGCGGGAGCGAGCAGCATGCTGAGCTCTGACTGCACGAGTGCATGTGAATGCTGTGCTTGTGTAAACTTTCCACAGAACAGGTTTTTTTTTTCCTCTCACGTCAGTTTGTGTCACACACTCATTCTGGGATGTTTGTCTGCATCAGGCTGCACAGTGGATGAACTGAAGTGCAGCACCAAGGCCCAGTATTTAAAAAATGAACATTACTTTTAACTTTGAGTCATGCAAAGCTACTGTAGTAGTCCTAGGATACAAATATGGAGGTTTTTTTCTGTCCCCTTTTCCAGGTTTTGACAGACGTTCTTTTCTCCGTCGGTGCTCCAAAGTCTTTGTGGATTTTGATCCTGCTGTGTGATTTAGTTAAAAGGAGTCTAAATTTGTGTTTTAAAGACCTGCTACTGCATTTTTAGTTTCAGTAGAATATTTAATATCTTGCAGTCTATCAGCTGCTTGAGAAGGTCTTTGCTCATTGTTTAAATGCACTGCTGGTATTTATTGTGGCATATGATTATTAGATTTCCCGCCTCCAGTGGCAGCTTTTCAGTCTCTGCTCATCACGGCAAATCTCTCCTTCCTCAGACGTCTGCTGTCCTTGTTTTATCTCTAACTGGTACTAACTGTGTACTCCTGCAGATGCTTAATGTGTTATGTTCCATTTTCTTTTGTTGTTGCTGCAGTGTTCCTGCGGAGCCACAAGAGCCTGGAGTCTGTGGATCCTCAGTTCACCATGAGAAGAAAGATGGAGCAGCTGCGGGAGGAACTGGAGCTCATGGAGCAGCTGAGAGATGTGAGACAAGCTAATGTTCTTTTATTTTTTTATATTATTTGAGTGGGGGGTGGGGTGTTATAGATCTGATATGAGCTTATGTCAAACGTATCCAGCCTGCATGACTGAGTTTAAGCAGGTTTTCACCCTGGCCAGACTAAATATCTGTCTCCATAAAAGCCTTCATTGTATCTTAACTGCAGATTTGGATCATAAACCCGGAGCTCCTCTTCTGATTTAAAATCAGTCTGACGCTCTGCATGGAACCACAGGGTTTTGTTTGTTGTTTTGTTTTCTTAGCTCAGCATTTTATCAGCTCAGTGAAATCTCACTGAATGAAAATTGCAAAGATGTAAGAATATATGTTATATAATAATAATAATGATGGTAATAATATACAATTATATCTTTATATTTATGACAAGTGCATCAAATGACCTGGACGTTTTCTTTAGGCATATATTTGTTTCTGTAAGCCAGAGGTCTCAAACATAAAATCAGGCACCAGGAACAGACCGGAAAACACACTGAATAAATGCATTGAATGGCTTTGGAAAATTATGAAGAAGGGCATGAACTTTGGACTTTTAACTGTATCTTTAGTTTTACAACTTTTGCTACTGGTAAAGACCTCCCACATAGCCATTTATACTACACCAAAAGTAATAAAATGATAGATAAGCAATTAAATAACACAAAAGTTCCTGTTTTCTTACTACCCACTGTAGGTACGTGACAGATGGACAGTGTGCTACCAGAACTTTCTTTGTAAAAGAGTCGTGCTTACAGGTTTCTTTCATGCACTGCAGCAGTATGTCTTTGTGTAGATAAACTGAAACATGCTACTGAAATTGGGCTTGTTTTTGGCACTTTTGGTTTGGCCTCTTGGGATCAGAAAGGGCTGTATGTGGCCTGCATGTAAGTCAAATGTATGTTGGAATGTGATGTAACCAACAGACTTAAGGATGGTTGTAACTAGTTAACCTTTAAACTAAAGAAAACTTTAAAGCCTGTCAGGGAAGTCCTGTTCTGTTTCTTTATGGTTCGTTTTTTTTTTTTCATGTGAAGGAACCCAGAGCTAAACTAATCTCCCACTTTGCTTTGTGTTTTGCCACACTGAATGCGATGCGTTCAGATTTACTGTGACTCAGTTGTGCTATTTGGAGCGCAAAAGAAAACACTCAAACATTCATTAACTGCATCTTTGAGCTTGACCCCATCAAAGCTACGGTTTTCGGGCAAATTCTGATTTTCAGTCATCTAAGTGAGTTTATGGAGGTTTGTTTTGGACGATATCATCAGGATGTCTGATTCTGTTTTCTCTCACTGTATGATACTGCGATCCAGTCCTTTTTACTCACACAAAGCTGCTTGCATTGTTTGCTCAGAGCATCGAGAGCAGACTGAAGGTCGTCCTTCCTGAAGACCTTGGTTCGTCTCTGATGGACGGCGTCGTGCTCTGCCATCTGGCCAATCACATTCGCCCACGCTCTGTCGCCAGCATCCACGTCCCCTCACCTGCAGTGGTACGTCTCACTGACAGTTGCAACCTTTGACCCTTCGCATAATCACTGGATGAGCGTTCAGTTTCCCATTATCCCCTTTAAAGTGTAAAAAATACAAAGTTGTGTTTCTTAGTGTAGCTCAGTAAGTTGTTATATTTGTCTTCCAGCCCAAACTCAGCATGGCCAAGTGTCGGAGGAATGTGGAGAACTTTCTGGATGCCTGTAGAAAAATAGGCGTACCAGAGGTAAGAAGTGCATCTTTGTACATTAATAACACCTTTACTAGAAGCCATGGCCTGTCTGAACTGGGGGCGGATTTCAAGTTGCATGACTTCCAAAACCTACTTAAAGTCTAATCAGTTATTACACACCCAGAGTCTGAGTCTGTCTGACGCTGCAGTTATCAGGTAATACCATGATGGCTACTGTGCAGCCCCACTGCTGCTGAAGGACATTTTCTAAGCCTGTGCTGGGATTTAAACCAGCAACCTCCAACCTGAAAACGCCCCCAGTTCTTCAGAGAAACTCCCAACTGAGTCCATTTCAGCCTGATTCAATGGGTTGTTGGCTTGTTGTTGACACAATAAGTCAAAAGAAGTGTCCTGCAAAAATCAGATCTCTTCAGCATTAGGGCTATGATTTTACTTTAATGACACTGTAGCACTGGCACCTTCCATTTCCTTGTAATTTATATCAGAAAGTGAGGTGAAAACTACAATTAAAGATTTTTGCCAGACACTAAATTATAAACCAGACATGGAAGGAAAGCTGATGGTTCTGTGTGTCTAAAAGCAACTTTTTGCAATGTCATCCTTGAGCAGTTAGAACTGATAACACAATTGCATTATTTTTTTTACCTTTATGCCACTGAACAATAAGTAGAGCAGTCTGACACAGGTTGAACCCAAATCTTACGAAAAACTTAAAAACCACTCAGCTTTTTCCCACGGCTGGTTAAATATCCTTTCTGCCTCCTTTTTGTTCTTTTTCTCTTTTTTGGCTGTCTAATGGGGTCGTTTAACTTCAACAATGCTGACTCATCACCGCTGTCATCGCTGCCTGCAGCTTACAGCTTCCTCCATCATGACAGAAGTCAAAGTGGCAGCTCCAGTCTGGTGCAGAGCATGCTGGGCTGATTGTGTTTACTCCTTGTGCGTGAACACACTTGTAGAAGTTCAGATTTGACTTTCCACCTCTGCACTGATTTAAGGAGTGTTGTTGTCCAACTGAGAACATATGTTTCATGCAGGTTTTTGTTCATAGACCCTGTGTGGTGGATTCTGAAAATAAAAAATAATAATAACACAGATTTAAAGTGAAAGTTCAGCAGTGTGCACAGTGATGAGCTAGATGTTAAATGCACACTTGATGGTACTTTTTATAAAAAATAAAATCGCTTGAAACGCCAAAACTTCCTTAAAAGGAATTGAAGCCCTTTTCAAAATAAACTTAAACTATAGTGAGAATGTGAAGAAACAAACACTATGAAGTGTGTCTGTGTGTCGTGTTACAGAGATGTCTGCCGAGTCCATATCAGCCTGGAGTAGGTTCCAGATACACTCTTGTGTAATATCTCTTTGAAACACAAGGTGGTGCTCAGACCCTTTAGTGCAGGGGTGGGCAACTCCAGGCCTCGAGGGCAGGTTTTAGATTTCACCCTGGGTCAACACACCTCGATTAAATGATTAGTTCATTACTAGGCCTCTGGAGAACTACAAGACATGTTGAGGAGGTAATTTAGCCATTTGAATCAGCTGTGTTGGATCAAGGACACATCTAAAAGCTGCAGGACACTGGCCCTCGAGGCCTGGAGTTGCCCACCCCTGCTTTAGTGGTATTGGCTCAATACCCCCTTGAGACATTCCAACATTTTTCAGGTCAGCCTTCAGCCTCAGTCAACAGTTTTTTTTTCTAGTGACCAGATCGAAACTAGGTCACTAGAGAGAACTGTGTATTCCCTGACTGGTTTAGAAGTGGCTGCAGGCTGACATCAACTGCAAACAGGGTGCTCTGAAACCCTTGTGATTGCTTTGTTTGCTGGTGGATGGCTGCAGTTGCCTTTAGATTGATGGAAGACACCAACCTGTCTGCCTTTTAGTCTTCAAATTCGAACCCAAAAACATTTGCCTTCAAAGTAAGAGTTGTGCCTTACCTCTGCAACAGATGCATTTCAAAAGGAGCAGCTTTTATGTTACACTCTAGCAACCACTTGCCAACTTGTTGAAGAATACACATTCTTGTCTAGCAACCAGTGGATACCAGGGGGAATCACTAACTGGCCTTTTAGAATGAGGCCTTAGCAACTGATTTCATGGCAACTGCCAGCAAACACATTTTTCCCTAGCAACTGAAAGCTGGGCAGATGGTCACTGACTGCTCTCTAGGTCTGTGACTGAGGTCTTAGTAACATGAAGTTACTAAGGTCAAATACCAAGATGGCATAAAAGTCAACTTTCAAGACTGCAACCTGTGGATAGCTACCCCCAAACCTTTTGTTAAAGTGCTGCCACCTTATGGTGAATGACTAACTTAAAGCCAGTAGCTGGTTAGCTTATGATAGCATAAAGACTGTACACAGATGGCCTTTTTTTTCTGAGGAAAAACATCAGTTTGTCATTTTGGCAGCTGTTTCGTATGCATTTTGGGTCTCCATAGGAAACATATTTTTGTGCTTTCATTTTTTTATTCAAATTATATGAAGTTGAGTTTTGACACTCACGGCCTTCCTTATTATTAAGGCCGATTATACCTTATTAGGTTGAAAATAGCTCAGCATTTGAAATGCCGGTATCTCTCCATTGTCCTTTGTCACTCATCAACCAATCAAAATTTGGAGAGGGCAACATTTACAACATCTCAACTGCAAATAATTGTAGAAGAGAAAACTTAGGCTCGCTTTTGCTAGATTTCTATAATTTTACATAACAATAAATGTTTGAAATGTGTGCTGTGGAAATGAGACCATGGACAACTATAATGCAGCATTAGTCCAAAGACCTGGGTCATTACCAAGGTACTTATGTTTCCCAGCAGGCTGTGCAGAATTAAAGTCTACAGTCAGGAAAGAAAAGTAAACACAGAGGGGTACACCTGCTGTTACATCCCAGCACACCTATAGTTCAAGGCTACCTGGCAGGCAGACCTTGTTACCACTATACTCATCCAGGCTGACTGTTTCTGCTTGTTTCCAGTTTTTATCTGTAGCTTCATACTGCAAAGCAAGATCAGTCTCAAGGAAAGCAAGAAAAACTACTCATTCTGCTTTTCTGCAGTTGTAGAAACAGAAAAAGACTGGCTTTAGAGGTAGAACTGCTACAGATCTAGAGTTGAGGTCACATTCACAGGCTCCATTTGCCAGTTTAAGAGAAACAGGAGTACGGATTTTTAACACGGTGCTGCTCAAGGGTGCAGGTTATTAGGGGAAATGCAAACATTAGATTGTTTTTTCTGCAATCTTGCATTAATGCAAAAAAGTAAACAGCAGCATGTGTGAGACATGTGTCAGGGTTAATTGGTTATTTTATTACACTTTATGATTGGTAGTTTGATTTTTTTTATTTGATGTTATGTTGATATCTGTGTGTTTGTTTTGGGTTTGTTTTTTTTGCTCTCTTATCTGTTAGAAAATTAAAGTTCAAAGGTTTAACCTGCCTTGACCTTTTGACCTCCATCTCTGCTTGCTGGCTGTTTTCTGGCCTCTGTGTTCGCTAGCCGCCATTTAAGCTGCAGCCTGACTGCTTTACTAGCAACCCTTCTGCAAAGCTTCCCTGCGCTTATGTGCTAACAGCTTCTATGCTAATGCGCTGGCCTGCTGCACTGGCTCTCCCATTAGCCACCTCACCTCTTCATCACTGGACTGCTTACTGGGAGGACAAAGGGTTCTGCAGAGGTTCTGAGCCATCCTCTCAGTAAGCATCCCTCCTTCCCCTGCTTGCTTCACCACCAGCTCCTTCACTCTGTGACCTTTGACCTCTGTATCCATTGGTTAACCTTCTGCCTTTTCTCTTTTTTACTTTCCGGCTGGATCGCACCACGTATCCCTCCTCCTTTCCCTTGTCTTCTTCTTCTCATCAACCTTCTTGCTTTTTGTGGAGAATATTTAACCTTTTTCTCATTTCTCAAACTTCAATCCATTTTTTTTATCTACACACTTATGTTTTCCTTCACTTGTTGCCTTTTTTCCTCCTCGTGTCTTTTACCTTTCCATCATATTCTCTCATTTGTTTCATCACACATTCCCTACATTCCATTTTATTGCCCTATATTTCTCTTTCTTCTCTGTCCTACTTCATCTTTCCCATCTTTGCTCCCTTCATTCCTTCTCTTCCAACTTCTCCCACTATTTTTCCTCCTTCCTCATTCACTTCCTCATTTCTTCCCTCCTTTCTTCCTAATGGGGGCAACAGTCGTCCCTCTGCTCACCTTATGACATCATCCAGTGCCGCCTGCAGCCGGTTCGCACCACGGTTCGGGCGCTGGTTGCCTTGGATCCAGACAGGAAACGGGAGGAGGCAATCTCAGCTGCAAACCCCACTTCCCCTGGGGCATCAGAGACTCCCTTATTAGTTTCTGTAACCACTCAAACTCCGCCTCCTGCCTGGCAGATCTGGGACCTTATTGGTTCGAGCTTAGTTCACATCCTCTGCCTTGTTCTGCTCTTCGTGGCCTATAGTTGGACCGAGCTGACGTAACCGTGACACCTGCAAGCTCTGCGTTCTTTCTGCCCAGGCTCCTCCTCCTTATTTCTGCTGAATTTGTGTCACACGGGTGGGAAAAATTTCATTTAGTGGCTCTAATCACTCATCTGTTATTATTCGGTCAGTGTTGCAGTAATTAAGTGTTAAATTGCATTCTGTGTGGTGCTAAAATAAGAAAGAGGAATACTTCCCATAAACATAGTGGTCGATGCAATGAGTCTGTTTTTGGAGTCACTGATGGTCAGCCAGTCACCAAATGTAACCATGGCGATCTGTCAAACAACAAGCTCAAATAAACACATGACAATCTAATTTCCTCACATAGAATCTATAATATTTCTATTATTTTTAATGAGCACCATCCCATGTGACACAAATGCAGCATCAGCATGAGTGGATGCCTCTTCTTTTATCCTCCTTTTATCCTTCTATGACGTCTTTGCAATAAACTGACACATAACAAAAGCAGGGCATGCAGAGTAATAGGTTATCTGAAGTCAATGATGTCTTATCAACATGTTGGCCAGCAGAGATAATCACATCTGTGCAGGACCGAGGGCTTATTGCTTTTCTCTGGGTCACGTCAGTCTGGGGCTCTGAAACGGTTGAATTTCACTGAAATTTCTTGCAGAGGGAGTGAATATGCCAGTATTTGTACCACTTCCATAGCAGTGATCAGATTTTAATTTTGGATTAGTGGGCAGTATTTTGCAGCCTTTTGGAGGTCTAGTGGTGAACTGACTGGAAAAGAAGCTCTGAAATATTGTCTGAAAATATTTAAAAGGTGTGATCAAAGAGTTCTGGAAAGATCACTATAAAAATCCTAAACCATGCTGCATTTAAATTTGGCCCCCTCTTCACTTTCAACCTTATCGTCTATTCTTAGACAATTGCTATTTATAGGTTTCTCCCTGAAAGTCCTCTTAGGACCATTTGCTCTGTAAATACATTCACCACAGTTTTCAGACCAGTGAGAGCCCACATTACATTCTGTTTCAAACTTTCAAACCTTATTGCTGGTGATGACATTTGATGCTCTGACTAGAACTGAGCACTTGAGTTTAAGTCCACAGTTCCAAGGTCCAGAGGAGGCACTTCAGGTTTGAAGAATGACGAGGAACATGCTGCATTTTTCTCTGAATTGTTCACATTGTTGAGCTTCATGGATTCATACCCCAGAATCAAATACTGAAACTTTCTGGGGCATTGAAGAGAGACTACATGGTGGAACCAGCCTTATTTTGTAGTGTGTACTAGCTAAATGCAGGAGTTCTTTGTCCACAGAAAGGCTACCTTCACTTTGGTTTTCCTTAATGCAGCTTGTCCACTTGTCTTAAAAAAAAGAGAAAGACTATATCAGTGGATGATCAGTCTTTGAACGCACTGGAGGAGATCCAGCACCCATTAGTGCAAGTGCACAGGGACAGAACAGGACTTCAGGGAAGGAGTCTAAAAATAGTCTGTACTGTGAAAGCGGTCCAGAGGTGCACAAGAAGATGAACTTGAAGTGGGGCCAAACTTAAAATGGGAGTGCTTTTTCTTTTTACATCTTTTACATCACGGGCGATCGTGGCTCAAGAGTTGGGAGTTCGCCTTGTAATTGGAAGGTTGCTGGTTCGAGCCCCGGCTTGGACAGTCTTGCTCGTTGTGTCCTTGGGCAAGACTCTTCACCTGTTGCCTACTGGTGGTGATCAGAGGGCCCGGTGGCACCAGTGTCCGGCAGCCTCGCCTCTGTCAGGGTGGCTGTGGCTACAATGTAGCTTGCCATCACCAGTGTGTGACTGTGTGTGTAAAGCGCTTTGGGGTCCTTAAGGACTAGTAAAGCACTATACAAATACAGGCCATTTACCATCTTTAAAAACCTTTACCAGGTTTTTAACCTGCACTGGTGTGGTGGTTTACATACCCTCAGTCAAATTACTTCTTGGTCTGTTAATAAAACGTCCCTGTGCTAACAATAGCTGATGATGCTTCTTGTGTGTATGATTTACTTTAAGTTAATGTGGGAATTGATACCCCAAAGAACTTTCCCCGTCTTGTAAGCTTCCAAACACCACCTACTCCACTACAGTAGCAGAACAGAACACATTCACATTATGATGGTAGTCTGTAAATATGGAAGACACAGTCAGGTTTTGAGGTCAGACAATCAAAATGTGATTAAAGTGGAGACTTTCAGCTGCAATTCAAAGAATTTAATGAAATGATTATATTAATTGTTTAGAAATTATATTTTATACACAAATCCCCTTTCTCAGAGGCTTAATATGTGGTGATTGCATAGTAAAACTAAAAAACTGTTCACAGCCAGGTAAGGCTTACTCCTTCAGTATTCCATGACAGATTAGGCAGATTATAGACCTGTTTTACCTAAGACACGAAAATATAACGGCTGTAATCATTCAGTTGTATTTTATTGAAAGTGAAAATGGCAAGAACTTCTAGGAACTGGGATTTATTATAAAACGATATCTTTAAAAAAATTCTCATAACTATAAATACAAAACATTTAAAGTAAAACTAGTGCGTGCATTCAGAGCAGTGGTAGGAAACCTTGTGTGTGGGTGCCCTTTTGATCTTAACATCCACCAGCCCCTCTTTTTATTCTCTCAGTTAGATCTTTTATTTCAGTTAAATAATAAATAGATTATAATTTGTTTGTAGATTATTGTTACACTGCAGGTGCAAATGTAATGTACTTGGTTTCATGTAGCACTTTTCTAATCTTACTACAATACTGTTGCTACTAGTCAAACTTTAACTATAAATTCATATAGCACTTCATTACCTTCGCTTCCATGGCAAATTCACCAGTTACCATGATACCTGTGATAGTTCCCCCATGGACTCTGTCTCCAGTTTACATTAAAAATACTCACAGACATGGCATATTCCATATTTGTCCCACACTGGGGACTCAGTCTCAGTACGCCTGAATGTGCAAACATTTGTAGCATCTTTACAATATAAAATTTTCAAATCTTCTAATTTCACTGTGTTCTGGGTTACTTTAGGTGAAGTCAATCAGTTTTTAATGCTGTGCAATGTCAAAACAGCTCAAAATTCACCTTAACAGTATAAAGGTTAAGGAGGTGGGAGTATCAGGTGTACAATCAATGAACATCTCCATGAATGGAAATACAGCAGGCTAACAAGAAGGAGCAAATCACTGGTTACACGTAGAAACCGTTAGCCCAGGGTAGAGTTTGTCAGAAACATGTAAAAGAGCCTGCACAGTTATGACAAATAGTCCTTTAGACAAATGAAACAAAGTTCAACAGTATCAGAATGATGGGGAAAAAAGAGCAATGGCTCATGATCCAAAGAAAACCACATCACCTGTCAAACAGCACAGAGGGAGTGTTATGGCACCGACCTTTAAGATCACCATGACTGATGGTTGATGATTTGATTGCTGATAAAAGTAGGATGAATCGTGAAGTGTACAGGGCTGTACTCTGGTCAGATTCAGCCAAATGCAGCAAAACTGATCAGACAGCGTAACACAGTAGAAATTGACAATGATACAAAGCATAGCGTTTTCTCAAGGCAAAGAAGTTAGATATTCTTCAACTCAGTCATCTTAACCGAGAAGAGCAGCTTTTCAGTTACTGAAGATGAAACTGAAGACACAAAGACCCAAATGAAGGTGGCCACAGTAAAGACCGAGCAAATGCTGTGAATCCAGGGCTGGAGCATAACGGTATTTGTTTATATCCATAAATGACTTTGTCATTGACAGCAAAGTATTTTCATCAATCTGTTGAAAACAATCTTTATATTTCAAATCGTGTAAGTTTGTCCACTTACTTTTGAGCCTCTGAAAGTGGTTGACTGTAAAAATGCAATACTTTTGTTAAACACCTTGAATTAAAGCCGGAAGTCTGCACTTCAGATACACAATTTTGCCTCTGTGCACCACTGTGGTGTACAAAGAAAATGCCACTGTATTAAGACAGGCTGAACTTGGTTCTGACCGGCTCTGGGAAAACCGACCCAGTCAACGAGCTCATTTGTATTTTATAGTGTTGTATAAAAATCAGGCAAAATCTCAGTTAAATTCATCTTCATGTTTTCTTAAATGGCATCTAATCTCACGCTGCTGTATTTTTACTGCATGTCACACTACAATGAGTGTTACAGTTAATGATAATAATGATGCCATGATGATTTGTCAAGTGTTAACTTGGATGTAGAAACTGCAGACCTCCAAACTGGCTGCTACAGTACTGCTGAGGTCCTGTTTTATCATATGTGAACTTTTATCCGACGGCCCCCTGCTCTTTTGGAGTTTTCTGTTTTTAGACTGACTGAAGTTACAGACTTGAATATGATTGATCCCGAGTATCAGAATGGGTGAACTACAGAAGCACAGGTTTCCTGTACGGAGACGCTCACCATTACAGAGCCACACAAACAGTATTTGCTCTTTTCCTGACGTCTAAAGTCTTGAAGCAAACGGAAGCCATATTTCACTTGTTGATTATTCAAAACCAGTTGGATGTATTTTCATGTCTTTGTTTGCCTAAAGGATTATTTAAAAGCTCTATTTATGAGATGTGTGATGTTTTGAAACTTGAGGAAAATGTGAATTTTATTTATTTTTACGTTTGTCCGGCACCTGCAGAGAGAACATTTTAAGTTACATCACTGAGCTCTGCTGCACCCTGATATGCAATGTGACTGTTTTTGGAGAATATTTGAAGGGCTAAAGTAACCCGATGAGTTTATAAGTTATATATTAGTCTTCTGTATATGGAGCAGTTGCAGACTGTTCTGTTTGAATTGAAAACTAAAGGAATGTGGACATGTGCCCACTGAATCTTTAAAGACACAGCTATGCCTGACAGCTCACTGGGTGAATGAGAACAGAGGTCTTCTCCAGTATTTATAGTTTATAGTTGTGATGGTATGAAAATGGTAAATATCTTTATGTATGAATGATCGCCATGAAGCTGGACAACAGATAATCATGTGATTATTTGAAGTAGTTTACTGCTTGTTCAAATTCCATGAAATGATTTGAAGAGTAAATGTGATTTGCTGTCGATGCCACATTCTCTGCACAGATTTCATGTAAGAACGATTATTTTTATGACCTGTGTATGATATTAGAACTTGTTAAAGATCAGTAATAAATACAGTTTAGGGATTTTTTTTGCTCTTCGGTGTCATTGTTTAGGCAGCCATAGGTCCATCCATGTGAAATAAGAAATGGTCAGAGTACAACTAGGATTTGATATTGAAACCTTTTCAGGTCTAACATGTGGAGGTTTCATGTGCTCATTTCATTCCCAACCATATTCAGATCTACACAGATTCAATAAAATCACAAAAAATAGAAAGTGGACCAACGTCAGCTGTCATCTCCATGTTCATTTTTTTTTTCATGACCTGCATCTGGTTTAGCCATATGCAGACTGATGCACCAATATAAAATCATGCTTTTATGTCTGAATAAAGCCACTTTTCTACAAGAGTTTTTTTTTTCTCACACATAGTGTGTCAACCAATCAGATTGGACGAAGAGGTGACATTTAAAAAAAACTGGCCTTATTTTGGACATTATATTGCAAACAGGGACGTTTGACTTGCAGATGTATCAAAGGCAGACACATTGTGCTCATTTACAATAACAATTACAATACTTTTAGTTTGATGCTGTGTTAGGGTAGCTTTGCATAATTCTTAATTCAAAACAATCCTTAATTATACCACAGTGGCTTTGGTGCAGCTCCTGAGTTCATACCACTCCCTTTAAACCAACATTCTTCTTACTGGCTGCCACTAGCACACAGTAGCTCTGAACAAGGCTGTGTGCCTGTGTCATCACAGGTGGGCAGTAAAAAAAAAAAAAGAAAGAAACATAGCTTCATGGTTAGAAAATAAAGCTAATGGTGAAGTGCATTACAACTGCATTCTATCAGAAGGCCACCGGATGGTGATAGCTGTTGTTGCAAAAAGACTTCTGGCCTTTAGAAGATTTCAGGAATACACCTTCCTCTCTTGTTTTTTTTTATTATGACTCATATTGGGTAAAATACTAAAGTTTATTTAGTAAATCTCTATATATATCACAGGATATATCTGTGGTATGAAAACATGCGCTCTTTGATTAACATCTTGTCAAAGTTATTAGCTAATGACTTAGGATTGACTAATGAAGTCAGAAACTGAGTCCACGCTTCA
Organism: Simochromis diagramma; assembly: GCF_900408965.1. Lineage (NCBI taxonomy): Eukaryota > Metazoa > Chordata > Actinopteri > Cichliformes > Cichlidae > Simochromis > Simochromis diagramma. Next base: position 66,367 of record NW_024387419.1, on the reverse strand, counting down.
GACTGCTCCAACTGAACTGTCTGAGTGTAATGGACGGTTAACTTAGCATCACGTGTTGCATCGTTATAAATAAAAACTCTAAACTAACTCTCAACAGAAAAGCAGCACTAAGCTAAGACGAAGCTAGAGTTGCACGTATTGAATGTGCAGACATACGTGCAATAACAGACGTTAGATTTAAGTGTTGACTAAACCCAGTGCCGCCTTTGTCTCTTTCCTGTCTCTACTTCTGCTCCCACATTTCTTCCTTCCCTCTCTCTCTTGCTCTCTTTCTTCTCTCCTGTTGTTTTTTTCCCTCCCTGCTTTTGCTCTTGCAGGACAAACTGTGTCTTCCTCACCACATCCTGGAGGAGAAAGGCCTGGTCAAAGTGTGCATCACGGTGCAGGCTCTGGTGGATGAAGCCTCCCCCAGACACTCTGCCCTGACGTGAGCAGTAAAGATGGGCGGAGCTTCAACCGACTGACACGTACCACAGACACTCACCCAGATGAAATCGCTCATGTGATTTCACACAACGCTAAAAAAAAGCCTCCGATCCTTCATGAGCTTAAGTAACAGAGTGTTTTTTTTGTTTGTTTGTTTTTTAAAATAGTATTCAAGGATAAAAAATGGTGTTAAGGGAACTAAACCCATCAGAAGTGTATTATCTACTAATTCATAAGAGGACAGTTTTTTTGGAGAATTAAGATTTTACCATCGTGCCAAGCCAAGGGTGTGCTAGAAAACTCAAATTATCTTGTTTGTTTGTTTGTTTGTTTGTTTGATGTCATCTTCTTACACTGGTTGGTACCAAACTTTTGAACCATGAAGACCAATGTGACAGAAAGTGAGATTGGATTTTGAGAGTAGAACCAGAAAAGTTTGGGGAAAATATCACAAATAACGTGAGAGAAAAGGCTCAAAGTTTAGAAAGTGTCATAATATATTATAAAAAATATAGATTTATTCTTTTGAAATAATAATTTTAATCTTAAATCTGCAATTTGGGGAGGAGGGGGTTTTATAATTCTTCCATTCAATTATTTACCTCAATTTTCTTTTTTTTTTTTATACAACTTAATTGGTATATTCTTTAAAAAAAAATGCATCTGTGTTCTCAAAATCAATGTTTTCGTTCTCTGACTGTGGCTCTGGTAATGTGTTGTTTTAAATCCACGATTGAACTCTAAATTGCGAGCGGATTGGCTGGAGCCAAAGCCTTTGGCGTACTGCAGTCGCACCAACTTCACCAGGTTATATCATGGTGTCTATGCACATGTTAACAAATGATTTTTATTAAATTATCAGTTATCAGTTATAAATTATCAGATTTTTTTTTCCTACTGAGGTTTCTGGTGAAGTGTTTTTGGACTGTGTGAGTAATTAGTGTGTTGCTCTCACTACCCTGAAAAGAATAAAACCAAAATACTTTAGTCTTAATGTAGAGGGAGTCGGCTTTTACCTGCAGTTTGTATTTAAACACAAAACTATTTATAATATAAAGAGATGCAGAGAAAATCCGCTTGAGTTGTTATATACAGTCAAAAAGAAAGAAGGCCAAAATATTTTTCTCTAATATATTTTAGGTATAACTGTATGTGTTTTATACATTTTTAGTAGTATGACTTTGTGTGGAGCTGTCTGCTCGTCCATGAGGCAGGTCTGAGTGTGCGTTAGTCTGGGGACACTAATCTGTGTTTCTCAAGCTTCTGATGGATTCTAGGTGATTATTTTCTTACCCTCTATCCTTTTACGTGTGTTGGTAGTCAGTGCTCACATAAGGAACCTGGAAACGTTTTCAGACTTGGTCCGTGAAGCTCCTATTGTGGTATTTGTCATGAGATGCAGTTTGCTAATGTGCCAAAACATGTGGTGGTAGTGGAACAAATGAACAAACAAAAGCAAAAACCAGTCAGTGTTTCAAGGGAACATTATGCATCACTGTGGTCGTGGATGGATTACTGAACAGGCCTACAGTTACAGGGACCCACGGTCAGGGTGGCCCAGCTCAGAGCCCCAATTTGAAGGGATCAGCTAATTTCATCTGGAACATTAAAAAGAAAAAGAAAACACAGACCCAGGGTGACTACAAAGAGATAAAAATCAGCGACAAAAGGTCACAAAACAACCCACCAAAAAATGGTAATAACAGTGACTCACCATAACTACAAAGAGACAAAAAATGAATGCAAAGAAACAAAACCAAAAGTACCCACAAAAAGATAAAAAACTGACTCCTCATAACTACAGAGAGACATGACTACAGCCAGACAAAACAAAAACTACCCGCAAAGAGACACAACACACTCAACATGACTACAAAGAGACACACAATAACTTAGAATCTGCATCTGTAGAGACAGATAATAAAAAACAACAGATGGTCACACCACAACAACAAAGAGACAGAAACTAATCACAAACAAACAAACAAGCTTTATTTGTTACATACACAATCATACAGAGTACGACATGCAGTGAAATGTTTTGTGTCCGAGCTGCGAACAGGCTGCAGACGTAGCCACGCCATTCCAGGGCTTGGTTTTTTAGCATGGGCGGTCTAGCCAGGACCCTTACTGTATACACAAGTGACTACAAAGAAACTGCAAAAAACACCACAGAGAAACATTGCACTAATACACACAAAACGACTTCAAGAGACAAAAAATAGACAACATCCATGAGGACAAACAGACTGACCAAAAAAACAAACCCATTATACTGTAATAGACTAGAGGCTCTGGATGATGTCATTCTCCACTGTAGAAGGGGTCTGCGCCCGGGGGCCTGTTGTTGAGTAATATGTCTATGTCTGAGCTTCAGGCCTCGTAGACCACCTGAAACTGTATGTGACTTTTATATTTCAGGTGTGTGTGAAGACGAGATTTTCATGTAGCCATCGCCCTAGCTCAGACAGTCTCAGCTAGTTAAGACTCTACCATTTTTTTTAAACTCTTAAAACACTATTTAAAAAAAAACATCCCTAGGTTTAAAAACTTGAGTCTAATGAGGTTTTTGCTGCTTAGCAGTCAATTTGAAGATGTTAAAATGAAACGCTCCTCTGCTGAACAGTTGAGCACATGAGGGGCTCGTGAGTGAACTGGTTCTACCCTCTGAGGTTTAGGCCAGAGCTGTTGGTGTGTGAGATCAGAGACTGTGTGACTCAGGGTAGGTTTGGGTTTACTACACTGTTGGCCCTTCATTCCACAGCCTGCTACGTCAACAGTATCAGTGTGTGTGTGTGTGTGTGTGTGTGTGTGGTCATGAGTGCGTGTGAAATCAAGGCAGTTGCTGGTTGGTCTTTTGAAACATGTGGTTGTGCAGACCTGGCTCAGACTGAGATTTTAAAGGGGTAGTAGGAAGTATTATTTTGAATAACATTATTATGGACTTTGATCAGCCTCTGCTGTGTGATTGCATTGATACACAACAGTTATGTTGTACTGTTTGGCAGATTTACATGTCAGACAAGTGCTGGACTTGTTTCTGAAACTAAGGTTTATGCTATATAGCAAGTTTAACAAAGCTACTTTTTCTTTGCATTAGCTGGCTCGGCAAAACCTGAAACCACAGTCATCACATATCACAACACTGTTATCAGCGTCCTGGGTTAACACGGGCGTTCTGCTTCAGGCTCCGGGTGTGCTAGCATAAAAGTGAATGTGGGACGCCTGATTTGACTGTTTTTATTCACAAAATAAACCAACCATGTACTGCCTACTGCAGTCTTATCCAGGAATGTACAGGATATAAAATAAATGACCAGTTAGTTATATGTTTAGCATAAGTTACCATGGTCATTAGACCAGATTTTTAAAAAGGGCTGCACTTGAGACATTTGCTAACCCAAATCTTCTTACTGCCCCTTTAAAACAAGCATTACATTATGTTTTCCTCCTAAATGCCGGAATGTCACCACATGAAGCGTCTAACACTCTTGAAACAGCGGGCTTGTATGAATGAGGGATTACATTTTTTTTTTTTTTTTAATTGTTTGTTGTTGTTTTTTCCTGTGCAGCTTGGAATCCAAAGCTTGAGCTACTTAAAGATTCAGCAGTAATTAGAAAGAACTCCATAATAAATAGATAAATGCTTCCACTGGATAGATTTGACAGTTGCCAAAACAAACCTTTTTCTCTCCTGTGATAAAACATAAAGGATTTAATGTAAATGTGCTGTATGCCTGTGTACATATTATTTATCACAAGGATTTTTTGTATTGTTGAATTTGTTTGTTCATGTACTGTATATTTCACCATGAAACACTCACATTAGCAAATAAAAAGCTCAATATTTTTTTTAACCTAGAGATTACATTTGTTTAAACTAAAACAGACCATAATTCTTCCATCAATAAATCCATTTTTCTGCCACTTATCTGTGCCACAGGGGCAGCGGTCTAAGAGGACCGATCCTATCTACTCTGCTACCAGCTGCTAGCTTATCCAGAGGGAGACCGAGGGGTTCCCAGGCCAGTCAAAAGACACGATCTCTTATTTTAGTCCGATGTCCTAATCATCTCAGCTGGTTTACTTAGACTGCGGGGGAAAATTACTCAGAGAGTTGACTGAGTTATGTGTTTAAGGGAGAGCTCAGACATCCATCAGAGGAACCTCATTTCTGCTGCTTGTATCAGTGATGTTGTTCCTTCAGTTGCTGCCCTGAGTTCGTGAACAGGGTAAGAATGTACTCATTCGTCCCTACAATGAGCTTTAGCAACTGTGGATCAGGGTGCCAGTTCCCCTACTGCTCACTTTCAACCAGCCCACAAAGTACTGAATGGGGTGCCGCCCCCTACTGTGGCTACTGCCCCTGAACCCCTCTCTCAGGTGAGTTAACTGGTCTGATGGCTTCTTCTTCGTAGGGGTGTTTTGAATCATTCTTAGCCTGTCCCCCTCACCCAACCTTTGCCTTGGGATGACCCTACCATTGCTCCTGGGATCATGCAGGCATGCATACCCCTCCACTCCACAATAAGTTGTTGATTCATGCAGGGAAACATACTTATTACATTCTTAATAACAATGTAATAAATATTAAATATAACACAGTACAGTGAGAAAACTACCACTATGAGGATTAGCATGTCGGCTTTAGCTGTGACATAAGTAACAGAGCCGGATGATTCCAGCTTGCTTATTTTGAATCTGTATCTGCATTTCTTCACATAATCATGCCATTTTCCACAGATCTGTGCACATCATGTCACAGCGTTTTGGGAAAAAGCAATAAAACCAAACTGGCTGCTTCCCCAACAGAATCTGCACTTTAAACTTGTATTTATATCTTTGTTTTGGCAACTGAGCAAATCTGAAGTCACCTTTGAAAATGAGATGGAGAGTTAAAGGGCCAGTGTGGGGGGTTTACTGGGAGCTATAAGTAGAAATGTAATATTTACTTGTGTTATTATAGGTCACCATCAAGTGTGAGATCAGAAGGAACAAACCAAACACTGTCTCTTAAGAGGGCTAAAGAGTGGCGATGCCACTAAATCCTACACACTGATCCTTTAAGGTTCCAAACGTGACGCTGTTGTAAAATATGTAAATGTGTGCCTGCTGAACCTAAAGCAGTGTGTGTTTGTTTTAAGGTTTCATCTTTTGTACAAATCTATTGTCCAGAAACAGCCTGTACTCACATTTTTGTACTTTGACTGGGAGCACATTTATTTTTTATGTGACTTATTTTCAGGTTTGTTGAAATTTGGATGTAACATACCCTTTTGTAACGCTTTGTGAACCTTTGTGTAAGTTTTTGTTGTACAGCAACTCAAATCCACATGCATGAATAGTCCCTGTAACGTCGCCTTAACTGCTGTGAATACTGTATATACTGTACTGTATTTCACTTTATCAGTAAAGACCTCACCTGAAACAAAAGTCTGTTGTTGGCTCATTTTTTTGTATAATTTTTCTTTCTCCTCCCTTGAATTTCTCTAAAATTTGACTCTATTGATGCATCATTTCTGATACTGAAAGAGTCTCTTCGGTCAAACTGGACAGCATTAATATAGCGTGGTTCTTGGTGGCAGGAGAAACTAGAGTACTAGAGAACGTGCACATCTTACTTAAAGACCCTGTCTGGGTTTGTACCAGGCAACAGTGCTAACCACTAAGTTGCACTTGGCAACGGTAGGGAGGAAGATTTTACTTTTAACAGGTAGAGACTTGCAGCAGAACCAGGCTGACAGATGAGCAGCCGTTTGATGAATTGAGGATAAAGGAGGACATAATCAATCCAAAAGGCTTGAAACAGTGAAATATCCCCCAATAAAATCTCTAAATGGTAAAACATGAACTCAATATTTATTTAATTCAAAGGAAAAATGTCAAAGTAAGTCCTTACATGAAGTTTGGGAAACGTCATATACTGTATTTTTGAGCTTTTTTTTTAATGTATATTAGCCATTCTGAAGTTTAAAAAAACAGCATGCATCACTACAAACTGATGTTTCTGTTACTGTTTTTATGACCAAAGGATGCAAGAAAGAAATGTTAACCCCTTAAAGCTGGAATTGACTTTGAAGCTCATTTTAAGCTTTAAAATTGTCTTAAGGGCCGATTATATAACTGCAGTCACAAAGATGAAATAATCAGTGCCATCTAATCTTAAAGACCTCATGGTACCATATTACCCCAATAGAGCGCTACACTCTCAGACTGCTGACTTACAGGCACCCACTTAAGATTAGCCTTAAAACGTTCCCAGTTGGTATTGCTGATGGATCAGGTGAACCTTCATTACACTGCTTGACCCAGGCTGCTGCTTCTTCACTCACCTTATTTTAATCTGTGCTTATACACCACTTTGCATTTAATCACTAATAATTACTAAAACTGGCTCTCTTCCACAGTGTGTCTTTTATTCTCTCCCCCAATCAAATGCAGCAGATGGCGGCCCCTCCCTGAGCCTGGTTCTGCAGCTTTTCTTTCTCTCTGTCACCAAGTGCTGGTTCATCTGGTGGTTGGGGTTCCTTCTGTATTACTGTCTTTACCTTCCAATATAAAGCTTCTTGAGTCGACTGTTCAAAGTTGGTGCTTTAGAAATCAAATTTAAATAAAAAACACTCAGCAGCAATGCAATGAAGACAAAACACCAAAATTTATCAGCAAGATTTATTTTTTTATTTTATTCTTATGAAAGACTGACAGGTCTCCACATGCTGGCAGTCGGGTCACAAGAATACTTCCTGATATTAGAGACGTGGCTGTAACCACACCTCCCCAAAAAAATACTAAACACAGAAGTTTCTCTTCTCAGAGAATTCAGGTAAGTGCTTTTCACAGTGAAGGCACAAAGGCTTCTAAGTGGGACGAATTGTCAGTGAGCTGACATGCTTTGTTTAGTTCCCAGAAACGGGTATTCGGTGAACTCAGTGCTACAGGAAGTCGGAGGAGAAATGAAACACTAAAGGTGAATGATGGCAGCAGGGTCAGAGTGATCTGGCTGGGGTCAAACTGCGGTGGCTGTTCAGGCATTCAGGTACTTGGCGTGGTGTTTGATGTGGTCGTTCATGAAGGAGTAGATGAAGAAGTAGCTGTGGTCATAGCCCTGCAGGAGGAAACAGCATACAGTGACACAGATCAGGTGTTGCATAAATATGAAGATCAAAAATAAATAAACTTCATTTTCTCAGCTGCTGTACGACTTATTTGAAGACGTTTCTGATTTCTCTGACAAGAATCAGAGCTTTTACTTTGTAGAGACTACAGGAACTGACCGGCTGCAGCCTGAAGACGACAGGGATTTTCTTCTCGGAGCAGACAGCGATCAGGTTGTCGGGCAGAAGCTGGCTAGCTGACAGGAACTGGTCGTCTCTGCCTTGATCAATGAGGATGTCGAGCTGAGGACCGGAATACGAAGCTGCCAACACGGTAGCATCGTACGCCTGAAAGAAATAATGACGAGTTGCATAAGTCACATGATCATGCTCCATTATCACCCGTTTCTTCTGCTCTGGTGGCCAAACTCTCCTTGTTGACACTCTCATTGACTCTTCATCCAGCAGCTTAGGGGTCATGTTTTAGTAGGTTCTTTGGCCACTAACTTCAGTGCTCTTACCTCCCATGTTGACCTATCAGGGCCCAGGTATCCTGAGAAAGCTTTCTGTCCCCAGGGACACTGCATCGGGTTACAGATGGGAGCGAATGCAGACACGGCCTGCAGGAGACACATCAGGATCTATCAGCATTTTTCAGTTATTCAGAATGTGTTTCTACTGATGAGAAGAGAGAGGACAGCCGAGGCTGACAGGATGCAAGAGTTCTGGTGATGTGATATTTTGTGACAATAAAATGTTTCCACAGAGATTCCTGAAGTTTTAATGAAACAAATCTGATAAAGAAAAATGATTTACTAGTTTCACTGGTGTTGGCTTTTTAAAAGAGTACTTGGGCAAACTAAATAACTGAGCAATTGAGACATGAAAACCAAATCTCATACAACCAAAGAATCCACCACACCTTACGTCTCTTTAATTCTTGGCTCTTTACCTCACAGTATAAAGTGCCTTGATGCCAACAAATGTTGTGATTTGGCACTTTATAAAATTGAAAATTTAATAAATGCAATCGCCTGTATAATCCCATCTATCTGAGCCTATCTACACATCTTCATTAGCTCTGATTTTCATCAGTTTTTGTCCTTATGCGTTCGTTTTTTGCACCATTTTTATCAAGGAAAAAAAAAAAAGAAATGGTCGTTAACGAGCAGATTGCTTCCAGCGTTTACGCAGCTTTACTTCAATTAGACTGAAGTCAGAGTCGTTAGCAAACATCTTGTGTGTAGATGTGGAATATTTCAATTAGTGTGTCCAGATACACTTAAAACATTTAATTTAATCTGTCTGATAATTGGAACGGTCAAAATGACATACACAGTTCACAGCTTTTCATTATCCCTGGCACATAGCAAAAATTATTAAAAGGTGTAGCAGAAGCAGACTGACAAATTAATCACAGGAAATGTTATTTATGATTAAAAAACAAAATAAAAATGAAAGCTAATTTAAATCTATTAGAGATTATAGAGATGAACCAATTGCCCTCATTAATGAAGCCTTTTCTCTTGTACAAGTGAATAGTACAGTACCTTGTATTTCCCCGGGTTCTTCAGGGCACAGATGAGCGCCCCGTGGCCGCCCATTGAGTGGCCAGAGATGGACATCTTCTCTGGGTCGGTGGGGAAGTTAGCGTTGATCAGTTTAGGGAGCTGACAGAGACGAGGCAGACTATTTAAATCACAGGAGCTTTAGGAAAAACAGGTGTTGCTGGACGTGGAAGACTTAAATCCGTCATACCTCCTCGGTGACGTAGGCATACATGCGGTAGTTGGTCTTCCATGGGTCCTGGGTGGCGTTGACGTAGAAACCAGCACCAGTGCCAAAATCCCAGCTCTCATCTTCGCCTTCAATGTTGCAGCCACCTTAGGAGGGATGACAGATGGTTGGTCAGTCACAAAAGCTCTAAAGATGCTGAAGCCCCACCATAACCTTCATAGAGATTTCACTGAGCAGAATCAAGACTTCAAAACAAACCGTGGGAATCAACACAAAGACGCAAGCGCACTCGTGCTGAGGTGCTTACTATCAGATGGTGAACTTACGGGGGCTGGTGTCTGGAGCTACGATGATGATGCCGTGCTCCGCAGCACCGAGCTGACTGCCGGCTTTGGTGATGAAGTTCTGCTCCGTACACGTCAGGCCTGCAGAGAGACAGTGAAAACTGATGAGCTGCAGTCACCGCTGCTCTGAACAGGCATGATAGCTTATGATCAAATCATCTTCTGAAGGCTGCCCAAATACGTTCATTTGATTTCATGCTTCACAAAAAAGTTTTTAATCAATATCAGTCAATATTTTAACATTTTTCACAAAATTCAACAGTTAAGCTGTGTTTAAGTTATCGTTCATACTACAGTCATTTAGAAGGAGAACCTGAGTGATTGAGCCACGTAAGGATAACAGTGGTCGAACACCACAGAGTGAACAAAATTACAGCAACAATTAGTACAACTTGAGATCTTGTTGCCTATTGATTGGGAGACCAATCTGTCAACAACTGTAAAAAAAAAAAAAAAAATCCAATGCAGTTACCTGGAAATCACTGATTCTTCCTCGTCACAATCTAATGTGACTGAGGCTTTACTGTTACCGTCACAGTGAACTTTTATTTTCTTTATAGATTTTCACAATTTGCATAGGTATTTCTACATCCCTAAAAACATAATATAGCCATGCATTTATTACCAGATTTGCTATTATGCCACCACCGTTTCACCCTAACATTTTAAACATATCTCCATTACTTTTAGCAAACAACTTTAAGCATTTACAGTTGACCCTTCGTCTATTATTTCTTTTTAACCATTATGTTGAAGCTACTTTTAAATATCTTTGCCACTACTTATAGATGACTTTACGCTGTTAGCTACTTTTGGATATTGATAAATATCTTTTTTAAAATTTTTAGCAATTAAAAATATTGAACAATCTATTAACTGCTCTCAGCTATTTGTTTCTTTCAGCAAACAATTTATCCATTTAATTTTAGCTAATTCTACAGTCCATAACTATACACCTATCGCTTTCAGCCAATCATTTAGCATGGTTAGCGAACTTAAAAATCTTAAGCTAACAGGTATAAATTTGAGGGTTTTTTTGCTAATTTGATTTAACAGTTCTTTACAGTGAGAAAATGTTCAATTCTGACTTAAAAAATTGAAATCATCATCATTCTCTTTTTCTCTTTTTTAACCAAACTGAGACTAATTCCAGCTTTTTGCCCTCTCAGGTCTATTTTCTCTTCTTCAGTTAAACAAACAATGCATTGTTTAGCACCTGTCATGCATTATACCGAGTCAGGATGTTCCTGTTGACTTATTTACTAATCTTTTAAACAGGAGAAAAACTCCTCAACTGATCTAAGAAAACGTTTAACATTTACACACCTTAATCTAATGGATCAAGATAAACAATGACTCAAAAACTCACCAGAGAGCCAGTACATGACGGGACACTTGTCGGTCTCAGCCTTTGGAGGCAGATAGACTGCAAACTTCATCTTACACTTCAGCTCAGTGCTGCACAGAGTAAATACAAACACGTTAGTGCACTCTTCTTACACATTTATACACTTTTACGCACATGAGAAAGTCACTGAAGGTGAGGCCAAAGGAGTGTCTGAAGATGTGTCGCACCTTTCATGTTCAAAAACCTTCTGGAAGCCACCAGCGCACTTGTTGGAGGACACTAGTGTGAGGGCCATCTTTGATCTGAGGACATACAGCAGCAGAGTAAACGCAAACACAGTGTACTCCTGCTTAAAGTAACTCAGACTACATCCAGCCCACATTACTCAACTTGCCCACTGGGTGAGATGGTTTTGTTTCACAGTAATGTACACATCTCTTATATCGGGTGCAAATGTGAAGCACTGCATTATGGAAGTTTAATGATGCACACAAGGATGTTTCTTGTACTAAGCACGCTTTTAAAGAGCAACAAATGACACTATTTTTTAATAATATAAATACAATGAGTGCAAACTGATATTAGGATATAATATCTCTATAAAAGGTGATAACAGAGCTAAAATACAAACTGAACTTCCTGAACACACTCTTTATGACGTCTGTGACAAACTCCAGCCTCCTGCGACCCTGAATTGGATAAACGGATGGATGGAGGCCATATTATGCATTTCCTTATTTTCTATCATGTAAATACTTGGACAATGAAAGCTCAAAGTAAACATGATAGAGTTTGAAATAATGCGTTCAGTGTCTGTACAAGCTCAGCTGTCACGCAGCTTTTCCTACTCTTAGCTCTTTATCACATCAAAGACAGCAGGTGTTGCTAATATGGTCATCTAGGCACTGAAGCTACCTTCTGTTTGCAGAAGGCAGCCAATTAGAGGAAAGCAGGGTTAAAGGGGGTTGTTTCAGTTAAAGGATGAGCTGAGGAGCTAAGCTGAAGCCACATTTGAAGTAAATAAGAGTTATTTTGATCATGAATCATACTGAGCGGAGTCTAGGAAGATCGAGGGGGGATATAGAGCTAGAAATGAGCAAATCTTCGAAATATGGACTGCCTGGCTTTCATATCCTACTAGACCCTAATCTTTATGTGTAATAAGGTATTGTGATGTAACTGTTAGTTACTGTCCACTTGGATTGAACTTGGCTTAGTTATTAAAACTATTTATTAGCAGCAGCACTGATAATAAGTCAGGTTAAGAAGCATTCCCATTTAAAAGAACTTAAACACTCCATACATGGCTCCATGAACAAACAGGTGAATGCTCAGCACCAATCTGAGAACCTTTCCATAAATGAGGCCCCGGATTTGATAAGCACAAACTCAGGTAGCCCAAACACTAAGCAGATGCAACTGATGTCGCGGTGGTTGCGATTAACGTTCAGGCTTTAACTAGGACGGCTAAGAAGCGTCCGTTACCTGTCCACTGTACTCACGAGGCGACGTCGCTGCAAGTACAGTCGGCGGACTCTGAGAAACAACGGTAAGTCTCAAAGTCTAAGGCAGCTGAGCAGCAGCTTACAGAAAATGTCAAATCTGACCACAACAGCAACGAATACAACCACAGGTCAGTGTATGGGCTGCTGTCACCCTCCAGCCTTGGCTTAAAATAAAGTTAACCCCTGGTACTAACGACAGTGACCAAGGCAAAGCACCTACAGTACAACATTCAATCCAAATTACGTCCTGCGTGACGCCGAATTAAACATAATCGCTTTCTATACATGCAACATGTCTTTTAAGCCATTCACACTAAGCTTTTGTTAAGATTATACACAGACGGAGTTAAATTGGTCAGCAATAGAATAAGAGTTGGGCGTGCAAGGATTAGCAAGTAAAGTTAGCCCATGTAGATATCTTTGAGTGGCATTTTTAATTTCTGTCTAAAGTTACATAAGTGAAAACACGGGGACGCAGCAAAGCAGCAGCAGAACACATGACTAACACATACCTTATTAAATCAATCAATTTATCAGTGTAACTGGATAAATTGCTAAAGTCCCCGCCGATGCCGTGCAAAGCACAGAGAGTCCACAGTACGACAACGTCAAGGTTGACGTGATGACGCCACCCCCTAGAATATTGCAGGACTTGATGTAACCCTAGATAGACGCTAGATGGCGCCGGTGTTTATCAGGAAGAATGCTGCATTGCTAGTCACAGAGCAATAACCAGTAATACTTAACAATATTGTTTGTATTGTTTATTATAATATCTTTATTTTACTTGTTTATCGGAATAAATTCTTAATATATTAAGAATTAAATCATATACCTAAATCATGTATCATATTTTAGGAATAAAACTGTAACATTATAAAACAGTAAAACAATTAAATGGCAAAGGCCTTAAAAGTCGTTTTTTTCACTGTTAGACCACAAGATAGAGGCTTTTCATAGTGTCATGTTGTAACATTTATATTATAATATATAATATATAATATAATATATAATATTTATATTGTAATAGTGTACTCCACAAATTATAATTCATTCCAATTAGTCTGGATTTGTAGGTCTGCATAATTTGTAGTAAACCTGAGTGTTTTAGGGGGCACCTGCATTGCCCATGAATGGATAAATTACTCAGACATGTAAGAACTGGTAACCTCTCTTGTCCACTTTTCAAAAGCAGAAGAAATCTCACTCTGTGATCCAAGATAGACAGAAAATTGCATTTCTCTTCCTGTTATTTGTTTAAATTGTGTATGAAGTCTCATTTCACTCCAATAAAGTCTGTCTATGTTTATCTGATTGTCTCTGTATGTGTGTAATTCTGTTTCTCTGCAACTCTCAGTCTGTTTTACACCACCTCCCTAACTTCCTGCAGGTTTGCATCTCCTTTACTTTTCTGTCCATATCATCAGTTTTTCCTGTAATCTTCACTCTCTTTTACCGTAAAGAACAACTTAGATTGTGAATAATTTATTAAATACAAACAGAGTACACTAATACTTGTGCCCCGTCTGTCTCTGCAGCTGCTTCCTAAATTAGACCATTTCAAATCATCCACCACCCCCTCATCTACCCACCCCCCAACTGAAAAAAACCCACCACAGATTAAATTCACTCAGCAGCCTCAAATACACTCCCAACATGATTATGGTTACGCCTGCAGCCATGTGCTCTTGAGGACTCCATTGAAAACCGAATTTGTCACACACAAACAGTTTTCCTGCTCATAATTCCATCGTTCACACAGTCGGCTAGGTGGAAGGGGAAAAAAAGTAACGTTTCTATAAAAGAGATAATATTTTCAAAAGTAATGTCATATTTTAATAATTATTCCACAATTTTATTTTGAGAATAAAGCTACAATTTAGCATTCCAGATTTACAAAATTACTGGGAATCTAGTCTTAATATATTAAATATTCACAGATACCTAGTTCAACTCTAAAGGCTAAAAGAAAAAAATGCTCTTCAGTTTTCATATTATTATTTGCTCGTGTATGAGATCAGCCGATTCCTGTGTCATCCCAGTAAGGCTAACATTTTGCAGTCGAATCCATTGCTATAAAAGCATCATCAGGTGATGAGAGCTGATTTGGCTTCTCTGAGATGCAGAAGGCAGAGCTTTTGTCCCTGCATACGAAGTGGGGCTTTCATCAGTAATCAGCACCGTGACTTGCTGTGGAAGTGCAGGTTAACATACCATTCTTTTGCAAGGAAGAATCTGACAATCTTCATAGAAGACCTTATTTTATTTCACATCATTTTTCCTTTATTTAACCAGGTAAGATGTCACTGAGAGTGATATCGCAGAGCGAGACAGAGGGAACCAAGCATCTAATGATTAAAGCCAATGTCAAACTGAAATTTGATGATAGTGTAAAAATAAGTGGTCAAAATGAAGTACACAAATGAGATTCAAGATCCTTTCCTTACTGGCATTCACCACCATTTGCAGATTTTATATCATGTATGATGAGTTTATAGTGGAGGAACCAAGTGAAGGACACGAAGGAAGGTGAAATGAAACACAAGCAAAACAGTTTTTTGGCTGTTTATCAGTTCCAGTTCTTCAGGAATTGTTGTCCAGACTTCTTGAAGGACATTCAAAGCTCTTCTTTGGATGTTGGCTGCCTTTTGTTCTGTTCTCTGTCAAGATGATCCCACTCTGCTTCAATAACGTTGATGTCTGGGCTCTGAGGAGGCCGATCCATGACTGAGTGTGTCTAGTCTATAAAAGTATGTTTTTACTGCACTGGCAGTGTGTTTGGGATCAGTTGTTACCAATCAGATGCTTTCCAGATGGTAATGCATGGTGGATCAAGATCTTACGTGCTTTTCTGTGTTTGTAATTCAATCAGTTTTGACAAAATCCACAGCGCCCTGAACTATGACAGAGTCTCCAATGAGTTTTCGAGGCGGCTGTAGACATTCACGGATATATTTCTCCTCTGACCTCCATAGAAGTGAACTAAAATTTTCAAATTTGAGTTCATCACTTCATTAAACCTGCTGTCAGTGATTCTTAGTCCAGCTCTCATTTCCTTCCTTCTTGACAGCAACCGTTCCATTGAGACCATTTCTGATGTGGCTTCAGGGATCAGTAGTCACGTGCTATACATGGTAGGTTGGAAATGATTGGGCTAAAACTGCATAGCTAAATGTATATAAAAGCATCCACAGTCAATTTAGAATCACCAGTCAACCTAAAGAGTATGGAGTCTGGACTATGGGAGGAAGTTCAAGCACTCAAAGAAAACCCACCCTTGCAAACCCAGCTGACCACGTGGCTTTGCATTAAATAAGATATATGAAGTTTAGTAACTTTAATATGCAATCTGAAAATGTTACTGGAGTAAAATGAGAAATCTTTAAATCACATCTTTAAGTCACACTACCCAACTTTCTTTCGCAGAAGCTCAGTTTGACCGGGCTGTGTTCACCTGAATGTCTAATGCAAAGTGAGAAGGCAGAAAATCTGCTTCTCTTCTTCAGGATAATTTTTTTTTATTTTTACAAGGGTTTTACCAGCTTGCTATGCACACACACAAACATTCACACGTACACACGTACACATGTTCTGCTGAGAAACCTTTGATCATGGTATTCATGTGCATGGTTAATTACCGCTATCCCCACCCAACAATCAGTGCTGCAGATTGTTGGCTCAGTCCAGCAGGAAAATACACGCAGCGCACCACAAAAACTGCTTAGGAATGGCTCATTGTACACAACATACTGCCCGAGGTGTTGACCCAGCCTGCAAACGCTCCACATTCCAATTTGACTGAGCATCACGATCCACAAGCAAACAAGCTGCACCCACTGGGCATGTGCCAGACGCCATAGTACACCCCAAGAGGTCCCCAGCAGGTCAGCTGTTTGTGACAGCATAAAAGAGGCCCACACAATATTGCACAGGTAGCTTACTGTTGTACCACATGTGCCCGAGAGAAAACAACAGAACAATAACGCAAAGAGGCCAGAAAGGCACACACACACTCACACATACAGTTGTCATGAATCCCACTCAAGCAAGTTATTGGATTCTGTTTCAGTCTGATTAAAATCACAACATCCTGACACGTGCCGACAGACTAACGATTGGCTTCTTCTCTATATTGTGAGTTTGTGTGTTTTGTGTTATGGGTGTCTGTTTACAGTCAGGTTGGCATGTTATGGGGACTCGTTTGGGAAAAGTGTCAGGGCTCCAGTTTTCACAGTACAAAAAGACCGAAGACTTCCACAGGGAAACACAAAAGACCACAAAAGAAACTCAAAATGACAACAAAGGGATCCAGAAATGATTCCACAGTGACAAGAAATTACCACAAAAAGACGGGAAAAGCACAAAGGAATACAAACTAGGAAATAAGACACAAAAGGCAACAAAGAACTGATCTACTGCTCAGAATAATGGGGCACACAAAAATAACACTCACATGTTGATGTTTAACAGGTGAATGCTTAGCATGTTCACTCGTTTCCTAAAGAACACCAGCTTTGGTGCTTAAGTAGCTCATCCCATTTGAGTTTAGCCAATAGGATGGCCATCAGCTGATATCGGGTAGCACGGAGATCAGCTGATACTGAGATGTTTCTCGGGCTGCCAGAACCAAAGCTCTGCTTGATTAAAGCTCCAAGGGGTGTGAAATATGCCAATAGAGTAACTGTCGACCGTTTCAGTGTTTGCATATAAATGATGAATTAAAAACCCGTAAGAAATGAAAACATAATTCAGTTTCCATTTCCTAATTCTGTCTATTAATAAGGAGCTAATAACTGGATTGGACATGTGATCTTTTAATTACTTCATTTAAATGCAAATTTAATTAATCAATTCATTGTTTTAATTGGCTTTTAAAAATGGTAATTTCATTTGACTGATAGTAAATGAACACTGGAAAACTTTTTAGTATTCCATTGCTTCACTCTCGACTCAGGCAACCACACAAAGACACAAAAGCCAGACCAGAGAGAAACTGCTAAATGAGAAACACAAAGAAATGCAAAACATCTACAAAAAAGCACAGAAAGAAATGAGGCAGAAAACAACTACAAAGATACATAAAGTGGCACCCAAGAGAAAACAAGTCTACAAAGGTGTCTTGTTGCATGCTCAATCATCCAGGTAAGAAAATCCCAAAAAGTTGATTCTGTTCAGCCGCTCACTGTGGGCTAGTTTCATTCATTGTGCAAAGGTACTGTTTATACAGTTGGGAGAAACCTGCAGTCAGCTGAGACTGAAGAAGTCACTTGGATGAGTGACGAAATGTGTCTCCCACTGAAAACACCAGATGAACAGAATCAACCTTTTGGGGTCTACAAAGGTGCACAAAACAATCCTACAGAGACACACAATGATTACTTTTGGAGGGGAAGTGACAAAAAATAAATAAATCCACAGAATGAGAACAAAGAGAATTATCAGGCTAAAAATCTAGATCTGACTAAGGGTTTATGTATGTTAAGGGTTTACACCTACATCTCCTAAGATATCCGTTTGCTACTTTCACCATTACGGCATAAATCCAGGATGATTTATTTGGGAGAGGATTACATAAACCACTTAAACAGGATGAACCTGTAATTAGACCGAGTGACCGGTTTGATGGGACTGGTGTGACTGGTGACATGAGCAACTCTACTGGAACAGGATGGGTTGGTATTATCATCATATTATCAAAGTCATGAAGCCTTTGATGCAGCACGCAGAGCTAATCACATTGGATCGAATGGTTAATGGATTGAGGCTCCTGTCTGAGTGCTCAGCTTGGCTTACTAATTACATGTTCCACCATGTTAATCGAATAACACGCTATCACTTTACCAGGAGCCACAGGCGGACGTGGGACTCAGGGTTTTACATTCATAGGGTAATTTGCCCTTGTAACTGGCTTCAGGACTATTAAAGGGATAACAGATGTTCACCTGTCTCATCTATTAAAAATCTTGAGGGTTGAAACATGGTCTTATCAGACAGTTCAGGGCTTTTATTCCCCTTAGGGCTTCCACTTTTTCTGAACTCTGCATTTGTCTCAATAAAAGGAGCTACAGAGGATTCTCTGTCAAAGTGGTAATTGAATAAGCTACCAAGGTTGAGGCATAATAGCTAAAATGTAATTAGGTGTGAAAAAGCTAAATAGGTTTATTTGCTGTATGGTTTTGTGCATTGCAATAGTTACAGACTAAAGTTGATGTTGAAGTCCTTGTATTATAGCATAATTTAGCCTGATTCCTGACACCACATGTTCTCTCATTCCACAAGATGAGTTCATGATGTCGTACTGTAAGTGGGAGTGCTTTAATACTCTATCACAGACTGCTGTGTGATGAGACAGAGGAAAGCCTGAATGTCACTCATCTTTCTCCAAAAGCATTTCTCGAATGTCCTTCAGAGTAGCATCATTTAAGACCTGAAGGCAGAGAGGACGTTTGAGACATAGATCTGCACACTAAAACTGTCTATCCTGATGTGTATAGTGAACAGCTCCATTCTTGTGCAAACACGTATTGATACCTCAAGCATCCGCGTGAGATAGTGTCTGCTGTTTCAATAAAAAGACAACATACAAATACATCTGTGTCAAAGTGGCAGTGCCCTCTATTGTCTGTAGTAATTATGACAGGAAAGTCAGGTTACACTGTACTCCCACAGTGACTGTACCACAACCAGTGTTGGTCAAGTTACCTGAAAAAAGTAATTAGTTACTAATTACTTCTCCCAAAAAGTAATCTCGTTACTTTACTGATTACTTATCAGCGGGGGGATCCAGGGGTTTCTCTGTGAATTTCACATTCCCGTGGCAGCTTGCTAGGCGCTTGCTCAGCAATTAAGGTTTAATTTTTCACCGTAGAAAGAAGTTTTCTTCGCACGTAGAGTGTACAGCGGATGCTAATGTTTTTGTCACTTTTCATGGGAATAAAAAAGTATTGTAAGTACGTCCATGCTTTAAATGCTGCATGGTCGTACTCTCTCCCGCACTCCATATTATCCACTGTTGATCTGCACACGTCTGTTGCTGCCACGGACGTCACACACTCGTAAGTCATTGTCATGAGACACTCTCACAAACAAAATCACAACAGTTTAGTAACGCAGTAACGCAGCATAGTTATGGGAAAGTAACAGTAATGTAAGAGATTACTATTGCAAAAAAGTTATTTTGCAATAGTAATCTCTTACGCTACTTGATACTTGAAAAAAGTAATCAGATTATAGTAACACGTTACAAGTAATGCTTTACTGCCAATCTCTGACCGCAACAGCAATAATTGCAGCGATTTTAACATCATACAAGAAAATTAGTAACTAGTGGGCAATAAAATGTGTTTGTGAAATTCATCAAATTAAAAATAAAATGATCACATTTAACTGGGGCCGCTTATTATACAAGTGTACAAAGGAAAGAACCAATATGGAAGTGACGTGTTCATTTGAGCAGACTGACAAATGTCAACTATTCCTAACGAACACGCTGACAGAAAATGATGTTGGCAACACAAACATCAGTCATTACTCCTTTAGAGCTAAACAGCTCTGAAACCCCACACATGAACGTATTAGAACGAATAAGGGAGTGAGATAAAGATTAAGTGTTAAGATTTCTAAAGGTAGTTTAAAAAAATAACATGTTCACTTATTTATTTGTTTTCCAACACAAATAAACTCCATGCATCACTAATCTCAGACAGTAATCGCTCTGGACTTCATTATGACGAGTGGCTGTAAATTTCTGTGTGATGTCACCAGAGTAAATCCCCACATTTGACACAGAGTAGACCATCACACCATGGACTAATTGAGTTCTTTTTTTCTTCTGACTTAACATTGCAGTCATCTGATGTGTTTCAGATGCACGATTTCATATCAGATGGAAAATCCTATTGATTTTTCTTTTTGGTGGAGTGGACGTATGTTTGAGTAAAAGTCTGAGTTTTTCCTAAATTCTGTTTCACATTTTCTCTTTTCAAAAACACGGTGTCCCTTTTGCTTTGAAAAGATTGTGATTACTACTGCTTTGTAGAGGAGAAAAACCAAACAGGTCTCTGCAGGATTGTTGCAGTTCTCCGTTAAATTTTGTTTCCCTTGACTTCCGGCTAATGGCAGCTTGGTGTGAGTAGTGTTTTGGTGAGCTCCTGCAGGGTCGACCTTTTTTTTTTATCATAATTGGGCACTCATTTTCTGACTCGACCCCAAGCGATATCTAACTCATTTTAAAATAGTGCACTTTTTCCATTTTGGTCACTAAAATGCCACCAAAGCAGACTGAAGGAGGAAGCTCGATCCGGCCTCACCTGCGCCCTGCTTGTCCTGACGAGCCCCTGACCTGTCCTGAGTCGGGGCCTGCGGCCCAGGCCGCCACCAGTAGCAATGTCGGCGCTCTCAAAGCGGAGTTGCTTTCGGCTCTCCGCAAGGACTTTGCTGCTACACTTAAAACGGAGTTTCAAGCTATCCTTGGTGAAAGCCTTTCCTCCATTAAGTCCGAGCTGCTCTCCTCCAAAAAGGAATTGTCCTCTGGCCTGTCCGCGATGCAGGAGAGTGTCACTGGGCTAAAGGTAACGGTCGCCGTGATGGAGTCAGTACAGGTAGACCTGTACTGATGACATCGTCAGCCTCCAGAGAAAAGTGGAGCATCTAACTAAAGTGGTGGTCAAGTTGGAGGATAAATGTGACGACTTGGAGTCCCAGTCCCGGCGTCAAAACATTCGCATCATTGGGGTTCCAGAAGACGACCCAATGTTGGCGTCCACGACTGCTATTTCATGGTTGCTTAAGGAGGCCTTTGACCTCGCCGAGGAGCTGCTGCTAGACTGTGCTCACCGTACTCTGGCCCCCTAGCCTAAAACAGGTGAGCGGCCCCGTCCCATTGTAGCGAGGCTACACTACTACACTGACTGTGTTAAAATCCTGCCAAGGGCAAGGGAGCTTCAGCGGATTAAGGTGAACAATATGACCATCTCCGTTTTCCCCAACTACACCGCCAAAACAGCCCAAGCTCGTGCGGCCTTCGCGGACTGTCGCCGTCAGCTACGAGGAATTGAAGGGGTCCGGTTCGGCCTGCTCCACCCAGCCCACCTGTTCAGCTCTGATGATTCAGTAAGGACATCTTTTGGTTTCATCTTCATGTTTCCCTCTCACCACATATCCAAACCGATATCATGACCAGCAGCTTTTACAGCTGTGGCTCCAGCAAACATCAACTGATACTAGAAAGTAATATTAAATAAATTCTAACAACAGCTGATCAAGCTTAAACGTGCTGCTGTTGTTTAGCGCGACATCCGGCGGTTTCCTGTTTCTGGCGCAAAGTGGGAGATAAAAAAACAAGAGAGACAGACTTGTGTCAGAAAAGCCGATCAGCTGATCATTGATCAGTTTCATGATTGAAGTAGCAACAGGAGAGGGGGGGGGAGAGAATGAGAGAAGAAGCAGCAGCTGTGCGGCGTAAACACAGAATAACTCCAGCTTTGTGTCTTTTTCCATTCTAGCTGAAATACAGGACAAACTGTGCTCCTTTTCAGCTCAATACGAAACGCTTAATAATTTCTCTGAATATGGGACAATTCCGTTTTTTACGGGACGGTTGGCAACTCTACTAACTAACCTTATGAATAAAATAAAGTTCACTATCAGTAACATCATAGCACCCTACCAGCTGTATAGAAACTCCGTCATGCTAGCTAGCACACAGTACGAGTTATTGTAACTGACGGTAAAAAGTCAGCAAAACAAAAATAAACTGCACCTAAACTTGGTTTATATCTGACCCAGATAGACGGCAGGTTCAGTTCACCTGATACTCGGACAGGCGGCCGCCTCGGGTCTCTCCTCCTCCTGCCTTCCCTTTCCCTCATCTACCTATTGCCTCTGTGGAAGCTCCGCCATAACCACCACCAAACAACTGAGTTCTTTTTACACATCGACCAGCATCTGGCCAATCCACCACCTTTCATTGTTTATACCGTTGCAAAACAAAAAACAAAAACAAAAAACCATCGGCCCATAAAAACGAAAAATCACCATCGGCCCAGTCCAGCTATGGTCGTGCCATAAGTAAACCCTTTGCGTGCCAGCTGTGGCACGCGTGCCCAGGGTTGCCGACCTCTGCTCTAGATGCAGAGAAGGCCTTTGATCGGTTGAATGGGATTATCTTTTTGCTGTACTGAATAGGTTTGGGTTTGGAGAAAGGTTTGTGTCTTCGATCAAACTTCTTTATACATCCCCTCAGGCGTGTCATCACCAACTCTGTTCGATCTGATTATTTTCCACTAAGCCATGGCACTTGACAGGGGTGTCCTCTTTCTCCCCTCCTCTTTGCTTTAGCCATAGAACTTCTTTCTGTTGCTCTGAAATCCCTCTCTTCCTTTCATGGAATTATTCGTGCAGGTGTTGAACTTAAGGTATCCCTGTACGCAGATGACCTTCTTTTGTATGTTGCTGACCCCATATGTAGTCTTCCTCCAATTTTATTTGTCTTGGAAAAAATCAGCTGTTTTTCTGGCTATAAAATTAATTTGCTCAAGAGTGAATGTTACCCTGTAAACTCTTTAGCGTTAACACTTGAGCAGTCTGACATTCCTTTTAAGCTCAGCCCCTCGGGGTTTAGGTACTTGAGAATTAATATATTACTGCCTTTACCGTTTTCTGAGAATTTTGCCCCCCTGGTTTCACAATTTGCATTAGATTTCTAGAGGTGGAATTCCCTCTCACTGTCACTAATTGGCAGGATTAATATTATCAAAATGAATGTGTTTCCCAGATTTCTCTTTTTATGGCAGTGTATCCCCCTATTTCTGCCCAAACTGTTTTTTAAGTCCCTAGACCAGATGGTTTCTTTGTTTTTGTGGAATGTAACGGCCCCTAGACTGAGGCAGTTTATGAGTCATTCCATGAAAATGGCACAATTTGAGTCCCTCTCACCACTTATGGTGTATTTCATCTATCGGGTCACCAAACTTTCTATTTAAACAGCTTTACATATATATTGAAATGTACCCTTTAATACAGTGTAAAAAAAACTGAACTAATTTTTATCTTTTTATGGGAAATAATACAGTTTTTTCATTTGACACCACCTATTTTGTCATGTCCCTCATGGCCTTGATGAAAGTTTACTTTGAAAATACCAAATAAAACTATTTAAAAAGTCAATACATTTTGATATCAACCTAAACATCTCTTTGTGCTCTTTTGCTGTTAATATTTCTTTTTTTCAAATTTAATTGTTAATTATTTATTAAAATCACAATTATTCCTGTACCTGACTAACCCTTCAACCCCGTTACATGAATGATCCCACCCCCATAAATACAATGGTGTGATCCAGAATTTCATATACATCAGGAAGTGACATCACTGAAGTCTATGAGGATGATTTGTATCCAGGCATCATTCTAAAAATACAAACAACACAAGTCCAGGTCAAATGCATGCATCGTGTTGGGTCAAACCGATTGTTCTGGCCGCATCAGGATGATATCCTCTGGTACCTGTTTGATGATGTCCTTGAACTCATTCCACCCCCACGGGCTGTGACAAAGTGTGGAAGTCTTGAAAGAGGTGTGGAACCGACACAAAAGATGAATTCATGAAACAAAAGGCACATTCATGCATATATACAGACACACACACTGATGCAGGCACACACATGCAAAAACACTCTGGCACAGACACAGACACATTGAAATCGTTAACTGATTATTATTGTTATTACTTCAACCAGTTCATCAAGTTTAATTGTATGTTATTGGAGCAAGGATGAGGTGACTTTTAGCACAACTCATGAGGCTCTCTTATGCCTAGACACACACACACCCACCCACCCTCACATACATACACATACACACACACACACACACACGCATTATGTTACATTTGAGCAATTCACTTTACAATGTTTGTTAGTTGTTAATGTGCTGTTGTGGTTGTTTTTACTTTAGATTAATAAAACTTAATTCTACTGCAATTTGTATCTGGTGTCCTTCCTATGGTTACAAAGTGAGATATAATGCTAATGGAAAGCCCTGTACATTGAATTTAAGAGTAAACAACTGTTTATATGTAAAGCTGTATTTGTCTCTTCAACCCTGTTATGCTAGTCTCAACCCCGTCACACCTACATTTTCATATATTATTTTCTTAAAATGTTGAAAAAATAATTTAATGTTTGGGGATTTCTGTCTAAAATATTGAGCGCTATCATCTGATCATTGATTTTGATTACAATTCTTAGTTAAACTAAATTTTTGATGAAAAATGACAAGATTGCTTTCACTCATTAGTTACATTTCAGGATTTAAGAGAGTAAAAATGTGTGATTTTATGTCATTTTTCTATGTAAAATTATTGAATTGTATGGGGGACATCTAATTAATGTAAACATATTGATGTCTTTAGAAATACATTTTAAGATAATATTCAGAGAGCCCCCAAAGTGTCCATAACGGGGTTGAAGAATTACAGTCACTACATCTTGAATCTATGATCAATAATAAAAGAAAACTAATGCCTGAGATGGGAAAATGCATTTTTCTGATAGTTAAATATATCCTTAATGATGTGGGATATACATATAAATAATACATTTTGGTAAAAAATGTGAAAACATCCAAGTCCAATTTTAACCATTCTCGTGGAATGACTCTTACCTCTAATGGGGGTCTTTCCCTACAAATTTTTTAATGTACTACTGGTCTTCACATATTCATAAGCTGACCTACTGGCTAAATTCACCTAACCTGATTTGGTGTAAACTTGAAATTCAATCAATTTCTCCATATTTTTCACCTGCCTCCCTTATCTATTCATCACTGCCAATTAAAAAATCTTCTGTTGCTTCAAATCCCGTAGTGCTCGCTGCACTTAAGATATGGTTTCACTTCAGGTCGCATTTTAAATTCATATCTCCCTCTACCAGATTACCATTGTTAAGGAATCATCTATTTTCCCCTGCCACTACCAATGCCACCCATTTGATGTGGCACGAAAGAGGCATAAAAACCATGAGAGCCCTTTACAAAGATGATGTCTTTCTTAGTTTCTCAGAGCTATCCTCAAAATTTAACCTACCACTTTCTCACTTGTTTCTCTATTTGCAAATTAGACACCGTGTCTCATCACTGTTTCCAAATTTCCCAATTCTCCCTGCTGATCCACCATGGGTTGACCTTCTGGTTGTTAGGCCTAATCAAAAATCGCCTCTATCAAATATATATTGTATGCTTATGGCGACCGAATCTGATTCCGCAGGTAAAATCAGAATCGTCTGGGAGTGTGAATTAGGTGTCGAACTGTTTGAATCATGGTGGGATAAGGTGAATCTCATCATGCGTTCAAGTACACCATGTGCTACAGCTTATACAGTTTGAAGTAATAAACAGAGTCCATTTCTCAAAATCCCATTTATCTAAAATTTCTCCTTCAATTATAGACCAATGTGACAGATGTCACACCTCCCCTTGCAATCTAAGCCATATGTTTTTCTTCTGTCCAAGTTTGAACAAATTTTGGAGTGATTTCTTTTCCGTACTTTCAGGGGTTTTTGGAATTCAGATCTGAGAAGACTCTAATTGCTATATTTGGAGTTCCAAGAACCCCTCTTAATATAACTCCCCCGCAAACTGAGATCTTGGCTATTTGTCCCCTTCTTGCTAGATGCTATTTTACTTCTTTGGAAATCTCCCATGCCTCCATCTGCATTGCAATGGCTTAATACTGTTCGTGTCACGGTTGACGCTGGCCAACCGTGGGGATGTGAGGAAAAGGAGGACCCAGGCGCAGAGCTCTGAATACAAACAGTGCGTTTATTTATAATGTGGTTAATAACAGATGCACAATTAATCCCCGTTGCTCCCAAGACTCCCGTGTGTGTGTCCCACTCCGACGTCCGTGCTCGTGCTCTCCGCTGTCGTGTTTCTGCACACCCCATGCGTGCTGTCCTTCTTCTCCACGTTCCTCCTGCAGGAAAACAATAGAAGCAGCCGTCAAACACTGACCCCCACGGGCATACATGAGCCACAATCCCATATACTGAGACACAATGACTTTGCATTTAACTCAGTGATCCCACATCGGTGAGAGCTCCATCAGTCTCTTAAATAGCTCCCCTGACGAGCCCTGATCAGCAACAGGTGTGTGGTAGGGCCTTCAGGTGTGGCCAGTCCTCCA
The DNA here is from genome assembly GCF_900408965.1 of Simochromis diagramma. NCBI lineage: Eukaryota > Metazoa > Chordata > Actinopteri > Cichliformes > Cichlidae > Simochromis > Simochromis diagramma. The sequence goes on along the minus strand of NW_024387419.1, from coordinate 39,732 downwards.
GCAGGGCCACACCCACCAGGTCTGAAGGTGCCTGTAACTTGGCTCACAGAGAACAGCTGCACACACATACACACACACCTGCCTACATACAAATGTGGATAGAATAGTAGCACAGAGAAGAAGACACATCAAATAATAATAATGATAATAATTATACTCCACACTGCTCACGGACCCCGAGTCCCCGGAACCGGGTCCGTGACAGTCCGGACATTATTGAAAAGTGGCATGAACTGTTTCAGTGAAAGGCCAGCGTTATGCTCAAATGATCTCACGTGGTTTCAGTCTTTATCTTTTCTATGTGGTGCAAATAATGAAAAATGAAAAGTCTGCATAGAGAAGAGGATGGGGTGGATGGGCCAGTCTCCTCCTATACTGTGATGACTTCTTTTCTCTGTAATCTTTTTCTTTTTCTCAGTAAACTATATTTTCTGTTTTAACATTATTGCACATTCGCCAAAGCACAAAAACAAACCTATCCAAAACCCATCAGAAACACTTCCTTTAAAACAAATTAAAAAAGGAGAATGCAAAAAAGCAAAACATCGGAAAAGTCTTTTCTCAAAGCACATCACTGTGACTCACTTCAACCCTTTAAAATTTGACGAGAGTCATAATTACTAAGTATGTCATTTGTGTATTTTGGTGAAATGATTCTGTTTTGTTTTGTTTTTCATTTCTACCTTTTTTGGCAAAATATATAAATGAGGAAACAAAATTCACAACGAGGCCAGAATAACCTGAAACTATCATTTAGTCGAACATGTTGCCTACATATTTATACATGACACATGCTGAGGATTAAATGAAGAAAATGCAGCTAATCCTCACAAAACCCAACAGGATCCAATGTGTCTGTGCCAATCTGTGTAGACACACTAACAATTGATCAGCGTGGTGTCGTGTGGTGTGAGCAGCTGAGAATGATCCACTAAAACTCATTTGAGCTGATTACTACGGGGCCCTACAGAGCCCCGCAAGGGACATGGGAGAAAAAAAAAATTAAGACGGACTTTTGCAAGATCTCGCAAAAGTCCGTCTTAATTTTTTTTTTCTCTCATGTCCCTTGCGGGGCTCCGCAGATTACAGCTCTTTTGAAATGCCTGACAAACATTATTAGCATGAATGACACTGGTGTCTGAGCTATCAGGATATAACCACTGCCTCTCTGAATGCTCGACAACCTTTCTTTAGACTTTAGTTTTTCTTCAGACTAGTGGTGGGAATGGGTTAAATTACTGCCCAAGTCACATTCACAAAGATTACTCAGCACAGCTTACAGTTTTTGTTTATTCTGAATCTCCTAGAAATGTCCCACTTTACATTTAGAAACAGTTTAAGAGGCTTAGAAGGCTTCCATAATATTATAAATCTACCACTGCCTTTGGATCCATACTGACATTTTAAGTGACTCTAACTTGCTAACACAAACACTACACAAAAGCGTCACACTTGCAAAATGATGAAATGGCATGGACTTATAGAAGGTTACAGGAAAAATACCTGGATCTGTTTTGCTTTGACCTCAGTAAAAACATTTCTGATGGCCTTTATTTTGATCATTCTAAATCAGTATACACCTAAAATTTCACAAATGATGACTCTAAGTGTTTTGTTGAATTGATTTTAACATTTTTCATAATTGCTTGGCTTGGAAATGCGAGGACCAAAGATAGCACAAAGTTATGAGGGTAGCCAGCAAAATAATAGATCTCCCATAGACCTGCCATTAGTGAGCAGCAGGTAGTGCACATGCCCGAGCTACTGTGGAGAGACAGGACCGACCAATTAAAATATGAAATACCAGCCCAACCTGCAAATCATAAATGAGTTAGTACAATTAATGTTTGGTAAAGCACTGGAAAAAATTATAAAGTGGATGACAGAAAAGAAGCTATACAGAGCTCAGTTAAGAGAAATGAACCGCTAGTTTCAAGAAACAAGAACAAAAAATGAAGAAACACAGTGCAAGTCTAAGACATGGAGACAAAAGATCAGCAGCTCCAGGTAAAGCTCGATAAAGTGCTGGGAAGAAATAAAGAACTGCTTCAAGAGAAGGAACAACAGGACACTAAACAGACAGAACTGCAGAGCAAGCTTCAAGACATCTAGAAAAATAATGAAGCTTGAAAGCAATGTTTGGTGTATCAATAGAAATAAATGCAGAAATGCTTCAAGAGCAGGAACATCCGAAGACAATTCACAGAGACATGCAGTCCAAGCTCAAAGACGTGGAGAAAAGACACTTAAAGTTATGTTTGATGATGCTCTTGAAAGAAATACAGAGACGCTTAAAGAGAAAGAACAACAGGAAAAAATGCTGAAAGAGATAAAACTTACTCTCCAAGCATTTGAGAGGAAAAACACAGAACTGCAAGTATTTTATAATGAAGTCAAAGAAAAAAAAAGAACTAGAAAAGCATCCTCAGAGATGCAGAGTGGGATCCAAGAAGTGGTGAGGAAAAATGCTCAGCCGTAAAAGCTTACAGTGCAGAAACTCTGAACTGTAGGAGCAGAATCAACAACAGGAGAAAACACAGATGAACAGAAACAGCTTTTTGGGATTTCCTTACCTGGATGATTGAGCATCCATCAAGACATACATCTTGGTCTGTTACACATTTGTTCCAAATTTCATTAATGTAGCTCAAAATATGTATTTGTAGTACTTCATTAAAGATGTTGTAGGTGGCACTATAGAGCCATCTTTAAAATTTCTATGTCTGAGATTAATAACATACATAAATAAACCAGACCTGATGGTTGTGGAAAATTTCCTGCGTTTTTGAAAATGTTTAGCCCCTCAAAAACCCGATTTGGAGCAGATACAGTAGGTAGTAGTAATCAAAAACATGTGGACGACAACTCGACTACAAGATTCAAAAGGTGCCAAATATTTAAACTTAAAATACCAGTTACCATAAAGCACTCACATATAAAGTCTTAAAAAAGGGCAATGTTTCAATGTTTAAGTCCCTACCTCAAATTAGCAGGAAATTCCTGTACTAGCACAGTGGTTCCCAAACTTGTTTTTGCTAGGCCCCCCTTTGTTTTACAAGAAAATCTTGTTTTCAAACTCCATTGCAGTTTACTTCACACCTCAAACTGTTTGCCAACAATTAAACAAATTTAGTAAACTGCAATAAATTACAGGTTGCAATAAGATAAACCACTAAACAAACCACCTTTATGGTGTAATTATTTTATGTATAGTTGGGGTTTTTTTTGTTTTGCTTTGTTTTTTTTACTGTGTAAGAATATTCAACACTGCTATCAATACATTTTTCAAAAAATGCCTTTCTGTTTAAAATGGGTTTAAAAGCAAACAACTGTGGGATACTGTTTGTTTGTCCCTGATTTGGACAGCCCAGCGCGTGCTCCTGAAAGGGGAAACAAATTCTGTCGGGGATACCTACCCTGGAACCGCCAGTGTGCAGGTGAAGTCAAAGGCAAGATATGCCTCATCATCTTTTCTAACTTTGGCGTGGAAGGAAGTTGGTTTTGGAAGCATATTTGGCGATGCTCCAACCTCTGCTTTGCGTTTTTGTGGGAGCCCCGTCAAAAACCTGTCCATTATCGTAGTGGTCTCCAAGTATTCTTCTTTTGTTAATTCAAACCCCTCCCCCGCAATGGCTCTGCCCCCCCCCCGCTTTGGGAACCACTGTACTAGCAGAACATTGCAGGACTGTACTTGTGCTTTTTCATCCAAGTCTGAAATGTGATCATTATTTACCTCCATCATTTACCTTCATCTAAGTTTTTTATGATTTTAACGGTGACCTTAATTAGGCTACGTTGTGCATTTCACTCATGCTGCTGCTTTTCAATAGATGCCAGTTGAGTATTAGAAATTTAAAAGCAGCACACACACAGACTGGAATTATCTGTTTGATCTCACATTAGCCAATATGCTTTGAGGTAGAACATGAATATATATGAGGATATAAATAATTCCTGCAGGATCTGGCCCCTTTACACAACACTTACATATACTCTCTGTCAAAGCCAAATCAATGAGACTTCAAAACCACTCAAAAACCACTGACTTTATAGCTCCAACTTGCATTACTTGAAAAAAAGATTTACTGAACATGATTTTTAGATCCATGCCAATGATTTATTTCTTTATCAAAATGATAAAAAAAAAAAAAAGCATAGTAGTGGTTCCATCTAATTCAGAGTTAACGATAAACAAATAGTCGTGCTTTCAGTGATTAAAATCAATGGTTTAAACATCAGTCACAGGTGATAGAATCTGTTTTGTCTATAACTGTGACTGATTAAGGTCATATTACATTTTGTAAGTAATCAATTTAGTAAAACTAATAAATCAGAAGATCTCACTACAACTAACCTTTTTCTTTTAACTACATATATTTAAACTTTTAAATGTCAGGTTGCATCTGCAAGACTTCATTTCCTTGGCTGTCAAAATTGCTGCAGAATAACAGGTGAATTTAAATACTAATTGTTTCTTTTTTGTAGATTAAGTGACAATAAAAAGATGTGCACTGTGATTACATGAAGAAAGAAAAAAAGAATGTAATATGGCCCCTAAAACTGTCACCAGTGGATAAAAACAATGGAAAGTGTGGAAAATAAATTAAAAGACTGCATGGCAATCCATCTGTAATGAGTTCAATGCAAATGAACAAACTTCTACAAGGACATTTCACCAACTTCATGTAAGAACTGTTAACTTTATGCAACCTTTTTAGCAGCCCTTTTTCTATTATTGTTATGTGATGTTGATGGGTTCTCATTACATTTATGTTATACAGGTTTTGTGGAAGAATATAAAAATTAAATATAACAACATTTGGAGAACATACCAGATGATGACCGGCTAAATTTCCCCTTGTGGGACAATTAAAGGATTATTCTATTCTATTCTACCCTATTCTAGACAGTTCAGATGAGGGATACCACATAGCTGAATTGAGTATGTTAGGTGCATTGATTTAGTCGTTCTCTCATTTCAGACTATTGTTTGTCATCAGCAACTGTTTCATTTAATGTGTTAATTCGATCATATGAACTGTTGTGTGTGTGTGTGTGTGTGTGTGTGTGTGTGTGTGTGTGTGTGTGTGTGTGTGTGTGTGTGTGTGGAGTTGGAACTCAGAACATACGGTTACTGTGTAACCTTGGTTCTCCACACCGTTACATATTCCATATGTACGGGGTACGACCCCCCTTGGTCGTGGCGCGTGGATACTTCTTTAAGACACTCCGGCACGCCTGGCTATGCCCCACAGCTCACGTATAAAACAGCTGTGCAGACGTGACACCGTGTTTGATCTCCACTTGTTTTGTGCGTGTGCTTACCTTGAGAGTGCTGTGTGTGTGTCGCGTCTGTCTGTCAGGAGCCTGTTTCGGCAGCCTCCCTGGGGGCTAGCCTCTCCCCTGTCATTTCCCTTAGCTTGGTCTCCATTAGCTGGTTTCCCTCAGCCCCGGTTCCCCTTAGCTTGGTTCCCCTTAGCTTTCCCTCAGTCTCCCGTAGCCCGGTACCTTCGCCGATCGAGGTAGCGTCTGTGTGTGTGGCTATCGGGCTGTGTTCCCTCGGCGTCTTGCCCGCTTCGCAGGCTTCACACCGCGGGGACCTCGCTGTGCTATGGCCGGCGAGTGAGCATTCTCCAGTCTTTTAGCCTGTCTGGTGTTTGCCCACAGCTCGGGTTAACGCAGCCAGCAGGGCTCCGCTCGTAGCTTGGCTACATTGGGGAAAGGTGTCAGAGTTCCAAGCATACGCTTACACCTGTCAGTACTGTGACGCAGAAGCAAATAAACAGTGAAAGGGGAATTTAGGTTGCGGCTAGTGCCGGCTACCTGTTAGCACTTCCTGGTTAGGGTGTGGCCCCGCCCCCTTGCTTGGTAGCAGAAGTATGGCAGCCTACACAGGTGCTGCTGCTGCCTGATTGGTCTGGTGGCAGGCAGTTGAGTGCCCTGTCTCCCAGCATTTGTGGTCCCCTGCCTGCAGATGGTTGCTGCCATGCATGGCGGTAGTAGTTGCCTTTGGCCCCTCCCCGATAGCCCGTGTTGAAGAAGCATCCATCACCTCTGGCGAGTGAGGGAGTGTTCTCCAGCACGCAGTGCTGGCTCTCTGTCTAGTGCGTTGTCCCTGTGTCACGGGTCACACGGCCAGCAGGTGCCCGCTCAGTGAGCTGACACTTCTTGCAGTCTTCCCTCCCATGTCCCCGCCTCGATGAGGCCTGGGCCGGTGCTTGGCTCCGGTCAGACAACCAAGGTTACCTGCCTGTCTACCCTGCGGCCACCTCGCTATGTTGAGGGGCCTATGCAGGCGTGTGGAGACAGCTGTGTTCAGTTGAGGCGGGAAGGACTCTGAGCCTAGGTTCAGCTGTCCTCCAGCCGCCCTCCTCCCTCCTGACATCCTTTGAGTTGGGCCTAGTGGCCAGCACTGCTGCAGGCTGTGTTCCCCTGGCATATTTATCCTGTTTTCCTTCTCTCACCCCAACCGGTCGCAGCAGACGGCCGTCCCTCCCTGAGCCTGGTTCTGCCGGAGGTTTCTTCCTGTTAAAAGGGAGCTTTTCCTTCTCACTGTCGTCAAAGTGGTTGCTCACAGGGGGTCATATGATTGTTGGGTTTTTCTCTGTATCTATTATTGTACGATCTACTGTACAATATAAAGCGCCTTGAGGCGACTGTTGTTGTGACTTGGCGCTATATAAATAAAATTGAATTGAATTGAATATTGCCTTCAGGCTGCTTCGCCGGTTTATACGCCAGTCGGGCCTCACTGCATCAGGCGCCTGGGCCAGCAGTTGACAGTTCTCAGGCCTGTGGCGCTCATTCTCTGTCTGGCAGATTGCCCAAATGTTGCGGGTTACGTGGCCAGCTGGTCCGGCTCAGTGAGCTGACACCCCTGGCGAGTCATGTCCCTGGCTGCACTGCAGCTCCAGGCTGTCTTCCCATAGCGTGTTGCCCGCATTTCGCCGGCTTACGCACCAGTTGGACCTCGCTGCAGCGAGTGAGCATTCTCCAGCCTATTTTAGCGGGGTTCTCTCTGGCATATCAGCTGCTGCAGCTCCAGGCTGTCTTCATCTGGTGTATTGCCTGCATTTGCCAGTTTGCGCACCAGGTAGACCTCGCTGTGTCTGATTCTTCAGCCGGCGAGTGAGTGTTCTCCAGCCAGCAGCTCTGTGCACGAGTGTCTCATTCTCGAGTTCACTCTTGCTGCTCCCCTGTCTGCGGACAGCGCTAGCGACCACTCGGCCCTGGGGCAGACCTTCAGGTTAAATCCCCGCTTGGCCTTCAGCGGCCTAGACCACCAGTCCCCCCCATCTGCGGATGGCTGGGCAGCTTCGCGGCTGTGGGGATGGACCTTTCGGGTTAAGTCCCTGCCTCGGCCCTTCGTCTTCGCAGCTGTACTGCTGCTGCGGGCTGTGTTCCCCTGGTGTATTGCCCGCGGTTCGCCAGCTAACGCGTCAGTCGGACCTCGCTGTGTCTGATGTGTCAGCCAGCGAGTGAGTGTTCTCCAGCCTGTAGCGCCGACTCTGCCTGGCATTGCCTGCATGTCGTAGGCTATGCGACCAGCGGGATACTACTTGGCAGCTCGGTGTGGTGCACTCCCTGGCGGTCTGCCTCGCGGTTCCTGGGCTGAACTTGAGCGGCCGATCACTTGCGGTCCTGCGTCCTGCATGACCGGTTCGGGCCAGTCTGGCGTCTGCAGACTGCTGCCTCCAGCCTCTGGCTTGGCCTTCGCGTCTGGCAAAGCCTTGACCGGGGTGGTCTGCTTATGTGTACTTTGTCAATGGTTCATTGGCACCTTCACTCTCGGCGGTTCGGTTGCACTGTCTCCTCGCAGGGTGTCTTACAGAGTTACCCCGTACATATGGAATATGTAATGGTGTGGAGAGATAGTCTCAATATGCTAGAGAAAGTACGGTTACTGTGTAACCTTGGTTATCTTAGTGAGAGACTATCTCTCCACCGTCAGGCCCCTCGGAAATGCGTTCCGATCAAACTATCACCAGTGTCTGCCAGCACTGGAACAGAAGACTCACAATCCATGAAAAGTGGCTACTGAATTTCATGAACACAAGTTGAAGTATCTAAAGGAGGAGCATGAAATGAAAATGAAGATGGTCCAAGTAGAACTAGAAATGAAGATAAAGGAGAGCGAGATGCAATGGTCTCATTATACCAGCAGTGAATTTTTTAAAAAGTTCATTATATCATATTGTATGACTCTTTAATATAACAGACACAAATACAGTTTAGATTGGAGTAATTTGACTATGATATGTGAATTACAGCGGAACAATGAAATGTCAAAAATTGTTAATTAAAGGCCTTGTCTGTGGTTTGTTGGAATTGAAGGTACAGCTAGATTGTCTTCTTCTAGTATTGGAGGTTCTGGGCATTCATGCTGTTTCAGGTATGAAGAACAGCTTTTGCAATAATGACAATGCAGCATCTTCTTGGCATGAATCCAAGTGTATTCCGAAGGGACTGAAAACGACTCTTTCAAACACCAAACATGCGCTCCACTAGACCCCAAGTGTGCATATGAGCTTGGTTGTAGCTCATATGTATGTCATAAACAAGTATGGCGTAAACAAAACATTTCTTTGAGCATACGCCCTGTCACCAAGAAATAATCCATTAGGATCTCCTCTTTCAAACTACAGCATACAGTGATGAGTTAAGTGAAATCCGGGAATCATGAGAATCTGCATTAAAAGGCTTTTTAAATCTAGGACTAGCTTTAATCTCTATTTGGGAAACCGCCCCAAAAAGAGTTTAGGACTGCAGCTATAGATTATTTTAGTAATTGAGTAATCTATCAACTATTCCATTGATTAATCGAGTAACCAGATAAATACTTCTCTTGTTAATGAGCAGTAATAAATATTCAGAGGAGGAAAAACACAGGTTTATCAAAATGAACTGCTCATTGATTTCCATTTTAGAAATTGCAATATTTTAGTGCAACCATTTGTCAAAAAACAAAAAAAACAAAAAAAAAAACAAGTTAAGCCTTTGATTGTATTTATGTGTTATATTAAATCAATTTTTTAAAGACAATATTTCGTTAAATACAAAAATGATGTATGAGAGAGCTATGCTGTAGCACCGTGAGACACAAATGAGAATATCAGCAGTAGTGAACATTGGCTGTATCCCAATTAAGTGTCTGTAGCCTTAAAGGCCGCATTTTAAGGCCGATTATGTCACCGCGACGCGACGAAGGCTGTCCCAATTCGAAGGCTGCTCGAAATGCGGCCCTCAAATGAGTCCTTCATTTCCCTGAATTTTAAGGACGTGGCGGTGTAGACTTCGTGGCCCAACATATCCCAGAATGCATAGCGCGGCGGTGGGTGTGGATAATTTTGCCGAAAAAAAACGGTGGATGAGGGGCGGCCGAAGAGTAAACTTTAAGTAAGTACTGAATATTATGTCACTTATTTATGTGCAAATGTTTAATAACGAAGAACAGGAAAACATTACTGTTGGCCACATGTCGGCAAAGTTATGTGACATTAGTGACGTTTATATAAACTTGGTTTTAAAGCCTTTACTTTAAAATACACGCCGTTCAATAGCTGAGCTTAATCTTACAGAGAATGATCAAAGCTCATGTAGAAACAAACAAACAAATGAACAAAAGATTTTCTCCTTCATTTCTGTCAAACAATGCTGTATGAAACGTTTCCAGCCATTAGTATCATGGTTGCTAGGCAACCTGGGCAGCGCAACGGAGGCTAGACCGTCCCATTTCACAAGCCTCGCACTTCCGGCCTTAGCGGTCTTTAAGTACGCGGCCCTTGAGGATCGTTGAGGCTGCGTACTTTAAGGCTGCAGACCCTGAATTGGGATACAGGCATTGTGTACCTGTTAGCACTTCCTGGTTAGCATGTGGCCCCGCCCCCTTGCTTGGTAGCAGAAGTTTGGCAGCCTACACAGGTGCTGCTGCTGCCTGATTGGTCTGGTGGCAGGCAGTTGAGTGCCCTGCCTCCCAGCATTTGTGGTCCCCTGCCCGCAGATGGTTACTGCCATGCATGGCGGTAGTAGTTGCCTTTGGCCCCTCCCCGATAGCCCGTGTTGAAGAAGCATCCATCACCTCTGGCTGCCACTGGAGTGGGGCCTCTCAGAGAACCCCAGTCGGACCTCGCTGTGTCTGATACATCAGCCAGCGAGTGAGTGTTTATTCCTTGACACCTTTTAAGGTTACAACAATGGGAATTATACGACCGTACAGTTTGCAACAGTATTGACGGGTGTTTCAAGCGCGTTGTTAAGGGAAAATCCAGTAACAATGCACCGACTCCCTCCAGCAGCAAAGGAACCCTGTCCTCGAAACGAAGCCACCCTGAAGACTCACTGGTGACTGCTTCTCCTGAAAACAGCGACAGGGTGGACATTTTGGCATCCCTAGATAAAAAACTGTCTAGTTTTAATGCAAACCTGGCCCTCGTGGAAACCTGCATAAAGATTTTCAGGTGCTGTGCAAGCACGTAGAGTTCAGCCAGCAGCAAGTGCTGACAAAACCCCCTCAAAGAGTAGGTGAAATCCCTTACCAAGGGAATGACTTGACTCTAGGAAGAAAACAAAAAAATCAAAGAAACTGTCATTGAGCTCCAGGCTCGCATCATGAGGGACAACTTGGTGTTTTCAGGAATACTACAGAAGCCAGAAGAAAATCCAGAAACAACGGAGAGAGAATTCATCCAAACCCACCTAAAACTCCAAGAGGACGTAGTTAAAGCTGTATCTTTTCATCGTACTCACTCCTGGGAGGCAAATGTCCAGATTCACGCAGACCCAGACTGATAGTGGCCAAATTTGTTCACTTCATGAACGACCAGTTTCCCAAGGAGATTCTGGAATGACGCAAGGTCTTGTTCCTGATCTGAAAAAGTTCATTCAAGGAAAACTTTTTTCTGATTGTTTTTTCACTCTTCTTTCCCACTTAGAGAAATCTCTACATAGGAGAATTAATGCCATTCTGATCAGTATAGGCCATTTTGTTTTTTTTCTTGTTATTTTTAACCACCATAACCATTTCTGGAATGTTGTTTTGGTGACTGCACCATTTTATATCTTATATATATCTTTTCTCTTGTCTTTCTGTACTCACAATGTCTGCTTTGCCTTCAAATGATGCAATTTACCGCATATACACATACGACATACGGCACAGACACACACACACTCACTCAGACACACCAATATACAACACCAATACATACACAGCCGTACAAGGACTGGACACATGGAATGTACATGGAGTTGGTTCCAGGGAAAAGCGGTTTAAAATTACTAATCGGTTAAATGATTTGCAGGCAGAAAGTGTCTTTCTACAGCAGACTCAAAACATCTGCACACAGACTTACTTCTCCATAATTTTCTCACACGTACTCAGCCTATTAAACAAAACAAAGAGGCGTAGCCATATTAAAACAATAATATGAATAATAAAATAAAGTAAATAAATAAAACAAAAACATTAACAAAAGGAGTCTACAGAGAGTCTACAGTGCTCCTTTTGGGAAAGCAAATATGTTCGGCAAAATTAAAACATTCACACCATAATTCTGCTTGTTACAACTATTGGACAGGACAGGTTAATAAAATGTATTAAAACAATGCAGCATGTACATGTATGCCTTCAAAATTGTGTTTAAGTGCAGTATTTACTTTTTGCTAATTCTAACATCTGAGAGGTAGGCTTGTCTAGTCAGCATGTTATCATTCCCAGAGAGTCAATAAATGACATTTTACCAAAGCCACTGTTGTGATTCATTTATTAAAAGCAGTCCTGGGGTTATGGCATTAGGGGTACATCCAAAAAGGGGGCATGGGGGGTGGGGGGCCGAGGATGTTTAGACTACTATGATCTTTTTCCCAGGGCAGGATTTATTTGTTTATAAAACAGTCATCTCAAGGTGCTCCTAAACTAATACAGATAAAACCCCAACAATCAGATGATATCCCATGAGCAAGCATTTGGCAACAGTGTGAAGGAAAAACTCCATTTTAACAGGAAGAAGCCCCTGACAGAACCAAGCTCAGAGAGGGACAGCTGTCTGCCCAACTGGTTGGAGGTGATGGCAGGGAGACAGGACAAAAGAAGAGAGCCACAGATTAATAATAACTCTTGATAAAATGCAAAGTGGTGTATAAACACATACTGAGTGAACAGGGGTGAATGAAGCACAAAATGCAGACATAAAACACTTCCGTACTAATGATCAGATACTAAAAATGCCTCAATTAAAAATGACAACAAGAACACTGAGTGTCAAAAATTATTTTTATGCATCAACAAACAAACAAGTCCACTCTGCAGGTGGGGGAGAGTCATAAGAGAGGTGGAGAATAAACTTAACATGGGTGTCTACTGTCTTTTGCAGTCTGGTAGATGATCGAATGTTAGGGTGGGTACAGTTTCCTCTGCGGTGGGGTCGGGTGGGCTGCCCCGGGTCCTGTGGGGCTGGGCGGTCCTGCTGCCGTAGGCCCCGATCTGGATGGGCCTGGGCTCCCTTGCCTTGGTGGGTGCCAAAGGATGTGGGTGCCTACTGGGGTCAGTGGGGGAGCTGGCCCTAGGGAGGGGCATCTTGCTCCTCCCTTCTGTTCCTCTCCATCCCCGGCTGCCTCCCTCTTCCCGCTCCAACACACCCACCCACACAAGTAGGGCCATGGGGTGCGGGTGTGTCACCAGGGTGCAGGAGAGGCATCCCCCCCCGTCCCCTTCTGGCCACCTGTGCCTCAATTTTATTCCACAACTTAGACATCCACATTACTGGAGGTGTTGGCCGTCCGATTGGGATCTGGGATGCGGGGCCTCCCTGCTGCTGCGGAGCCTGGGGCGGTCTGCTTGCCTCCACCCCAGGGGAAAGGGTAACATCTCCTGGGTGTAGGTGCCGTTTCCTCCTCCAGGGGCGAGGGTACCTGGACCTGGGGTATAGAGTTTGTTTGGGGAGTGTGATTGTGTGTACAGTGTCCATGTATGTCTATCCCTACATTGGGTGAGTGCTGAGTATTTGTATATGTGTGCATGAGGGTGGGAATGCATGTTTGTGTCTGTGTGTGCCTGTTTGTCTGTGTTTATATGTCAGGTCGATACTTACACTCCACCTCTCTAGGAACTCCCAGGCCCTCCAAAGGCCTATCTCCCCTCACCACACTCCCTGCCGGTAACTGATGCCTTCAGGGGTCGGTGCGTTGGTGGTTCTTGGTGTCCAGGGCTGGGCGCTCAGGTATGTACCAGCTCACTCCCGGTGACTACTTGGCGGGGCCTGGTACCCGTTGCCCGGTCAGGCCTCTTCTGGGGCAAAGGGGGCCTTCGGGCCTCCGGCCTCTGGGCCTGCGGCTAGGTTCACTCTGGCACAGCTGGCTGCCGGCAGAGCCAGCGGGCATGCCACTGCAGCCCCCTCTGGCTTCCTGCTCTTCCCAGGAGGGTGGCACGATGCCCCTCCGGTGGTCCTCCTTGGGCTCTCGCACTCTGGGGCCTCTGGATGTGTGGAGCCTGGATCTCCTCCATGCCTGCTTCATGCCCTGGGGGACGGGGCTATGGCTCTCTACATCCTCTAGCAGACCATTACATGGGGAAACCTTTTGAATACAAGCGCGCTGATCCACACAGGTGTGCACACGGGTGTTCACTGTTCATAGACATAATCTACACCTCTATTGGCTGCTATTTCCAAGCACATTGTGCGCTGTCGGTCCTGCTTGCTACACAACAACATTCAATATTTAGTATTTACTGCTGTTTACACTTAGCTAGATTAATGTGATGGTGTTGTGTTTAGTATGTTGCTCTGTTTTTTTGCTTGTTTTCTCTTCACAGGTGATCCAGGAGATTTTTTTTCTCTTTCTCTTTTTAAGTGCCCTTTCTCACTGTCCCTCTTCCCTTCTGTTTTTCTTTTCCTTCATCTTTCTTTCTCCCTTTCCTATCCCTCAGTCATGTCTGTCCCGTCTGTAACAACTGAAAATAAAATAAAATAAATAATAACAACAAAGGTCGATCAAATGGACCAATACGGCAAGGCCGTGATGATCCATTTGGCAAAGTAAATCCATTGGGTATCCTTGTTGGTCTTCAGACAACAATTGTGACGGCTAAAGAACCAAATGGGACAGGCAAAAAAAAAAAAAAAAAGTCCATAATTATGGTGTGTAATGAAAAAGCTTTGAGACCGCCTATATAAAGCAAAACCACACATGATCTGAATTTGGACAACGTCCCATTCACATCAATTCAAATTAATTTTTTTCCAACATTACGCAGTTGGTGTGTTTGTTTCCACTCTTAAGCCCTGTCCATAAATAACAAGATTTGCATGTTGTATTTGTAGGCGAAGGTTTGTTGCTAGTGGAACTTCAAGCTTCCAGTTATGTAACCTCTGGTAACTTTTATTCCAATTGGTAGTCATTTCAATTACTTTTCTCAAGGTGCACATTCTGAACAATTCAAGTCTATGCTACAGTGGCCCCGAGAAGTTAAATAATGCAAAAGTGCACAAAATTCAATCAAAGTTGAATGAAAGACAACAGAAATAGTGGTGCAAAAGCTCAAGCGAAAAACCCCCCCTCAAAAAACACAATGACTGCTAATAGCAAACATATAATTATAGTATTATATGAATCACATGATTAAAACACCTCAACTTCAATCTTTTTCTCCTTTATAGCACAGACAAATCTGCTTCTTTTAAGTGTGTCTCAGTGCAATCCTTCATGTTTTGCTTTCTGTCACTTCCACGGCTGTTCCATCATATTACGGTATTGTCTCCCCCAAAACATACTGAGCTCAAATCACGTTTCCTGTGCTTTTGGACCATTTTTCTATTTGCTGCTGAATTCTTATGTTGTTGTGCATTTGAACTCTCAGAACCAAAATAAAATTCTATTAAGTTTACTAGTTTAACAAACCCTTTCAAGTACATCAGTTCAATATAAATGAGTATTATATGCAAGCACAACTGGCTGCTTTCTTGACCTTCAGTGTCCTGAGATAAAATTACTGGCATAAAGTACTAAATGGACAAATTTTCAGTTACATTAGTGCAGCGGTTCCCAAACTTTTTTTTGCTAGGCCTCCCTTTGTTTTACAAGAAAAATGTTTGTTTTGTGCGGGCCCCACACTTTGGTGAAGGTCTGAATTAGTGTTGAGGCTTAGAAAAGAGACATGAACATATGGCGTTCCAGTTGTGAAATAAAAAGCTCCCGGTCTACATTTATTTCCGAACACTGGCCCAGTAAAAATTCCTTTCTGTCACTCTTTGTGATGGATTGTTTCTTGGGTTTATGAGCCATAGGTGTGAAAACACATGTAACGCCAGCCACCTTATGTGTGACGCGTTTCTGGGAAATATGAAAGACTGCGAGGAGAAACACTTACTGTTAATAAACAGTCAATTTCCTCCTCTGCTTTCTTTGTCCTCATTTGTCTCATATTTCCGTTGAGTATTTCCTGCCTTTTGATTCACTTTAGGCCATCTAAAAGATACTAACAGAGCCCTAATGAACTGGATAGTTGTGGCAACATGGACTTCAGCCCAATGGGACTTGTTATATTCCAACATGCTCTCCTTATCTCATTACACTATACATCCAGCTGCTGTAAGAGTCATTTCTGTCTATTCTTGTGCTTTAATGATTAATGGCTGCTGTTGCAGCTCCATTAAAAAAGAATTTCACAGAGAAATGATAGGAGTAATGTGTCAGTAGAGGCAGAAAACACTGTTGTTCATCTGAGACACCACATGTTTCTTTGGGGCTCCAACAAGAGCTTAGGTTGGAGTACAAACCATTATTTTTAAAGGATCCATTTGAAGTAATATTGTCCAACATTTATGACACTAATGAGAGGGAGTAAGATGCAAAAGTGGAAATTAAAGGAGTAGAGGTAGTGAAATTTAAATACCTGGGGTTACCTATCCAAAACAATGAACAGTACACAAGAGAGGGCTTCTGTGCTGACATCCGAACTTGATCCATAATTTGGCCGTCCAAACATGACCCAACCTGGACGCCAGTATGACTTTCAACATTTAATTTTTGGGGGGTTAAAAATGTAATGTTACCAACTTTTAGGGAACAGTTAGGTTAAGGATGGCCTCTTCCTGTTCAAACATGGCTGCACACCAGTGTACAAAGCAAGGTCCAAGGAAGAACTTGACTGACCTGCACAGAGTCCTGACCTCAACTCAAAGATTCCCTTAAACCAGGGGTGTCAAACTCAAATATACAGTGGGCCAAAATTCAAAACTGGAACAAAGTCGCGGGCTAACATTAATATTTATTGAAAAAAATCTTCCTCCAGATATAACAAGGAACCTTTTCTTACAGACTCAAATAAGTTTTGCTGAAAAACTGAATATGGAATAAGCAACACTTAATACTGAACGATATATAACTTATATAAACATATATAACTTAATATTGCACACATGCAAAATTGAAATTCCAATTAAATAACATATCACTGGAATGCATTTCTTAAATAAAAATTGTATTTGCAGCCTTCTGATTTAAATTTTAGCAGTAAACTTTTTCCCCAGGCTAATAATAAATGTAAAAATAAAATAACAATAATAAACCACTTAACTAATAAAAATATCATTAAATGTGAAACCATTCAAGCCCATGTCTGGGAGTAGCAAGACAAATTGCACAAAGAAAATGGTAATTATAGCTCAGTTTGCTACACACTGATCTACTCTGATGCGTCCAAGCCAGATACCTGGCATCTCTTCTTGGATGCTAGTTCCTCAATGTCTGGGCTCAGGCTCTGAGCTGAGGAAATCCTCAGGATCGAGTGAAGGTGTTCATCGGTCAGACGTCTCCTGTGAGATGTTTTGGCCATCTTCATTGAGGAGAATAGTTGCTCACATAGGTAAGTGCTGCCGAACATGGAGAGCATCTGAGCAGCGTGGGTGCGGAGCCCAGGCATTGTGTCAGGGATGAAATGTGGAAATTGTGAAGCGCCCACAGCATCATACTTTGATTTCAGCATGTCACTACACTGGAGTTCAATCAGCTCCATTTTAGCTATGCAGATGACACACAAATATATATCACAATGTCACCAGGAGACCAAGGCCCTGTACAGGCTCTTGGTAAATGCATTGAGGAAATTAATGACTGGTTGTGCCAAAATTTTCTCCAGCTAAACAAAAACAAAACTGAGGTAATAGTCTTTGGCGCCAAAGAAAAACGATTACAGGTCACCAGAGAACTTCAATCTATACACCTAAAAACCACAGACCAGGCGAGAAATTTGGGTGTAGTGATGGATGCAGACCTAAACTTAGAAAAACACATTAAGACAATAACAAAATCAGCTTACTATCACCTCAAAAATATTTTGAGGATAAAAGATCTGATGTCTCAACAGGACCTGGAAAAACTAGTCCATGCATTCATCTTTAGTAGGCTTGATTACTGTAACAGCATCTTTACAGGTCTACCTAAAAAATCAGTCAGACAACTACAGCTCATTCAGAACTCTGCTGCTCGAGTCCTCACTAAGACCAAAAAAGTGGACCACATCAGTCCAGCTCTGAGCTCTTTACACTGGCTGCCTGTCTGTCAGAGGATAGACTTTAAAGTTCTGATGCTGGTCTATAAAGCTTTGAATGGTTTAGGACCAAAATACATCAGTGACCTCCTGACCCAGTATGAACCTTCCAGATCCCTCAGGTCATCTGGATCCGGTCTTTTATCAGTTCCCAGAGTCAGAACCAGACACGGAGAAGCTGCATTCAGCTTTTATGCTCCTTATATCTGGAACAAACTCCCAGAAAGCCTCAGATCAGCTGAAACACTCAGTTTATTTAAATCCAGGTTGAAGACTCACCTGTTCTCAGCTGCATTTGAATAAAGCACCAAATCCACACTTTTAAGCTTAAACTTCAAAACTTACATTTTAACTACTGATTTTATCTATTGTTCTGATTTTATCTGTTTTGATTTTTTTTTTTACATACTGTTTTTGTTTGTTTGTTTGTTTGTTTGTTTGTTTGTTTGTTTGTTATTTAGTTAGTTAATTTGTTTGCTTGTTTTAATCAATTTTAAATCATGCTTTTTATTTGTTTTTGTTTCTAATGTCTCTGTAAAGCACTTTGAACCACCTTGTTGTTGAATTGTGCTATACAAATAAACTTGCCTTGCCTTGCCTTGCCTTGGAGGTTTGTTGGAGCTTTTGCCACGTCAACTGCAAAAGGATTACTGAGCAGTTCAAATCGACATTTCTGGGCGTCAAAGTCGGCAAACCGCCGGGTAAACTCAGTACTGAGTACACAGAGTTTTTCAGCAAACTGTACGCATGGGAACACAGCAGTAGAGATTTGCATGTTCATCGTTTGGCAGCAGGGAAAATGGCCCAGGTTTCCTTGTAGCATCTGATTCTGCCACAGGCACAATTTCGTTTTAAAAGCCCTCACTGCAGCGTACATATCTGTGATGATACGCCCCCGTCCCTGAAGCTGCAGGTTCAGCGCATCGAGATGGCTCGTGATATCACACATAAAGGCCAGCTCACACAGAAACTCTTGCTCCCTGAGCTCAGCTGTGTCTTGCCCTTTGCTTTCCAGAAACTGAAATATTTCCTCGCGTAGCTCGAAACATCTGTTCAGTACTTTCCCTCGGCTTAACCACCTCACCTCCGTGTGATACAGCACGTTTCCGCATTCCGAACCACACTCCTCAAGAAAAGATTTGAATTGGCGGTGATTCAGACCTTTGGCTCTTATAAAGTTAACTACTCGTGTTACTGCGGTCATAACATGTTCCATCTTTAGGGCTTTGCCACAAAGTGATTCTTGATGTATGATGCAGTGATAAACAGTCAGCTCACCTGCACAGTTCTCCGCTCGCATCTTCTCCCGTACCCTGCCCACCAGTCCGCTCCTTTGACCACACATCGCTGGTGCACCATCTGTCGTTAACCCCACAAGTTTTTCCCATGGCAACTTCATTTCAGTTAGACATTTGGAAACCTCTTCAAATATTTCCTTCCCTGTGGTTGTTCCATGCATTGATTTTAATCCTAAAAGTTCTTCCGTAACACAGAGAGTTGAGTCCACACCACGGATGAAGACTGAAAGCTGGGCAGTATCAGAGGCATCGCTGCTCTCATCCACAGCGAGGGAGAATGCAACGAAACTGTTTCCCTTCTCCATCAGCTGGTTATTTAGATTGTTGGCAAGTTCACGTGTGCGATCAGCTACTGTGTTTCTGCTCAGGCTAACATTTGAAAATGCTTGCTTTTTCTCTGGGCACACAACGTCGCAAACTTTCATCATACAACTTTTCACAAACTCTCCCTCACTGAAGGGCCGGGCTGATTTTGCGATCTCTGCTGCCACAACAAAACTAGCCTTTACAGCAGCCTCACTTTGTGATATGGCTTTTTTGAACATAGTCTGTTGTGAAACAAAACTTCTTTTCATCTCTTCTGCTTTCCGGCGCCTTTGAGTCATGTCCAGGTCCTTGTACTTCTCTTGGTGTTTCGTTTCATAGTGTCGTCTAATGTTGTACTCCTTGGTTAAAGCCACATGAGCTCCACATACAAGACAAACAGGTCTGTCTTTTACATAGGTAAACAGATATTCTGTCTCCCACCTGTCCAGAAAGCTCCTGTTTTCGTTCTTTCTTTTCGCCATTTTGGGAGAGGTAGCGCGGCAGTATTCGCGCGGTTGCTATGACTACAGTCAACAGAGGAGAGGGCGTTAATGGGTCCTGTCCTGACTGATGCGCCAAAATGCCAACAGAGCATTCTGGGAGTTGTAGTATTAGCAGTACATGCGCTGTATAAGACTGGCGGGCCAGCTCTAATAGTAATTTGGTATGGCCTCGCGGGCCAAATGTAATTAGGCTGCGGGCCAAATTTGGCCCGCGGGCCAGAGTTTGACACCTATGCCTTAAACACACTCCGAAACTGTGGAAATCCAGCAGAGTTAAATCTGAGAAAGCTACATGTTAAAAAAATGAAACAGTGGCCTTTTTATCTTGTGCTTTCCAGCGCATATATGGAGGCAGAAACAATGTGTCATAGTGTAGTAACTGAATACCAAGAAATCGCTGCAAGAAGATTAACTTTCAGGCAGAAGCTCGTTTCAGTTTTCAAGGTGTGATCGGAAAGGAAAAACCTGTTAAATTCTGGCACCATATGAGTCATTTTCCATCACTCAGCCTCTGACATCCACTCGCACACTTTTCCTTGCAGCGGTGGTCTGAAGGAACGCACTATTTGAGAACCCAGATTTAAAAACGGTGACTTCACCCCTTGCTCTCAGTCAGACTTAAGTCCACAGCGTTTGACTCAATGGATTTATAACAGAGAAAGGAAGTGACATTTGTAGGAGTTTATTGCATTTTCCTTTTTTATTCCTTTATAAAATGATTTTCTCAATTTTCCCATCATTGTCTTTCATCCATTTTCCATCCTGCTGTCTGCTTTTCATAAATGCTTTTTTGTCATCTGTGTTTTCCTCTTTATGTTGGTCTTTAGATGTGGTCCTTATTCTTCCCTTCATTAATTTGTGTCCTCTCTCCTCTCTTCTTTTAATTTATCTCCCCTATGTCTTTCCTTTCTGCTTTATCCTTCTTCCTCTGTGTGTTCCCTTTCACTTCTTCTAAAACATGTTAACATGTCTATCTCTGTTTTTAATGTAACCCCCCATGTGTCCCTCTTATTTCCCGTCTGTCCTTTTTTATTCCTTCTTACCCCCATCTTCCTTCACCAGCAGTCTGAATAAGACGCTTTTAATGTAATGAAAAATGGAGTTTCGTGCTTAACTCGCACTAAAAATTGATGATGAAGTAAAATAACAGCTGAATAGATAAATGGATGCATGGATGTAAATGCTGAAATACTTAAATTCACTGGCAACACTACAACGCTTCTATTGATCTGCTTTGTCACAGGAAAGTGTCAGCTGTGCGATTCTTCTTTTGCAGTGGGCTCATTTAGTTTCATAAAAAATAAAAATCCCAAATGTCAGTTTACCAAACTGAACATTTTCACAAAATTAGATCAATCAGTGCAACAGCTACTTTCTCCTTTCATTCCCATTCCCTTGCTGAGCTTTTACTGTTAATGCCAGCTGATTTAGATTTATTTTCACATGCTAAGCTCTTGGTAAGTCTGCTTTGAAAGGTTTTGTGTAAATAAACTCTGTTGTTATTAATGTGATCTCAGGTCAAAACCTTCCTGCGGATGATTCATTAAAGCCTTCCAGGCCAAATATCCTTGGTTGCTTTGTCCCTGTTTCTTTTCTAACTGTATATCACATTAAGAGAAGGTGGATTGTAGTCTTATTTCTGTGCACATGCAATGATAATCAAGTTACATTTTAGTTTAAAAGAAAAAGGGGAGAAGGTGCTTTGTTGATTCTAATGCTTATAGCAAAACCACTAACAAGTAAGTTATCATTGCAATAAGTTTTCCAAGTTAATTACTTTTGTGCCTTCACTGAGACTTGGCAGACTGATGTTTTCTCCTAGATGGAAACCATCTAAAATGCCCCAGAAAAAAAATCACAAATTCCCAATTTCTTTGCAGTGTCTACGAGGCAAATCTCCTGTGGATAGAGCTGTGGGAACACGGGAATGTCACGCTGCAAAAATGTGACATCAAATGGCATCATCTGTACACCACAACACTTTCAATAAGAGTTCTGACTTTTCCTGACCTTTTGCTGTCCCCTATTTGTATTCAGTGGGATTCTGTCTGGAAGGAGAAAAACATGGCTCCAGATGGTAGATTTCATCTGCAGAGCAAGTGAAGGCTGTGGATAAGGAAACCAGCCAAACAGAGTGCATGTTTAACATCTAACGCATGATGTGGACATCTTTATTCCAAGGCTTTTTTACATGACATAGCTTAATGTTCTCATAAAAAATATACTAATAGAAACTTAGCAGGGACTGGAATAAAAGAATGACCCCTAAATTAAATGGGCTGTTAGTCACCCATAACTACCGTATTTACCGCACTATAAGGCGCACGTAAAATCCTTAAATCTTCACAAAAATCGACAGTGCGCCTTATAATCTGGTGCGCCTTATGTATGAATTTTGGTTTGTGCTTACTGACCTCGAACCGGTTTTATGTGGCACACTATGCTCAAAAATCTGTCAAAAAAAGATTTTTAGTGCCACTTTTTGGAGCATTACGGTTACCGTTGCCAGGAGCCTCGCGGAGTAATACGTACTGTGCTTCAACACAACATTACCGTGTTGTGTGTGTATAACGATTCCAAAATGGCACCCGCGAAGAGACACGCTTACGAAGCTGATTTTAAACTTCGAGCAATTAGTTATGCAGAAGAGAATGGAAATAGAGCAGCTGCCAGACAATTCGGCATTAATGAGTCCATGGTGCACAAGTGGAGGAAGCAAAAAGATGACCTAAAACAAGTAAAGAAGACCAAAAGGAGTTTCCGAGGGAACAAGGCGCGATGGCCGCAGTTAGAGGACAAAATTGAACAGTGGGTTATTGAACAGAGAACAGCAGGTAGAAGTGTCTCTACAATCTCTATTCGACTCAAGGCAACAGCGGTAGCACGTGACATGCAGATCAACGACTTTCGAGGGGGACATTCTTGGTGCTTCCATTTTATGAAAAGGCATAATCTCTCAATCCGCACAAGAACTACTGTCTCACAGCAACTGCCAAACGATTACAAAGAAAAGCTGGCCATTTTCTGCACCTGCTGCCAGAATAAAATCACTGAAAAGAAGATCCGGCCAGAACACATCACTAACATGGACGAGGTCCCCCTCACCTTTGACATCCCCGTGAACCGTACTGTCGAGAAAACAGGGACCAGTACGGTATCTATACGCACCGCAGGGAACGAGAAGTCATCCTTCACTGTAGTTCTGGGCTGCCAAGCTAATGGCCAGAAACTACCACCCATGGTCATTTTCAAGAGGAAGACTTTGCCAAAAGAAAAGTTTCTGGCCAGCGTCATCGTCAAGGCTAACTCAAAGGGCTGGATGGATGAAGAGAAAATGAGCGAGTGGCTGAGGGAAGTTTATGTCAAGAGACCGGATGGCTTTTTCCACAAATCTCCGTCTCTTTTGAGCTACGACTCCATGCGCGCCCATCTCACCGAGGCTGTCAAAACCCAAGTGAAGCAAACTAATTCGGAGCTTGCCGTCATTCTGGGTGGATTAACCAAAGAACTCCAACCACTAGATATTGGTATCAACAGGTCGTTCAAAGTTACCAATTACGAGCTGCGTGGGAGCATTGGATGACAGAAGGCGAACACACATTCACCAAGACAGGGAGGCAACGCCGAGCGAGTTACGCCACTATCTGCCAATGGATCGTGGATGCTTGGGCTAAGGTATCAGTCTCAAGTGTCGTCCGAGCTTTCACGAAGGCTGGAATAATCACTGAACAGCTAAGTAACAGCAACGAGACTGATTCAGATAATGATGAGAGGGATCCGGGCATGCTTGATGCCGAAATTGCCCAGCTGTTTAACTCAGACACTGAAGGTGAAGAGTTTGAGGGAATTGTGGAAGTTGAATGTACCGTACTGGAAAAAGTGTATTTTTCAATATTTAATGTGTTACAGCTTAACAGTGTTAAGAGTTACTGTGAATGAGCTTAATAAAGGTCGAGTTATCCTTTGTTTGTCTTAATGCGCCTTATAATATGATGCGCCTTATGTATGAAAACACAGCCAGTCTTCAACAGTGCACCTTATAATCTGGTGAGCCTTATAGTGCGGTAAATACGGTATATAAAATGTATTTTATGTAATAGAGAGAACTTAAGAATATTGTTTGAATAAATGACACTCATACCTGTCTACGATAATGTTGCTCTAGTTTGCTTGCAGCATATATCTCAGAACAATAACGAGATAAACACTACAATACCCCACTACTGAATGCACTGAGAATCCGTTATCTTGTAATGGGAAATTAGGGCTGGGCTATATCATACCGTTCACGGTAATACCGGTGTAATGTTGGGCAACGACAAGAAAATGAAATATCGCGATAGAATATGGGTAAAGCGCGCATGCGCAGTGCCTTTGTTTACATACGCACATGGCGGCGACACAGAATGAAAAGAGCGAAAGCGGATCGTTGAATGAAACGGACGAACCAGAATTGGTTTGTAAAAATGCTGCAACTTCAGTGGTGTGGAACTGGTTTGGCTTTCGTCTGTCAGATATACAACAAAGCACTATTTTTGGTAGAGCATGCTAGCGGGCCGTCGTTATTATTTTTTTTGGAAAATACGGCACACTTAAAATCAATCCTTTGATTTTTCTGAAAATCGACAGTGCCCCTTATAATCCCGTGTGCCTTATGTATGAATTCTGGTTGTGTTTACTGACCTGGAAACGATTTTATGTGGAACACGGCGCTCGAAATGTTTCAGTACGACTTTGCTAAGCTACAAAGCCGCACCGCTTGATGGATTGTCGGAGCATTACGGCTATCGTAGGCAGGCGCCTCGCGGAGTGATACATACTGTGCTTCAACATAATATTACCGTATTGTGTGTGCATAACCTCTTTTTAAGTTTTGTGGATATTTTACATGGTTATGCTGAGGATATGATGGCCAGTTTCCACTGGAAATGCTTTTTGGTTAAACTTTCAGCAAGGAATTTGCATTTGCACTGTTACATTTGCACATAAAAAACAGCTGCTAAGTGAAAATACATTGATGGGGTTTTTTTGCACTAATAAAGTTGTGGAGTTGTAAAGTATTTTGTCTAGTGTCAATTACAGTTACATCATTATCGCAAATTTTCAAATGTATATCGTGATAAATATTTTTGGTCATATCGCCCTGCTCTATGGGAGATCATCACATGTTTTGTACCAGTATCAGTTTAATGACATGAACGTTTATTTGGAGGTGACCAATGCCAGACACATGCTGCATAGCTAAGTAAAAGCTAGTTTGTCATGTATCGCCATGTAGAAGGGAAATGTTAATTATAGTGGAGCTTTGCTTTGAGCAATTACATGGCTAATATTTCGCTTGCACATATTGAGGTAAATTTAAATATATTAGACCTTTAGTTTGTAGCATTTGTCGTGCTCTTGAATACTTAAGTGTAGTTTCTAATTTAAGATCAAATTTTAATTCCAGCAGAAGTGGAATCAGGTTAGCTGGTAATTTAAGTAATTAAATAATTTTTCAAGCTACCAAACTGGTAGCTAGCAACAACATTAGCAGGCAAAACATAACTAGCCAAAAGCCAGGATAGCTTACACATATGTTAATTGGTTACTGGAAGGGCCTGAATTCAAGTCCACCGTTGGGCCATTTCTAACATACTGCTTTCCTATCCGTTTTATTATCATGCTAAAAATAAAGGCTAAGCTTTTACTTAACTAGCTTTTACTCAGCTATGCTGCATGATTCTGGTGACAAGTGTAACAATAATTTATAATCTTAGCAGATAAAGTATTTGAAAGTTGAACCAATAAGTTACTGGTGGATTCCAGAGATTAAGATAAATTAATGTGACATATTTAATATTTTAATAGGAGATTCTACTGTGAGAGCTTGTAGTTTATCTGTGTTAGCAGCTAGAAGCTAACACAGATAGCGCCTGGCTAACTTTGGCTCCTTCCTGGCTAACATTGTCACATAAACACTTTCTATATCAAAATGTTGTCAGTTTTTTGTTTTGTTTTGTTTTTTGCCTTCATATGGGGTTTGCATTGGAGTCTAACTGTACCGAGCATTCCCTTTGAATACCAAAAATTGACACATCCTTGGTATTCTTAAAGAAAATTAGACTTGGTTCCCTCAAATACAAGTGCTTCCAAAGTAATAGAGTCGGTTAAGGAAGGTCTCATACTTTAGTTATGTTAAAATTCATTCAGGCATTAGGGGGAAAAAAGCTTTTAAAACATGAAAAAAATATTACCCAATACACAATTTCATAAATCATTTAAAAAAAAAAACAACAACCATACCTTTCTTTAAAAAGCTAAGGGCCTTTCTACTCACTTTCAAAATACATCCACACCTCTACAGCTTATGTTGGTCCTCACATTCACCATAAAAAACATGTACATGAGGAGGCTGTGAGCAGGCTGACCTTTGTGCTGGTCACTGGGTCCAGTCTGCTTCCCTCAGCTCTCGTGTCGCTGCCAATTACAGATGCTTCCCACACGACTGACAGGACCGGAGCGGCCAATCACAGCTAATCATTGTCATTCAGGAACAGCGCGACAGCAACTGTTTCCATGGTACCCTGACGCTACATCAAGGCAAACTAGATCCCATCGAAAGTATCTGCAGACACTGTAGCATACACACTCACTCATCATATCTGGTTTTACATGAACAGCTTATTGCGCTGTCAGATGGTTTTATTTGCTCTAGCTAATGCGTGCACACACAAATATGCAAACACACACGAGCTGCTTCTCTGTTTGTTTGATTGACAGCTTCCTCTCCAGCTCTGAGCACGCTCCATCTGTGAGAGCAGCAGGAGAGACTAAAAAGGTATTTCATTATGTTGGATCTCAATGCTTTGCACTGTTATTGCTTTCGCGTCCACCCCACCCTTGGTGGAGTAACATCCAAAGCCCCTGATGCCTGAAACATATGGTATTTCAGCCTTTGCATCCTCTCCAGAGTAAACCAACCACATTGGACAGTGAGCTCCAATGTCTCCCATTGATGCCGCTCTTTCCTGTGCTAAATCTGTGACATCAGGAAGAAAAGAAAAACAGGTACCTGCAAAGTCACAATGTGAATAGTGGCATCAAACAAATTAATACAAGAAAATAGGACTTAACCATAAACTATATATGAAGACCACTTTGATGCTCTGCATAAACGTGAAGCCAAAATATCTGACTACAATCTTGTGGAAAGTTCTTCAGACTGAGTACTGAATTTGGAAGCCAGGAGTGGCATAAAAGGACCTCCTTAATATAGATTTCAGACACACAACTGTGACAGTGTAAAAAGGTACCATGACATCAACCACTGGCTTGATGAGACTTAGGCGTGTGGTAGATTTTCGAAAAAGGAGGTGTCCTGTTTCCTATTCTGGAGGCTTGAAGTGAGTGTTTTGACTGTTCTCATTTTGGTTTCAAATAACCAGATGTGACAGCAAGGGATGCGTCTGACTGTGAAACTATGACTGTGACTTGTCACTCACAATTTGTTAGCCAATGTGCATATCATAAATAATCCTCCATTTTGAAACATAGTACAAAGACTTGCAAAACAGACTTAATGCATTCTACAAGGCATCCCAGTGCATGATCAGTGCTTGAGAGCATCTCTGTATTAATAACAACAAGCAGGCCCCATGGTCCTAGCAGGAAGCAGGTTATGTTCATTAAGGCAGAGGTGCAGCCAAAACCACAGACCAGAGCACCTGCTTGTGGGTAATCTGGCTTTATGGCCCTGAGACACAAGTCAGGACTTGATTAACCCAGGTGAGGCAAGGTGTGTGATTGTGTTTGCCTTTTGTAATTCATAATGAAAAAATAAACTAGTCAATTAACTCCGATCAAAAGTTTACCTGCAGGAGAACATAGTTGAACTTTATTCAACAGTAAAAGGACTTAAAAAGATTTCCAGGAACCTGGAAATGCCAATCAGCAGCATTCAAACTCTAATTAAGAAATAGAAAATGAAGGACTCTGTTGAAACCAATCCACGGTTAGGTAGACCAATGCAAACTTGATCCAGAACTGCCAGAAAAATTGTTTGGGAAGCATAGATAAACCCCCCTACAGAAATAACAAAAGCTGTTACTATGCCATGAGCACAAAGCAGCCCATTTTTAACATACCAAACAGCACAGAGAAAACCCTCAAAACCTCTGGAACAAAGTTATTTGGAGTGATGAGGCCAAAATTATGAAGTTTTTGGCCACAACCATAAACACTACATTCGGGGGGAGTTAACAAGGCGTATGATGAAAGTACACCATGCCTACTGTGAAACACTGACGTGGATCACTGATGTTTTGGGGATATGTGAGCTACACAGGCAATTGGTCAAAATTGATGGCAAGGTGAATGCAGTGTGTTTTCAGAAAATACTGGAGGAAAATTTGCACTCATCAGGCAGGAAGCTGCACATCGGATGCACTCGGACATTCCAAAATGACAGTGATCCAGAACACAAGGTCAGGTCGACCTTTCTTTAGTTACAGCAGAAAGAAGTGAAGGTTCTGGGAGTGGCCATCTTGGTCTCCTGACCTCAACATCATTGAGCCAGTTTGGAAATATCTCAAACATGTAGTTCATGCAAGACAGTTTACAGGATATGGAGGTATTTGGCCAGGAAGAATGGGCAGCTTTACCACCTGAGAAAATTAAGGTGCCTCATCCACAACTACCACAAAAAAACCTCAAGCTGTCATTGATGTTAAAAGAGGAAATATATAGTATTAAGAACTATGGATAAACAGGATAAATACTGTGAGTGTATCATTTCCAGTCTCTGCAATGAAAAATACAAATGTTCTGCTGGAGTATGTAACTGTAGGTAGGCAGAATGCAGGTTTAAGGCATTTTTGCATGGGCAGCTACGTCCATGTGTTACACTGTCTACGCCAGGGGTCGGCAACCCTAGGCACACGTGCGGGTTAACTGATGGCACGACCATAGCTGGACTGGCCATCGGGCATACCGGGCATTTGCCCACCGAGGCAAATGCCCGGTATGCCCGATGGCCGTTGTAACGGTATAAACAATGAAAGGTGGTGGATTGGCCAGATGCTGGCCGGTGTGTAAAAATAACTCAGTTGTTTGATGGTGGCTATGGCGTAGCTTCCACAGATTCAGTAACATTATCAAGTGGTGGAGGCCAGCAGGTGGATGAGGGAAAGCGGAGGCAAGAGGAGCAGAGACCCGAGGCGGCACCGGTCCGAGTGTCAGGTGAACTGAACTTCAGGTAAGAAGTTATGACCTGCAGTCTACAGGGAGTGCAGAATTATTAGGCAAGTTGTATTTTTGAGGAATAATTTTATTATTGAACAATAACCATGTTCTCAATGAACCCAAAAAACTCATTAATATCAAAGCTGAATGTTTTTGGAAGTAGTTTTTAGTTTGTTTTTAGTTTTAGCTATTTTAGGGGGATATCTGTGTGTGCAGGTGACTATTACTGTGCATAATTATTAGGCAACTTAACAAAAAACAAATATATACCCATTTCAATTATTTATTTTTACCAGTGGAACCAATATAACATCTCCACATTCACAAATATACATTTCTGACATTCAAAAACAAAACAAAAACAAATCAGCGACCAATGTAGCCACCTTTCTTTGCAAGGACACTCAAAAGCCTGCCATCCATGGATTCTGTCAGTGTTTTGATCTGTTCACCATCAACACTGCGTGCAGCAGCAACCACAGCCTCCCAGACACTGTTCAGAGAGGTGTACTGTTTTCCCTCCTTGTAAATCTCACATTTGATGATGGACCACAGGTTCTCAATGGGGTTCAGATCAGGTGAACAAGGTGGCCATGTCATTAGTTTTTCTTCTTTTATACCCTTTCTTGCCAGCCACGCTGTGGAGTACTTGGACGCGTGTGATGGAGCATTGTCCTGCATGAAAATCATGTTTTTCTTGAAGGATGCAGACTTCTTCCTGTACCACTGCTTGAAGGTGTCTTCCAGAAACTGGCAGTAGGACTGGGAGTTGAGCTTGACTCCATCCTCAACCCGAAAAGGCCCCACAAGCTCATCTTTGATGATACCAGCCCAAACCAGTACTCCACCTCCACCTTGCTGGCGTCTGAGTCGGACTGGAGCTCTCTGCCCTTTACCAATCCAGCCACGGGCCCATCCATCTGGCCCATCAAGACTCACTCTCGTTTCATCAGTCCATAAAACCTTAGAAAAATCAGTCTTGAGATATTTCTTGGCCCAGTCTTGACGTTTCAGCTTGTGTGTCTTGTTCAGTGGTGCTCGTCTTTCAGCCTTTCTTACCTTGGCCACGTCTCCGAGTATTGCACACCTTGTGCTTTTGGGCACTCCAGTGATGTTGCAGCTCTGAAATATGGCCAAACTGGTGGCAAGTGGCATCTTGGCAGCTGCACGCTTGACTTTTCTCAGTTCATGGGCAGTTATTTTGCGCCTTGGTTTTTCCACACGCTTCTTGCCACCCTGTTGACTATTTTGAATGAAACGCTTGATTGTTCGATGATCACGCTTCAGAAGCTTTGCAATTTTGAGACTGCTGCATCCCTCTGCAAGATATCTCACTATTTTTGACTTTTCTGAGCCTGTCAAGTCCTTCTTTTGACCCATTTTGCCAAAGGAAAGGACGTTGCCTAATAATTATGCACACCTGATATAGGGTGTTGATGTCATTAGACCACACCCCTTCTCATTACAGAGATGCACATCACCTAATATGCTTAATTGGTAGTAGGCTTTCGAGCCTATACAGCTTGGAGTAAGACAACATGCATGAAGAGGATGATGTGGGCAAAATACTCATTTGCCTAATAATTCTGCACTCCCTGTATCTGGGTCAGATATAAACCAAGTTTAGGTGGAGTTTATTTTCGTTGTGCTGACTTTTGATAGTCAGTTACAATAACTCGTACTGCGTATTAGCTAGCATGACGGAGTTTCTACACAGCTGGGTGGGTGCTATGATGTTACTGATAGTGAACTTTATTTTATTCATAAGGTTCGTTAGTAGAGTTGCCAACCGTCCCGTAAAAAGACGGAATCGTCCCGCATTGAGAGAAAATATTACGCGTTTTGTATTGAGCTGAAAAGGAGCACAGTTTGTCCCGGACTTCAGCTAGAATGAAAAAAGACACAAAGCTGGAGTTATTCTGTCTTTATGCTGCACAGCTGCCTTTTCTTCTCTCATTCTCTCTCCCTCCCTCTCCTGTTTTTACTTCAATCATGAAACTGATCAGTGATCAAGTTATGAACTGTTTCTGAGAAACAAAAAACACCAGGATCCTTTTCTAAGTAACTGTGCAGGGGTGGATCTAGCAAAGTTTTGCCAGAGGGGCCAGGTGGGGCATTAACAGGGAAAGAGGGGCACAAAGAAATACTTTCTTATTCTCATTTAAAATGTCTAGCTGTTTTTAAATAATTATCTGAAGCTTACAACCAAAGTTTTCATCTGATGTAAAATGAATAGAAATCATACATATACCAACAAGACTGTACATCACTGTCACAACAGCACTTGTTTTCATTCAAAGGCTTTATGGCTTTTCCTATAATACCTGGTGGGCCGGTCTCTAGTCTAAATGCCCGGGCTGATTTTTTCCCCCCAGTCCAGCCCTGGGCACGACACGCAGTGAATTAATCTGAGAAAGTGCATTAAAAAATAAATGGCCGCCCCAGCGGTGCTCATCGCAAATTAGCTCACATAGACACATTAGTTGTGTCGCTTCTTAATGACGGTATCTTAGCTAACAACCCCAACTACCAGATTCAACTTGTAATTGGCTAAAAATAACTTAGCCTAATGGTCAGAGGGACGTTGTTAGCTTTCCACATTCCGACACCTCAAAAGCTTCAGGAGCTGTCCGCTCAGCATCAGCACCTTGGAAATACACGGATACATCCGTAGACTCGAGACAGAATTCACAATGCGTTTTTGGGCCTTTCAGGTGTATGGACCAATGTTTTATTTTCTGATCAAACCAGAAACCTTTAATGAGCAGCTAGATTTGTCTCGCATTAAGTGGCTGAGTTAATGCCAGTTAATGCAACATCGAAGCAGCTAGAATCCACAGCTGTGCGTGTTCATTTCATTTTCACCTGCTGGACATCACTACCTGACAAGTTTAACTGTCTTCAGAACATTGCAGAGGCCTTATTGACAGTATTTGGCTCTACATATCTGTGTGAGCAGATTTTCTCTCACATGAGTGTCCTCAGGCAGCCGTCTGAATGCTGGACACTCGGAGACCTGTCTCTGAGTGGGAGACCAGAGATCACATTAACATGTGTATTAACAAACATGCCATATTGGCCCAGTTTATTTTTCTTATCATTCTTGTGAGGAGACCACAAATAGCATTTGTATTTTCTGTTGTACAGTTCATTTGCTGTTATGGAGTTCTTGTTATTGATAAAAAGTGTCTTTTTTTTTTGTTTCAAAATAGCTGATAACTATTCGCTGATAGCTGCCAACATCTGCGAACAAATATAATTCTATAAAGTGGTTATGGTTATATAGTGTGTAACTGTTAATATAAAGCGTTATTAAATTTATTGCTAATGCAATCATATGGCACACTGACTTCTGAGGAAATTTTAGACGGCACTCGTCATCAGTAAGGTTGCCTACCCCTGGTCTACGCTCTGCTGTAAGCATGCAAGCTCCGTCCAAATTCTTTTCCATTCTTTTGTTTTATAAGCAGTTAGAAGAAAGCTAACTTAAACAGAGTACAAAACAGCCATATTCTTCTGTACAATTCTCCAACAGTGGTTAACACGTAAATGTACTTCCGACATGCTTGGACAGATCCCAGATTAATAAGAAATATATGTACTTCATAAACTATTTTCGGGATAATTTAATTTGGGGGATCATGTACTTTTGGGGGTTCTAACGTGAAGGGAGCTGGCTTAATATCTTATACTATACCCCCTTTATATACAATCTGTCATTCAAAAAATGCAAAATAGCCATTGATTATCAAACTTCCCTCCATTTTATGTTGTTCTGCAGCACAGACTGTGCAGAGAGAAAACACATAATGAAGCCCGAGTCCGAGAAAGGGCTTATGGAGTTGTTTGAACTTTGAGTCAGCTGCTGTTTGGTTTTAGGTTTTATGCAGACATATGTTTTTTCTGAAAGCCGAAGAAGCGCTCAGGACTGAGAACCTGTTTGTTGTTTGCAGTATGTGTGTGCCAGTATTGCTTGGAAAAGTCCACACTGAGAGTCTGTCTGTGTTTGCTGTGATGACTATGCAGAAACACTGATGCAGTCGGAAACCTAAGGTCCTATAAGGGACATAAATAAATCTCACGCTGACAGACATGTATTTCACATCCACACAGAGCTCCTTTCAGCTGTCAGACTTGCAGTCCTGCATATCAGAAACAGAATATTAACGACATTGATATACTGCAGCTGGGAAAAGTGAAAGGTCTCTATGGAAGTTTTTTTAGTCAGAAAAAGCACAGACATATTTTCATATTTAAAACATGTTCTTGTACTATTAGAGGTTTGTTTTACAACTTGAGCACTAGTTTGACACAAAACGTGTCTTAAGACTAGTTGCCATGGTGACAAATGATTTGTGATCAGTGGCTTTCAGTTCCCTGAATTATTTGAATGAATAATGGCACAAACTATGCATTTCTCTTTTATCACAGCAAAATCATAAAATAAATGCTCAAAACCTCACTTATGAAAAAGGAAAGGTGGGTAAACCTTACCTTGTGCATGAGTGTCTCTTTGTTTCAGTGTCCTTGTGCTTACAGGGTTCATATGCCTTTTTCAGGGTCAAATTCAAGCACTTTTTAAGCACTTTCAAGGTCCCTTTTCAAACTTTTCCAGCACATCCCCCCCTCCCTGCCAAAAAAAAAAAAGAATGCATGTTTCAATTCACATCACCTAGTAAGACTATGTGAAAATTAATACAAATCATCCTGGGTGAACTTAAACACCTTTGTTCCCCTTTTGTTAAGACATAGAAAAACGCACCATACAAAAATACTGCAAAAGGAAACGGTTGCCTTATATACACAGTGTATAAACTCAAAATGCACATTTCACTTAAAAATTAAGATGTGAAAATGTGAACAAATCAACTTGTTAGAGATATTCATCTCCTGTTGAACCCCCCCCCAAAAAAAGAAATAAATAAGTCTTCTCATCAGATACTGATGCTTCTTTCCTGTGTGACAAAAAAAATAGGAGACAGATGTTTGTTTGTTTGTTTTTTTAAGTTAATTACCAATGAAACTAACTGTTTTACTGCACATTGCTGTCTGTATTATTGCTGAAGTCCTAAATGATCACCTTTAAAGTGTTTGTGCTAATAACATCATGTACAGTCAGACAGGCACAGAGAACAGCACTGACTGGGAGGATTTGAACAGATCACATAGTTCAATTCAACATATAAGACTTTAAGAATGCACAAGCATCTACTTAAAATCTATTTAATTTATCATCCGTGATATTATTATGTACAAATCCAATGTATTTTGTTCATCTCCCTTAAATAAACAGGCAGCCTTAAAGTATGAAATATTCATATACAAAAACACATAAATGTGTGGCTGATAGTGCCCCACAGGCCTCAGTGTGAGCTTGAAGACATTTATAATGTTTAAGTAGTTTAATGTGCAGATGACAATAAACACATTTTGAATGAAAGCCGGGGAACTTTGGTAGCACAGAAACAAGTGGCTATTCTTTGTGACCATATGGCTCGGTCCCTCATATTACCATTATTTCACCCAAGGCACCAAGTTAATACTTAAAAAAGCTGCAGCAATACACACAAATATAAACAGTACTTGGTGACAACTTTGCTTTTAGCCTCTAACCGTCTGGGGTCCAGGGTATAATTGGCTGTTTCTGACTACTTTTGATTTGGCCTCTATATTTCACCTTTAAAAACTGTTTATCTTGCCAATCTGTTATTTTCTCATTTTGACAAACTGTATCAGCACAATTTATCTAAATTCAGACAAAATTTTACAATTTCATTTTCATAACTTGTAATGCAAATAGAAATTGTACATTTTTAAAAAATATGCACAAGCTTTGCAACAAAGTTATATGGTACTATTTAGCTAAAAATGCAGCCAAGGCTCAGACATTTTTTATATAACCATTTAAAACTATTTAGAGAACAATCAAGTGTTCTGCATCAAATAAGAAGGCACACAAATTATTTATGCAACGCCAAAAAATAGTTTGTGTCCACTCTAACACAGATGAGAACAGCACAGGGATAAATCAGCAGGTCTGACAGCAGGTATGTCACTCAGCGTTTACACTGCAGTCTGCCTTTGGTGGCTTTTTTGCAGCAACTGTGACGTTCACTAGTAGAACTGACACACAAAACAAAACACGACTACACTACACACTAACTACACAAGACAACACACTAACTTGAGACTCCAAACACAGTAAACGTCACAAATCTCTCACATATCAAAAAACTCTCTCTCTCTCTCTCTTTCGCTCACTCGCTCTCTCTCGCCGGTCACTCTAAAACTTCCCCCTCTTCCCAAACAACCAAATGCCACATGTTGCCATATCATTTTTTGATTGGTCGACATGGTACATTTTTCCACCAATAGGGAAGGAGTGTTTTTTCCTTTTCTTTTTTCACTCACAATCAAAGCTGTTTGCTAGCGCTCTCCTTTGAAAACGGCGTTTTAACCGTTTCTTCCCAGAGTAAACGCCACTGTTTTATTCAGAAAAAAAACATCAGTTTTACGTGGCCTATCAACACAATTTAAAAACTGGTATTTGAAGTCCGCACGTTCAACCCAAGTTGAAATGGAGACTCTGGGTCCGCGACCCCAGAGGGTTAACCAGAAAGCCTTAAGTTAGTTAAGTTAAGTTAAATGGCTAGTTATATATCGGGCTAATGTTTAAAGCTTTCACTTGAGTAAATTAACTCATATTACTGCTAAGTAATGTTAGCTAAGTTCACAGCATATTCCATAATAGCGCTGCCATACTGCATCACACTCAGTGCATTTCAATCATTTCTCCAGCGAGTTTAACAGCTAGCAAAATAATAATCATAATTTTTAAAAATAGCATGTGTAACGTACACGTACTGGAAAATTATTTACTAGGACTCACCTATAATGCAACTAGAAAGTGCAAACTCCGCCATTGTTGTTTTCCATCAAACACTCATTAAAACAGCGACCTACAGGTATGTTAACGCACTCATCACCAACTGGTCGAGGGAGGGGCGGGGTCACACGTTTGAAACAGACGCAAGGCAGCCCAGGCGGGGAAATTTTGCTTTTACATTTTGCGACTCATTTTAGTTCTCTGTCTGATAAGAAAACTATTCAATCAGATAGTTATTTGTGGTGAATGAAATACAGTTACACTTTCAAGCACTTTTAAGCACCACATCTGAAATTCAAGCACTTTTCAAACCTTGAAAATTCAAGCATTTTCAAGGATTTCAAGCACCTGTACGAACCCTGTGCTTAAGTGAGGTTCATTATTATGATGCTCTTCATTTTAACTCACTGCCAGTTTTACTGCACTCTAGTGATGTGTCCGTCGCGAATGAAATTGCTCTTAGAGCTGGATCTTTGATGTGAACAACATGAGCCTTGGGGTTTTTTTTCTTTTCTTTCTCTCACCCTCTCTCTCACCCTTTTTTTCCGCTTCACTCCGCATGCGAGCCATGTGCTTTGCGCTGGGAAGAGGGGGGGAGGTATGGTGTTATTTTTGTGCCACTATTCTGAGCTCACGTAAAAAAAAATTGAGCGCATGTAAAAAAAAAAAAACAGCAGGTGCAAGTGTTGCATTTTGAGGAGAAATTTATTTTGAGCGAAGAAAAGCTAAATTTGAGTGAACAAAATTCATTGCTGCATGCAAAAAATGTATTTCAGTGTTTGCTATTATCCACACACAATAGCAGCCCCTGTCGCTCAGTTTTTGCACTTGCGCTTGCTCGCAATGTGTTGCTCACGCTCTTAACATTTCTGCCTGTGCCTCAACTCTTTCTGTACACCGTTATATTTGTGCCACAAAACCAGCCAATCACAGACTTGGATGCAAAAAAAAATCTGATTGGCTGTTTTGGTCTCCAATCAGCTCGAAATGAGGAAATGCAATAACCCAGATTCCATTTCGTCCAAAACTCAAACGAGGCAGTGGCGGAGGAACACAGCGTTGCGGAATTTGAAATATTACTCTTTCTGGGTCACAACTCCAAAACATGTACAAAACACAACAGAAGTGCTCCAGGATGCAGGCGCAGTGTTGAGCTTTTGTTACCTATTGGCTACACAAGCCAGGAAGTACCAACGACCGGATTTGGTGTGTAGTAGTAACAGGTAAATGAACATTTTTTTTAAATTATTTGAATATATATGAGTGCTTGTGTATAAATACACAAACCATACACATATACTTTCAATTGTGTAATTTAAATGATCTAGGTAGCTGTTTTGGAAGTTCAATTAACGCTAGAAATGTGTTTTGGAGTTTGTACATGCTTTGTCTCTAGGGGCCACCGTAAATATTTATATATAAACATATATAAATAAAACCACTTGTCTTTACATTAGTAATTCCTTTTGTGCATAATTTTATATTATTGTTAATAATAAATTAATTAAAGCAACAAAACAACCTGAAGAGCCGGTTTGGAGCCGAAAGAGCCGGCTCTTTTTAGTGAGCCGAGCCGAAAGAGCCGGTTCTCTAAAAAGAGCCGGAAATCCCATCACTACTGCACTCTTTAATCCAGCTCAGCATCACTACTTTTTTAGGAGCATCAAACCAAGAACTCTTACAGTTTTAGTGAATGAGTACAAATTCTGGGAGGCTATATACACAGGAGGGCAGCATCTGAATACATCCTTTAAACACTGTTTGTAATGTCTCTGTTCAAAGGTTATTGTTTTTTTTGTTCTGTGTTTTATATTTTTAAAACCATTAGTGAGGAGGTTGTTATAGTCGTTTAAACCAGCTGCATTTGTCAGTGTTAGGAAAATTAAGTCTGCCATGATCAATAGAAGAAGAGCAGAAACTTAAAAAAGTAAAGAGAAATGGTCTCGTAGTCTCCTTCTCTACTGGCATATCAGAACACAAACTCTGGGTTAATGAAATAGAATAGAATGCAATAGAATAACCACTTTGCTGGTTATTTGCTCTCTTTTGTATATATTTATTTTGTTTTCTTTTGGGGTTTTTTTAAAGTACTTTAAGAAGTTTGTAGTGCTGTTAAAATGGTCTATATACAAACATTAGTAAAAGCTAAAAACTATACATTTTATTAGAAATACCTAAATGTACAGTTTAAAATGAGCAGGAGGTCAGAGAATCCTGTATAGAAATCTACAGGAATCAAAATAGCCAAACAACATCACAGCGTGAAACCTGTTAATCAGTCAAGTTGTCACACAAAGTTTAGCAGAGGTTCAAAACTGAATGTTGTGAAATTGCATGAAAAATAGGAATACAAGTCACGGAAGAAAAAAAGGATTAGCAAAGCTGCCACACAGTTTTTAGTGGATGTGGCTCGATATATGCTGTTTAATGATCCAGTGACCATTAAAACTATAGTTATGGCTCTATCCCCATCTTTTATATTCAGACTTCAAATAAATCCCCTGATTTGATCTAAGATGGTTGTTGAGATGTAAAATTGTGCAGGTGAACAAAAGCAGAAAACCTTCATATAGTCAGTTTTTGAAAAACTTGTTTTACTCTTCAAACATTTTGTCGACATCTAAAAATACTTCTAACTTTCTGCATATTTTCACCCCTGTGTGTTACTGTTGGCACTGGAGTGTGGAGTGATCCTATCCATCAGCATGTCTGCAAGAAAAAAACAAAAATATCCACATTACAGTCTCCTTCACTTACATTTGGACTTCGCTTTTCCTCACATCTAATGTGAAGTAATGCACTCAGTGAGATGATGTGAGGAAAAATCAAAAGGTCTCCAAAACGTGTGGCATCTCTTCCTTGGAGCCTGCGCTTTTTTCCCCCCTTTGCACACATGGACCTACTTTCCCTGCAGATGTGCTGATGGGATTCCCGATCGTGCTTCAGTAAGAAATGGTTATTTTTGTGCTGTGATATGCATGTAGTAGTGGGCTGGTTGTAAACTGCCTGGATTTGCTAGGGAAGAGAAAAATTGTTTTATTGCATAAAATAGTGCTGATTGCATCAGCTGCTTGTGCCACTCGGTACACTTAGCCAGACGAGGAAAAATCAGTTTCTGTTGGTCTGGAGAAAAACTTGTCTCCTGGCTCAAAAAGACTCTCATCCACACAGTTCTCATTTATAAAGTGCTTCACAAACCCAAACGTTATGGCTAACAGCTGGATTTACACATTTGAGTACAGATAACCAAACAGCAAAGAGTGAAAGTGAAAAGTATATCCTCATTTCTTAACATAAAACTCATTGTTGCACCCAGGAGCAGCACAAATATGATTCTCTTAAACTGAATTTTAGTTTTAGTATTGATATTTTCCTCTGACTAATTCTGTCACTAGTTAGCAAACATAAGCTAATGTAAGTCTAGTAGCAGCAGCCAACTAACCACATAATGTCATGTTCCTGAGAGAAGATGGCACTCAACATGTTTTTAAAACTTTAAGCACTTAATTCTTAAATCCAGCTTCACAGATGGAGTTACATCTGTGTCAGTTTTCGAGAGCAGGGTTCAGCTGTGTATATTAGCCTTTATGTGTGTAGCGTTTCATGTCCAGTTTAAGTGAGACAAAAATATGAACTGGCTTTCAAGTTCATATTTGGGATGTAATCATGTTCATTTGTAGGGCGTTTTAAAAAAATGTGGTTGGCATATGTGCTGTGTATACTGAAAGTATGCTGTATGTATCAAATTCATAAGCATTTAGTGCATTACAATGAAATATCTTGGATTTGTAAACACAAATATCTGGGGTGTTTTACATGAAGACCAGACTTGTCAGTGTACATAAACATGTGCGGTGCTTCATAAATATATTGGGCACTGTGCATAAATATTTTCAGAAGAGGAAATCAACGAGTACCAGGGAAAGGTGTATAGCAATTGTGTGGGCATATGAAAATGGGGGCGAAGAGAAA